>NW_020312001.1:222844-567237 GCF_003144115.1 Tilletiopsis washingtonensis | reverse complement strand
CCCCCCCCCCCTTGCAAATGTGGCAGACTGGGGAGGCATCTTAGGTCTTCTGCTGCCCCTCCTCTTTCCCGACCTCATCGGCTATCTCGTCGTGATGAACACGGCGTTGGGGCTCGGCGTGCCGCCGACGGCGGCGTGGCTGGCGTTTCGCGACTACATGCAGCGCACGCCCAACTGCAACATCGGCGCGCTGCTCAAGCGCGGCACGCCGCTCAGCGCGCACGAACAGGCCATGTACGACGCGCCGTTTGCGGCGGGCGAGGTGAGCAAGGCGGGCGTCAGGCGCTTCCCGGTGAGTAGGGTTGCGCAAAATCCAGAATGAGGCGCCCGGCACAAGCTGGGAGGGCAAAAGACAACGGCGGGCTGATTGCCAAGCTTGCCCCCTTTCACCCCCCCCCCCCCCGGCCGCCGCCGCAGCGACTCGTGCCCATCACCGCCGCGCACCGCGGCACGGCCGAGTCGCGCGCGGCGCTGGCCTACTTTCAAGCGCTGCCCCCGGTGGCGCACCGCTCCAACCTCTGCGACGCCTCGAGTCCGCAGGCGCAAGGGCTTGGCGCCAGAGTGGGGCAGCCGCTGCGCGTCTTTGTGTGCTGCGGCATGGCCGATCCCGTGCTGGGCGAGCCGGTGATGCGCAAGCTGGCAGACAAGCTGTGGGGAGCATCGACGGGCTATCACTGGCATGCCGTCGAAGAGGGAGGCCATTTCGTGCAGGAGGTGCGTTGTGTGCACGCCATCAGCCCCCCGCTCTGAGCGTTTCCTACCCCCCCCCCCCGCCCTCCTCTCCGTGTTTGTGCTGATCACAGGCGCCAAATTGCCGGATCCCCGCAGTGGTGCGAACACGTGCCGGCTCTGGTGGAGCAAGCATGGGCGGGCCCCGACCCCGCCGCCTCTGGCCGCACGCAAGAGAGTCCGCACGTCGTCGAGTGGGTGGCTCCTTCGAGCTCGGCCAAGCTATGAGGACGACGTACGCCTTCTTTCGCTTCTCTCTCTCTGTCCCCGCTTCTCGGAAATGTGGCAAATACAAGTGACATTGCAATCTCAGCCCTCAGACCGCGCGCGCGCCCCCAAGACCACCACCTCCGCTGCGAAACTCTAGACGGCACCAGCAGCCTTGCGTGCCTTCTCCTCGGCGAGCGTCTCGACGAAGGCGGCGCGCATCTTGCGCGCCCAGCCGTACAGGTCGCGCGTGCGGTTCAGCTCGGCCACGTACTGCGCTGCACGCTCGGCGTCGCGCAGTGGCGGGGCGATTGCTTTGACTGGGCGTCGTCGCGGAGAGAAGGCTATCAGCACACATGGGGGGAGGGGGGGGGGGGGGCGTTGCAGGGGTAATGGAGAGGGAGCAGGCCCAAAGCCTCGTCAAATGGCAGGGAAGGGGGATCAAACTCACGCAGATACACATTCTTGCCTCGCTGCTTCGTGTCCGAGATGACGAGCGTGGCGCAGAACTGCCGCATTGGCTCGGCCTCGTCCAGCAGCGTCCATGCAAAGGCAAAGCTATTGCTCTCCTTTGCGCCGCTGATGCGCAGGCCCGTCAGGTCTTCCAGCTTGGCCAGCTCGTCGCCATGCTCGCTCTGCCGTGCGTGGATGGCGTCGCGGTCGGCGCTGCGCTGCGCCTGCTGCACCGCCAGCTTGGCACGCACGTCGGCCAGGTCCTTGGATGCGCTCGACGTGCTGGCGCTGAGCGTGACGAGGCGGCGCTCGAGCTCCAAGAGCGCCTCGCGCGCCGTGGCATCGGCCTGGCGCTCCGCGGCAATGGCTGGTGTGTGTGAGGGCCATGTTCAGCATGGGGACAGCAACCGCCAATCATGGCGCCACGTCCTCTACCGCCAGGGCTTGCCTCTTGGATATACTCACTGGCATAAAAGTCCTTCTGGCTCTCCTTTGCCTCGTCAATGCCGCGCTCGCGCTCGCTGCGCTGCGCCGCCGCCGCGGCACGGGCGCGCTGCGTCTCGTCGCGCTCCGCATCCCAGTCCGCACAGCTGTCGGCGACGAAGCGCTCGAGGGCGAGGCCAAAGGCGCGCATGCGCGCCGAGAGGGCGCCGAAGTCGAGCGACGGCGCAGAGGCGCCGCCGACGTCGAGCAGCGCGTGCGCCGGCAGCTCGTACGACGGCACTACCGCCGAAGATGCCACGTGCGAGCGCGGCGTAGAGGCGGACAAGAGCGTGTGCGTGGAACGACGGGGCGTGGTGCCCGGCATGGAGACGCGCTTGGCCATGACGAGGGGTGGGGATGAGCGGTGGAAGAGGAGGTGGTGGTGGTGGTGGTGGTGGTGGTGGTGGTGGTGGTGGTGGTGGTGGTGGTGGTGGTGGTGGTGCCTTTGCGCCAGTGGAAGTTGAGGCGCGTGGGAGCAGCGCCGCCCGGTGCGCCGAGACGCGCGGTGTTGTTCTCGCGCCGCCGCCACGCGCGTCGCAGCCAAGCGCACGTGGCGACGCGTCGAGCGCCCCGCCGCCGCGGCGAGTCCAACACTTTTGCCGCGCCGTGCCGCTCTCTCAATCGCTGTTTCCGCATGCTCAAGTGCCAGTGACTTTGCTCCTGTGACTCCGTAGAGAAGCTGCAGCGGTCGTCGCACATTGAGTGCAGCTGAGAGACTGGCACGGCCTCGAGGCGCAGAGCGGGGCCGCACCCGCGTGCTGGGGCAAGCTGCTGCCGCCCCGCCGCGCCGCCTTCCGCATGCCGCGCGGCGCCGACGCGCCCGCCGAGCGGCGCCCGCCCGCCGCGCCTCGTCACTCGCGAGCGTGCGAGCCAAGGCGCGCATCGCTGCATCGCTGGGCTGTGGGCTTGGATCGCTCTCTCGACACCGCCACCGCACCCGCCCGAGCCGCCAACGGCCACCCGCAGCGCGCAGAGCACGCTGCCAGGCCGAGCCTCCGTCTGCTGCGTCCGCTGCCGCCGCGCTCCTTGCGCTCCCGCCACCACCTCGCGTGCCCCTCACCGCGCGCGCACTCACCTTCTCCCTCGCCCAGCATGCCGCCGTCTGCCGCGCCGTCGTCGCGCGTCCTGCTGCCCACCTCCTCGTCCAACTCGTCGCTGCCCAAGTCGGGCTCCAACGGCGCGCTGGGCGGCTCGGGCAAGGAGCAGCAGCCGCTCCTGTTCTCCTCGCCCGCGCGCGCCGCCGCCGTGGCGTCGCAGCTGCTGCTGCGCCCGCAGCCGGCGGCTCCGGCTCCGGCTCCCGCACCCACGGCGCAGGAGGAGGAAGAGGCAAAGGGCAGCTGGCGCAGCTGGAAGCGCGGCGAGGGCCTGCAGCCGTGGGAGATGGACATTGCCAACTCGCCCGAGGTGCAGCGCAAGGCAAACGTGGCGCAGATGTGTGAGTGTGGGTGGCGGGGGCAGTACATGGCAGGGAGCGGTGGCGAGGGCAGGTGCGAGCCAGCGCCACGATGCTGGCTGCTGCTGCTGCTGCTGGCCCGTGCTTGGACCTCTCTACGGCTGCGCTGCTGACGCTCCGTGCGGGGGGCGACAGACTTCCTCAACCACTACTTCGACTCGCTGCGCTACCTCTCCGACCGCCGCCTGCGGCAAAAGACGTTCCGTGCCGCGCACCCGCACACGCCGGGCGCCCTGCACGCGGGCGCCTCGGCCGAGGCGGCGAGCTACCTGGGGCGCGAGCGGGCGCTGCTGCGCAAGCGCCGCACCAAGCTGCGCCTCGAGAGCTTCCACATCATCACCCAGGTCGGCCAGGGCGGCTACGGCGAGGTCTTTCTGGCGCGCCGCCGCGAGACGGGCGAGGTGTGCGCGCTGAAGCGCTTGCGCAAGAGAGTCCTCGTCAAGATGGACGAGGTGAGTGCCCCCCAAGCGTTGGCAGAAGCAGACGACGCAGGCAGGAACTGACTACTCCCCCGCTACATAGGTGCGCCACGTTCTGACCGAGCGTGACATTCTCACGGCCACGCGCACGCCGTGGCTGGTGAGCCTGCTGTATGCCTTCCAGGACACGGAGCACGTGTTCCTTGCCATGGTGCGTTAGCACGCGAGAGAGCCGCGAGAAAGACACCGCACGGCAGAGCGCGGCTGACGGTCGCGCGAACATGGCGCCAACAGGAGTACGTGCCCGGCGGCGACTTCCGCACGCTGCTCAACAACAGCGGCGTGCTGCGCGAGGAGCATGCGCGCTTCTACATGGCCGAGATGTTTGTGGCGTGCAACGAGCTGCACAAGCTGGGCTACATCCACCGCGATCTCAAGCCCGAGGTGCGTTTCGCATCGCAAGGCGGATTGCGCACCTTGCCATGCTCACCACGTGTGGCCTGCCCCCCTCGCGCAGAACTTCCTTGTCGACTCGACGGGACACATCAAGCTGACTGACTTTGGCCTTGCGGCCGGCGCTCTCAACCCCGGCCGGCTAGAGTCGCTTCGTGGGCGGGTGCGTTTGGGCAGCTGTGCTCGCCCAGCGTCTTGCGCATGATGCCTGACACGTTTAGCTGTGTGCCCTTAGCTCGAGGCAGTCAAGGACACGTCGCTCATCTACCGCACGCCGCACGAGCGGTCGTCGCTGTACAAGCAGATGCGTGCGCAGAACGTCAAGTATGCCGACTCGATCGTCGGCAGTCCGGACTACATGGCGCCCGAGGTGCTGCGTGGGCGCGAGTACGGCGTGTCCGTCGACTACTGGTCGCTCGGCTGCATTCTCTTCGTGCGTATAGCTCTCGCATCCCCCCTGCGGCGCAAGCTCTCGTGTCCTGTGTGTGTGTGGCAGCCACGCTGATGAGCTGCCCCCCTTGGCACACGCGTGCGCAGGAGTTCCTCTGTGGCTTCCCGCCGTTCTCGGGCGGCAGTCCCGACGAGACGTGGGCGAACCTGAAGAACTGGGAAAAGGTGCTGCAGCGGCCCGTGTACGACAAGCCGCAGGACCTGCAGTTCAACCTCAGCGACACGGCCTGGAATGCCGTCACGCGGTGCGTGTCACGGTCTTTGCGCCGTAGCCAAGGCTCCGCTGCTTGCGCGCGCGCTTGCTGAACCTGACGCTCTTTGTGCTCTGGCCCGCCCCAGGCTCATCGACGCGCCCACTCGCCGCATCAGCAACCTGGCCGGCGTGCAGGCGCACGCCTTCTTTGCGCCCCTCGATCTCGCCGCGCTGCGCAGTCTCACGGCGCCCTTTGTGCCGCAGCTCGAGGGCGACGCCGACACGGGCTACTTTGACGACTTTGAGAACCCCGAGGACATGGCCAAGTACAAGGAGGTGCAGGAGAAGGCGCGCAACGTGGAGCGCGTCGACGAGGGCGGCAAGGGCGCCGGCGGCAGAGGCATGTGGGCCGGCTTTACCTTTAAGCCCACCACCAAGCAGGAGATGCAGCTGGCGGCGGCGACGCCCAAAGACGCATGCGACGCCTTTTCGACGATGTTCTAGCCGCCGCCCCCGCGACGCTCGCTACATCGCACAAGCACCAATCGGCCTCGCCTTCTTCTCCGCCCTCACTGCAGGCTCTCTCTCTCTGTAGATGCCCCCCCCCCCCTTAGACCCGCAGCTTGTACAGCACCCGTCTGTCTTTTCTCTTCTCTTCTCTTCTCTCTCTCTGTTTCCTCGCTGCCGATTCCCATACCCGCACCTGGCACGCCGCTCCTTGTCATGGCGCGCTTGCCTTGGCCCGTCCTTGCCCATTGATCCCTCCCCGCCGCAGCGCGACCTCTTACTTGTCCGTTAATGACCACGTCTGACCTCCTAGCAAGGACATGGGCATTGCGGCACCTTGCCTCAGGCATACACGCTCGCCGCGCCCGGTTGGAATCTCGTCGAGTGCGGCAGCACGGCGAGCGGCACGGCGCACTCGACGAGCTCGAGCTTTGTGCCCTGTGGCCATTCCTCGCCCTCTTGCCGCTGCAGCTGCGCGTGTCTGGCTGCGCTTGCGGGGCCCGAGAGCGCGTCGACGGCGCAGAGAGAGAGATGGTAGTGCTCGTACCCATCCTCTCCTACTGCCTCGAGATGCGGAGGGGGAGCGACCCGAAGGGCAGTGGCAGAGGCCTTGACGGTGGAGAGTGTAAGGAAGGAGAGGCGCACTGTCCAGTGCAGCTTGACTGCGCAGAGAGCCAAGGGGTGAGCATCGGCGATGCAAAGCACGCGAGGCAAAGGGGCGCGACGCTCACCGGCACTCGTGACGAAGTCCGGCGTGGCGCCGCTGGGAATCGGCAGCTGGAAGCCGACCTGTCCCACATCCAGCGCACATTCATGGGCCTCCGCATGCACGACCTTCGTCATCCGTGCACCTCTCGCAGCAGGCAGTGTAGCCAGAGTCGGCTCGATGCTCTCATGCGTCTCCAGCGCCGCGGCCACGCGCACCACGCGCGCCACGGCGCCGGGGAAGTTGGTCGAGACGACGCCGAGGACGGTGTCGCCGAGGCGATACTTGGACTTGACGAGCGTGAGCACGGCGGCGAGTTGGCCGTCTTTGGCAATGTCGTACGACACTGCCCCGTCGAGAATGTGAGCTGCCCGCGCGCGCTGCAGAGGAACGAGGGGAAGTGGGGTCAACGCACCTTTGCTGGAGTTCCGACTGAGCAGCTCTACAGCCTGCATCGTACTCGTCGGTCCTCCTTCTTCCTCCTCCTCCACGTCCTCCTTCACCGCGCCTACACTCGCTCTTCTGCCCAGCGGCGAGTTAGGTCTCGGCTCGAGCTGAGTCGGCACAGCCAGCGTCTCGGCTCCGCTCGAATGCGCTGCCGTAGAGCCAGGCTGTTGTTGTTGTTGCTGAGCGACGAGCAACGAGACGCGCTCCAGGTCCGTCGCTACGTCTTCCTCTCTCGTCTCCGTCGTAGCAGGCGTACACGAAGCAACGAGCGAAGTGGCATACGCATCGAAGGCCTTTCGGTCCATCTGCTCGTTCTTGCCTGTGCCTCCGCCGGCCTTGCGTTTCTCTCCCGACTTGCTGCCCTCTCGCACTGTCTTCTGCTGCTGCTGCGCTTGTGACTGCGGCGCTGGCGGCTTCTCATCGGCCTCCTCGTCGACGTGCGCGCTGCTCTTCCACACGACTGGATTCTGCAAGTCGAAGAAGAGCGTCGTGCCCGTCGGCGCGACGTGGTTGTAGATGCGCAGTGGGATGCGGATCAGACGCGAACGTTGTCGCCCACTGCTGCCGCCCGAGGAAGAGGAGGTGTCGAGACGATTGGTGCCGAGCGTGAGCGTGTAGTTGAAGGAGATGGAACGCCCGCTGTAAGAGGGTGGGAGATCGGGAGGCAGCGGCAGACGGAACGTGTCTGTTTCGCGCGCGCAAGAAGATGCAAAGGTCAGCCCAGCCTCCTCTTTTTCCCATGATCCATCTTTGCCCTCGACTACGCCCCCCTGGGCACCGCTCTGCAAAGACTCACAGCTCCGCCTCTCCCCCGGCTTCAGATCCACATCGACGAGCAGCACGCTCGGCTGCGTCACAAAGAGCGGCACCGCTCTTGATTCGCCCAGCTTTCGCCTCGTCTCTTCCAGCGTCGAGCCTTTGCGCGCATGTCCTCGCCACGCGCTCGGACTCAGATAGCTGCCCCACGAAGCTCTGCGCTTCACTTCTTCCGGCGCCGCCGCAGGTACTGCGGCAGCAGTGAGGCCGGCAGGCGCAAAGAGGGAGCCGCCGCCGAACGAAGAGGTGGAGAGCAGCCGACGCTTCATGTCCTCGAACTCCGCCGGCTTGATCAGACTCTCGTCGAGCCGAAACTCGCCGCCGAACTGCGCGTAGGCCCAGAGGAGACGCACACTGCCTTCTGCCGGAGCGGCGCGTCTCGAGGAAGAGGGAGGAAAGAGGGGCGATTGGACTGGTGTGTTGCTTGTGCTGCTGGAGGAGGCACGAGGAGCAGACCAGTTGGTGATGTCATCGCGAAGCACACTTTCAAGCGTGTCGTTTGCCGCCTCGCCGGCGCCGTAGAAGGTGGCGCGCGAAGTGGCGGGGTGCGCGAGACGAGGAGTAGAGGAGCCAGAGGAAGTGGAGGAAGAAGAAGGCTCGGAGTCGAGAGCAAAGGCGGAGGAGAGATCTTCGGCCTGGATGGCGGCGACGGACTCTTTGCGCGCGTGCGGGTGCGCCGCTGGTACGCGAGCGGAGGGCAGACGCGAAGAGGAGGCGCTGCGAGGGACGCTGGAGGAGGCGAGAGCGGAGGCGGAGGTGGCGCTGCTAGCGGAGGCGTGGCGCAGCTCTAGTGCCGTGTTGTGCGAGGAGACCCCACCCGAGGGCAGAGGCGTGCGGAACGCTCCGCCGCTGCCGCTTGCTGCGCCCGATGCGTCGTTGACAGGATGGCCGATGCCCAGGCCAGAGCGAGCATGAGAGGCAGACAGGCTCTGCGAGACGCGATGGCCCTTTGTCTGTGCCGTCGTCGATGCTGCTGTGCCGGCCGCAGCGCCCGAGAAGGCGCGTCGTCCGACCATGCCTCTGCGTCTCGGCACGGCTTGCTCCTCCTCCTGCAGCGAGGCGCTCGACGGCAGGCGATGCAGGCTCTCCGATGCGCGATGCAGGGCAAACGAGCGTCGAGGCACAGCAGACTGACTCAGCAGCTTCTCATCGCGCTCCCGCCGCTCCGCATAGTAGCGCGCATCCTGTGCTCCCTCGTCGCGCTTCTCCAGCGCCAGGTCGCGCGCGAACGTGCGCACGTCGACGGAGTGCGACTTGGCGTGCCCATGCCGGGGGAAGTAGCCGGATGTGGGTGTGGGAGTAGTGAGAGGTGAAGAGGGTGGAGGTGCGGGGAGCGTGTTGATGAACGTCAAGGTGCAGACGAAGGCTTCGCCGGCGAAGAAGGAGGAAGAATGCGGCGCGATCTCGACGAGCAGAGGCGTGGGAGAAGCACTGCTGCTCATGGTGGCAGTGAGGGCAGACGCCAGAAGACGCAGCGCGGAGTGCGTCGGCTGCGGCTGCGAGAGCTGGACAGAAGCGGGGAGGGGGATGGAGGCGGGAAGCAACCGAACGTCGCGCGTTGGCGGCACAGCGCGCGCCAGATGTTGGTGGCGCGCGCTTGGGCCACCCCGCCGCTGACTTTACCCGTACCCGGCCGCCGCATCGAGCTGGCGCGCGAGCCCACAGAAGAGGGCGCTGGCGGCGCCTGCGAGCATCACCCTCTCTCTCTCGCTCCCTCCCTCTCGCACTCTTCCAGCCCGTGCCATTCAGCTGATCAGCCACCCTCCCACCTCTCTCTTCACGCAGCACGTCGCGGTAATGGTCATGACGGTTCAAGCACATCGCACTGGCGCGCGTAGGAGAGGAGAAGCATGTGACTCGATGTACATCCGGGCCGAGTCGTCGTGAGGGGGTTCGTTAGGTGGGCAGCAAATCTGGAGCGCGAGATGATGTGGACAGCGAGGGAGTCGGGAGAAGAGTCGTGCAGAGACTGACGCTGAAGAGGCGCGTTTGCGCCTCTACTCGCTGCTGCTCGGCGCAGCCCCAGCCGCCGCAGGCACAGCAGGCTGTCCTTCCATCTTGCTGCTGCCCGTCGACGTCGACGCCTGTCTCGCACGCACAGAAGTCGAACGAGCACCAATCGTAGGCGTGCCCGGCGCAGCGCGAGCCGCAGAGGAGGAGGCGGCGCGCTGAGGCGTGCTTGGCGCTGCCGCGACGGCGACGGCGACGAGGGGTGCGTCGACGAGGGGCGCAGAGACGGGCGCGGCGATGCTGGCAGCAGGCACGGCCTCGACGGCAGGAGTAGCTGGGATGAGAGTCTCGTTGAGCGCTGGCGTCGAAGGCTCGATCGGCATCACTGTTGGCGTCGGCGCGGCTGCGACTTGCGAATTGGGCGCCTCGGGAGCCGCAGGAGCCGCAGGAGCATCAACCACGGGCGCTGGCTCGACTGGAGCTGGTGCCGGACAGGAAGGCGGGCCCTCGAGATGCGTGTCGGGCGCCGGTACCGGCGCCGGCGAAGGCGCTGGAGCCGGCTGCTCGCTCGGCTGTTCCGGAAGCGGCGTGCTCGGCAATTCGTGCACCGGCGCTCCATCGGGCACGCCATCGCCGTCCGAGTCGCCGGGCGCGATGGGAGCGTCCCAGGCGCGTGGGATGAGCGCGATTGGGAGGAGCCATGTGGCAGCGAGGATGACGCCCTTGCCTTCGTCGTTTGACTTGACGACGCTCCAGGACCAGCCGATGAAGGTCGCAATGTACCCTGTGAGAGGCGCCAGAGTGCGCAGCACCGAGCTGAGGAGAGGAAACACGCGCGTCAGTGGGGGAGTGGGACAGGATTGGCAGCGAGGGAAGGGGCGAAAATTGGAATACGTACAGCACAGCGAGCAATTGCGGCGGCATAGGAATCGTGCTCGCCTTGTCGATGATCGCCACGAGCATGGTATGCACGGTAATGGCAATCTTCTCGGCGCTCGCCATGTCTTTGTCGAGGGCCTTCATGATGGGCGGAGGCAGATAGAGCTGATAGCCCCACCATGTGGCGTGGATCGAGAAGGCGGACGAGGAGGGCAGCCAGACGCGCTTGCGCCCCGGGCGCGGAGAGGGGGCCGGCGCGGACGGAGGAGTGGGAGAGCTGGGAGAGCCGAAGTAGGGGACCCAAGAGGGCAGAGACCAGAAAGCGGTGGTGGGCGTGACGTAGTAAACGAGACCCTTCGACGCGGCACTGGCGGTAGCTTGACGATCAAACTCATCCCTGTTGCATGGCTCGTCAGCCTCCCGCGCTTCTCTCCGACGCTCCTCAGGCTCAGCACTCACCACTGATAGTCCTTGCCCTTGCCCACCTTCTCCGTCCAGAGCGTCTGCGCCTGTCCTTGACCCTCGTAGTAATGCGCTTCCGCAAGCACATGCGACGGTACCACGACGCTCTTGCCAAGGCACAGATTCCCACCATGCACATCACACGAGATCGTCACGCCCGACCACAGCCCATCATCATCTTCGTCGTCCTCGTGCAGCGCGTGCTTGAGCGACTCGGTCGCTGAGGGAGCCTGCGAGTCGTGAGGGATGGCTTCGGCTTTGGGACCCGAGGGGAGGGCGTTGAGCGCAGACCAGACCGTGCCGCCTCCCGAGGGCTGGCTGGGTTGAGGAGCGTAAAGCAGAGCAGTGGCGCAGTTCATACGCGCCGCATCTGTGCCTAATGCCATCAGCCATCTTTGTTCCCCTCTCTTTGCCCTGGTCTCGCGACTGCAACTCACCACCGAGCGTATCGATCAAATCGGCGCTCGAGAGCGTGCTGTAGAAAGGCGGGCCCGGGCGCAGCATGCTGGCGACCTTGTGCGCAATGGCATCTGCAGCTGCCACGACGCCGTCGATTACTGCGTGCTCGGTGGCGGAGGCGACGGCAATGGGACGCGTGAGGAAGCGCGAGGTGGGCGAGAGGAAGGCGGAGAGCTGGGCGGCGCGCTCTGTCTCGGAGGCGGCGGAGGAAGAGGGAGGAGAGGCGACGAAGGAGGGAGTGGTGAAGGTCACCTGCGGCTGCGACGCTGCTGGCACCGAGGTGGAGCCGTCGTCGGCAGACGCAGCGAGCTTGCCGTCCTCGACGCTCTCGGCGGCGGCCGCTGCTGGCGCGGGTGCGCCCTGCAGCTGTGCAGCGGCAGCCACCGCTGGCTCAGGCGGTGCCACTGCCGCTGCGGGCGCTTCGAATGAGGCGGGACACATGGCTGCCGTTGTCGTCGTCGGTGGTGCTGGCGCGGGGCGCGCTGCTCTGGAACGAGAAGGCGTGCGTGGGCGCGTCGCGCGACACTTCGTCTGGCGGTGGACGCGAGTGTGGGAGTGGCGATGCGGGTGTGGGGATGCGATGAGAACGGCGGAGGAGACGCGGAGAGCGGAGAAGTTGTGGTTGTGGTCGTGAAGAGGCGAAGCTGGGAAATCCGGGGAGAGAGAGGAGCGAGTAGGGTTGCGGCGCATACAAGGCTCGCGCCAAGGCGCGCGGACGGAGTGATGCAGGTTCGTCAGAAGCGTCGTGAAGGCGTGAATGATTCGTGGCGTGAAGGGTCGAGATGTGCGAGGCGAGCCAAGCGGCGCTCGAGGCGCAGGCGTGGGCGGCAGATGACGGTGCAGAGCCAAGCTGGAGGCGCAGCGCGCAACACGCGCGCGTTCCGAGCGGCGCGCGGCGGCGGTGGCGCGTGGGGAAAGGTAGCCCCTGAGCGCGATGCGGGCACTGCAGCAGTCTAGAGTGACGCGCCGGCGGAGCGGGGTGCGCATGAGGATCGACGGCGTGCATGACGCTAGCCGCACCGCCGTGCCGGCCGCCTCTCTGGATCCCACGTGGGCTGAGAGCAGTGCTCGGCTCGCTCGAGCCGATCACAGGGAGGGGAGAGAGCCCTTCTTCTCTCGTGTGCAGCAGCCGGCAACGGAGACGAGATTGGCAGAGGAGGGCATCAGGGACAGTGCTTCCACGAATGCACTCTTACTTCCGCCTCGCTTCTATGAGCGCAGAGAGGAGCAAAGAGCGGGAACCCCGCACGAGCTGCGCTTGCAGGAGGCAGCACCCAGAGCGAGGTGAACCTCAGCAGGCCGCTTTCGCGCAGCAGAGCACAAGAAAGCGGCGCAAGCGTGGTCCTGCTCTGCGCCTCTCTGGGCAGACTCGAGAAGGAACAGCCGGGCAAGGGCCGCAACAGGGGTATCATTTCCTTCTCTGCTGCAGAGATCAGAGCGAGCAAGCTCGCCTTTCTCTCCTTGACCAGACGAGCAAGATTCGTGACCCTCGGCGCCTCTATGTCCAAATGGCGATCTCGACGAGGCATCTACTTCGTCGCAGGCGGCTCGGCGCTCGTACCGCCTGCGGGCGCGGCAGTCGTGGCGGTGACAGCCGCAGCAGTCGCAGTGCTCGCAGTCGCTTCTGCCGCCGCAGCAGCTGGCGGTGCCGGACTCGAGCGCCAGCCGAGCAGACTGGCGGTCCACGATGTCGTCGCTGTGGCAGTAGAGGGCGTCGTAGCATGCGTCTTGAGCGTCGAGGCCTTCGTCGCCTCGTCTGCCGCAGGCAGCTGCCTCGCGGCCTCCTCCTTCTTGCCCGACTTGAGTTCCCTCACCGTCGTCCCTTCATTGCCATTTCTCCTCGGCGCGTTGCGTCGCGCCGAGTCGCCGCGACCGGTCGCTTCATCTGCGCCGGAGGAAGAGACGGTAATGATGAAGTTCTTGAGATTGCCGAGCGTGTGGCGAATGTCAAGCACGGGCACGCGGTGTTGGTTCATCAACTAAAGGCGGCAAGAGGGGGGTCAGCGAGGCGCGAAAGAGTGAGGCCAAGAGGGGGCAGTAGTACCTGCTCGATGTTCTTGTTCAGCAGAAAGACGGCGTATTCGAAGCGATAGGACTCGACGCCTTTGGCGTACAGCGGGAAGCTGCGGTAGTAAAGAGGGGCTCAGTCATCTCCTTTGCGACGAAGAGCGTTGCCAGCCAGGAGATGTGAGAGGAAGAGAGACAGCCAGCAGCCCAACTCACGCTCGAGGGCCAGTCATGCAGCTGATGCCATCCTGCACTACTGCTCTTGAGCCGGCAGTCGCAAGGGGGTAATGCAACGGCGTGTTCGTATACACGCTCAAGAGCACTACCACTTGCGCCACGAGGCCTAGCGCCGATGCTCTTGTCTCTTCGTCCACCGCCGCCGCCGCTGCTGTCGACGGTGAGGCGGAGGAGGAGGGATGCTGAGGGTTGTCGGTGTTGGGCAGCGCGAGATTGTTGATGCTGAAGAGCAAAGAGGAAGCATCGAGCAAGTCGATGGGATAGATGTGCTCCAGCTCGCCCAGGAGTGTTGCTCGACGAGCGTGAAGCGCAGCAGATTGGAGCGCGTGTCTGTCTCTGTTGGGTCCCGTCAGAGAGCCCTCTTGAGTGTCAGCGAAGGGCGGGGCGCGCGGGCGCAGAAGAGAACGAGGAAAGGGATGCGAAAACGCACGAAAGGGAAGCGATCGAGGTGGACATCGCCTCGATTGTGGCGCGCAGGGACAGGTTGCCTCGTCGAGCAGTTTCAAGCCTCGCCTTCCGTCGCGCCAGTACCTCACGTCGACGCGCCAGGATGGCTCTTGCTGTGAGTCGCAGTGTCGTGGAGCGAAGGGTGCCGGAGAGTAACAGAGTAAGAGAGCGCACGGGGCGGTGAGTTGTTAGTGGGCGTGAAGACTCGGGGAGAGATGGGAGCCAACGTGGACGAAGAAAAACGAACGCACCGCTCTTTGCTCCTTCTCGCTCCGCTTCTTCCGCCTCTTTCAAGCGCTCCACTGACTCTCTCAGTTCGCCTCTCTTCAGTCTCTGCGCGTCTGCCTATCAGCACCCTCTCCTTCTCTTACGTCTCCGCCCTTGCACTCACCAATCTCTCCGACGCCTCCGCCCACTCCCTATCCGCCTCTGCAAACGCCGCTAGCGTCCTGCATCCCTCTGCTTGTCGCGCATGAAACACCTCGATGAACAGCTGCATCTCGGCAAACTCGACGCCGGGGACCATGCGTTGTTCGCGCATGCTGCGAGCGAAGACGTCGGATGCTTTGCGAGCGGAGGTCGGACGAAGCGGAGGAGAGAGGGCGGAGGGAGAGGAAGGAGGAGAGGAGGAGGAGGGAGAGAAGAGCGCGAAGACGACGTCTTCGGCGTCGGCGCCGCAACGGAAGTGCAGCAGCAGAGTGTTGTCTGGTAGCTTTGGCGTCGTCTATAGGGGATACGTCAGTCTCCATGAGCTCCCTTTGCCCTGCCTCTCTGCAACCACCTAGCGCAGAGGCAAAGCGACGGCACGAACGTAAGGAAGGCCCACTCACCGACAGATCCACCCTTCTCAAGTTCGCCTCGCTCACCTCCCTCGTCCACACCTTCACCCACTGTCTTTGCCCTTCCTCTGCCTCGCTCCCGTCTCCCTCTCGTCCGCCCGCCGAGGGGCGCACCCACAGCGTCATCGTCACCCGCCGCTCCTCGCCTTTCTCATCCAAAGGCACATCGAGAGAGATGTGCGGCCACTCATGGTGTGTGCGATGGTATGAGCGGAAGCTGCGCTGCGCTGCCGCTGCCGCCGGTGCAGGTGGTGGTTGCACTTGCGCTGCTGCTGTCGCTGCCGTTGCCACAGCACCCGCGTCGGCGTCGCCGCCAGCGGCGCCGGCCTCTGGCCCGTGCTGCGCGTCCGCACCGCAGCCATAGCTGAGCTCGATTCGCACATCGCCAACGCGCTGCGCGTTCAAGGCGCGCAGCTGTGCCGCCGAACTGCCTTCTGCAGCATCGGAATGCGAGGGAGGCGCGTGCCGCGAGGAACGGGCGCGCCGGAGCTGGGGCTTGAGAGAGGAGGAGGAGGAGGAGGCTGGAAGAAGCAGAGAGGAAGGTGAGGAGCTTGAGCGTTGAGCGTGATGCGCAGGATGTGCAGAGGAAGAAGAAGGGAGGCAGAGCGAACGCAGAGAGAGGGAGGTCAAGGAGGAGAGAGGCGGCTGAGAGGGTTGCGCAAGCGAGGTCAGCGTCAGGGCAAGGCGCACAGCGCACGCCTTGGACAGCACGGGCAGACGTACCAAGTCATCATGGCTCGACATGCCGCCCGGCTTGCGGACTGCGCGAGACAGAGGGAGAGGGTGGAGGTGAGAAGCCACGTCGTGACGGCGAGCACGGGAGCGGGCCGTGCGCGAACGGCGGAGGCGTGCCGTGCGAGAAATGCGCGCGCGCGCGCCGCCCTTGCCGTGTTCCTTCCTCGCCTGCCTGCTGCTGCGCATCGTGCTTCTCTTTCCCTCCACCTCCTCCTCCAACCCCTCTCCTCATCAGCCAGAGCCGCGCTTCCGAGGCCATGGCAGACGCCAATGCCATTGCTCCAGCGCCGCCGAGCCCAGCTGCCTTTCCCGGCATGCCTTACGCCGCCGACGCCTCGTCGCCTGCGCCCGACGCAGCCAGCATTCTGCGCGCGGGCATGCCGCCTCTCGCCGCGGCCGAAGCCGAGTCGCTCCCTGCCTTCGACGACTCAGCAGCCTCAGCATCTCCTTCCACCTCTGCCACGCCCCCAGCAGAGCCCACGGCGGCACCGCACAATCTCGAGTCCGCCCAGGCCGCGCTGGCGGCGGGTCAGATCCCGCGTGATGCTTTGCGCCTCTCTTCCATTCAGCTCGAAGGCTGTCCTTCCCTCCGCCGTTCCTTCCTCCAGCGCCTCATCTCTCCCTACATCACGCCTGCGCCCAGCAGCGCGCCCATGAGCGTGACTGCCGCGCTGCAGCGCGCGTGGGCGGCGCATCGAGCCGAGCTGCCGAGGGCGGGCGAGGCGACGGAGTTGTTGGCGCTGCTGGCAGTCGCACGCAGCGTTGCGGGCGACCTGCAGGCGCTGGATCTCTTCGACTCTATAGATGCATCTGTCCTTCCTTCCTCTTCTTCCTCCGGGCCGGAAGAAGTAGACCTCCTCTTTACGCTGCGTGAAAAGTCACGCGTGCTGCTGAAGAGCTCGACGGACGTGGGCAATGGCGAAGGATCGGCTAGTATTCAGGGGAGAGTGCGGAATTGCTTTGGCGGCGCCGAGTGCCTCGAGGGCAACGCAACTGTGGGCACTCGGACTCGGAGGAGCTTCAATGTGAGTTGGTGTGCTTGCTCTGTGGAGAGCGAAAGGGCGCAGGAAAGGGAGAGGAGAGAGGCTGGACAATCTGAGCGGGGCGAGGCGGCTTCACCGCGGTGGACGTAGCGCTCGTGCGTGCAGATGCTTCTGTGCGTTGCGGCATGCCAGATCCAAGGCTGCATCAGCCAGCTGCACACGTTAGCAGTGCAGCATTGCTAGCCGCAAGCAGCTCTGGTCGAGCGGATTGACCTCAACCCGCATCTTTGTTCTTTGGTGCTTCTCATCCTCATACCTGCTTCAATGACTACTCTTCTCTGCTCCTCGACTGACCTTCAACGCCTTGTTCCCGTTCGCCCAGGTCTCTCTCTCCGCCCCTCTGCTCGCCAATCCCGATCATCAAGCCTCCCTCTCCGCCTACGCGCTCGATCGGGACTGCTCCAACTATCTCTCCTGCAGCGAGGGGCTACGCGGCGCTCGTGTAGCTCTGCGAGTGAGTGTCTCTATCTGCGGGATACACGGATGGCGCAGAAGCTGATGCACCATGGGCAGTCAAGCTTGGCGCCGGGCGTCTCGCATGAGATGGCATACGAGTTGGTCTGGCGACAGTTGGGACGCTTGGCTCCTTCCGCCTCCCTCTCGTACGTCGCCTTTCCCTCTCCCCTTCCTTTCTCCCTACTCATCTATTCCCACTTTCCGCACTCGCGTGCTCTCTCTCGCTCGCAGTGTGCGCCGCCTGGCTGTGCCCACTCTCAAGTCCAGCCTCAGCTACACCTACGCGCGCGACACGCGTCTCGATGCTCTTCTCCTCAACCCCGCCGGCTCGTCCTTCAAGTTCTCCTCCGAGCTCGCAGGCCTCGGCGGCGACACAGCCTTCCTCAAGAGCGAAGTCGACTATTTCCGTCCGAGAGCCTTTGGTGCTGGCTGGGTGAGTCGTGTTCCTTCGCTCTGCTGTTGCGCAACTCTGAGGCGAGCGGCAACAGGCATACACGATTGCGGCCCGGGCGGGAGCGATGAAGAGCCTGGATGCAAGAGCCACGCCGCTCGTCGATCGCTTCCATCTTGGGGGGCCCATCTCGCTGCGCATGTTCCGGCACAACAGTCTCGGACCGAAGGATGGCCGTGCGTACGCCCCTTCTCGCCTTCCTTGCCGCCCAGCGACCGCTCACCCTCAGCCCCGTGGCACGCGCAGTGGACTCATTAGGCGGCGACGCCTACTGGGCAGCCGGCGCCAGTCTTCTTGCGCCAATGCCGTATCGCGCAGAATGGCCGCTCAAGCTGCACGCCTTCGTGAATGCCGGACAGGTCTGTGCCCTCGATCAGTGTACGTTCTCCCTTGCTCCCTCCTGGCCTCTCCTCGCTGAGACATCATCCGCCGCAGCGCAACCACTGCGGCCAGCAGCCTTTGCGCCTCTCGCGCAGCCTTCCTCCTCCGCAGGCATCGGCATCGTCTACACGCAAGGTCCGCTGCGCGTCGAGCTGAATGCGGGCCTGCCGCTCACTGCGCGCATGGGCGACGGCACGAGGAAGGGCTTCCAGCTCGGCATCGGGCTCACTTTCCTCTAGTCTGGCCGTGCAGCTCTCCCTTGCCACTGCTGCCGCAAGAGAGAGCGAATGAGAGGTTTTCACCGCTCACATCGATGCCCGACGCAGAGGAGAATGAAAGGGGTATTTGCGGCAAGGGCGAATGGAGCCTGCGAGTCTCGTCCGCGTCTACAGGCAGCGCGGTGGCGGCGATGGGGAGAAGCCAGACGGGAGGAGCATGCTGCGGCGCCAGCATGGGGCCGCGGCGGCGAGGCTGAGCAGCGAGCTCAGATGGGCCCGCCAGACCCCGATCATGGCGCGCTCAGCGAGAGTGCTGCTGCAGCGCTTGTGGCCGTCGAAGCGCTTCACATGATCGAGCATTCTGAAGCCGCCTCACTGTACGTGCGTTCGCGTCAGTCAATGAAAGGGCGAGAGATGCAGGGGCAGAGGAGCAGGCGGACAGCTCTGACTCACTTGCGCGTCGGCCTGGCTCCGCGCTTGCCCGCCTTGCCGCCCATCTTCTTGAGTTCCGTCAGGCGCTGCATGGCGCGCTTGTTGCCTTGCGCTGGCGCAGGATGGTAGGTGTCAGTCTCTCGTTCCACAGCGCCGGGTCGCTCGCTCTCAGGCACTCACCAGCAGCGCGCATGTACCACCTCTTCGCCTCCTCCAGGTCCGCCTTGACACCGATGCCCACCTCCGAGTAGTAGCCCACGGCATACTCCGCTTTCGGAATGCCCTTCGTCGCCGCTCTTCTGGCCCACAGATACGCCTCGCTATCCGACTGCTTCAGCACGCCCTCGCTGCCCGTCAGGTACCAGCCGCTGAGCGCCAGCTCGCTCTCGCCGTCGTTCTTGCCCGCCGCCTTCGTGTACCACGCAATGGAGCGGCGCGGATCGACGGGACACGTCAGTGCGCCATACTCGTACGCCGAGCCGAGCTTGAACTGTGCCGGCGCATAGCCCAGCTGCGCGGCCTGCGTGAAGAGCTCGCGCGCGTACGCTTCGTCTTGCAGCACCACACTGCTGCTGCCCGGCTTCTCGTGCAGCAGGCCCAGCTCGTGCAGCGCATGCGGATTCTCCTCGTCTGCCTGGCCCGCGGCGCGCTTGAGCCAGACGATGGCTTCGCGCACGTTGCGAGGCTGGCCGAGCAGCCCGTTGAGCAGAATCATGCCGAGCTTGTACATGCCCGCCGTGTCGCCCAGCGCCGAGGCTTTGCGGTAGAAGAGCACGGCGCGATGATGATCTCGGCGCGTGCCTGCGCCCACCTCGTTGCACACGGCCGTGCGATACGTGGCCGCCGGGTGGTTTTGCTTCGACGCCTGCACGTAGAGATTGTAGGCCTTCTCGTGGTCGACCTGCAGGCCGAGCGAGCCGTTGCCGAAGCAGTTGGCCAGGAAGAACTGCGCCTCGCTGTACGGCGGCTTGCCGAGGCCCATGCCCGTCGTCGCCAGGCGCTTGATGAGCTTCAGCGACTCGCCGAGGAGATGATCGCGATACTTGCGCGCCTGCTTCGGCCCGTCTTTCGGATCCTGCACCTTCTTGGCCGCCTCGATGAGATACTTTGCAAACGCAAACTGCGCCTCTGCATCTGGGTCGCCCTTCATGCGCTGCCGATACTCCTCCACAAAGGCCTTGTTGAACGGCAGCGTCTGGCGCTGAGCCTCGGCCTCCTTGCTCTTCCGGCGCGCATTCACCGCCGCCGAAGAGCCGCCGGAGACGACACTGGCCATGCTGAGATGCGTGTGTTGCCGCACCAGGCCGGCCATGCCGGGCTGCAGGCCGCCGCCCATGCCCATGCTCATGTGCGAGCCCGACGAAGGCGCGCGCATGAGCTCCGGGTGCCCCGCCTGAGCCTGTTGCGGCGGAAAGCCCGGGTAGCCCGCCTGCGCGCCGTAGTCGTAGGCGCCCGCCGAGCCTGGAGGCGCATAGTACGAGCCCTGCGGCGCATCGTAGCTGCCCTGCTGCGACTGCGCATAGCCCGCACCTCCACCTGCGCCGCCGTAGAAGGCGCCATGATGAGCCGTCGGGTTGAAGGGCGCAGAGCCGGCGCCGCCGCCGTAGTAGGCCTCTTCGGGCGGGTAGTAGACGCCCTGTTCTGGCGCATAGCCGTCTCCCGACCAGCCTCCGTGCGGCTGCTGCGGCGGCGGGTGCTGCTGTCTCGAGTAGTCGTAGCTCTGCTGCGGGGCGTAGCCACTGTTGATCGAGCCTGCACTCGGTCGTCGATCGGCAAGGTCCGCCGCTGTCGCATCAACCTCCTGCGAGATGGCAGCAAGCGAGTTGGAAGCATCGACTTCACGCGCGGACTGGTAGATCTCCTGTTGCGCATAGCGCATGCTGGCGCGCTCGGCCTCGGCACCGCCGAGCGGAGTCATGGTGCGCGTGGGCTGCCCGAGTGAGAGCTTGTCGAAAGGCACGCCCAGATCATCGGCCAGAGGCGGCCCGCGCGACGCTCGGCCGCCGTGGTCGATGGCGGGCGCGGAGGTGTTGGACTGCTGGTACAGCGGCACTGAGGCAGGTGTCAGACACGCACAGCACGGTATGACAGCGGCGGTGTGCGCTCAGTGCCATGCCTTGTGCTCCAATTACTGGCAGAGCCGCCTCGTCCTGCCACTCCCTCGCCTGCTCGCACCACACTCACCGCCATTCGCGCCCTGCGGCCTGTACATCTGCGGCTGCGGCTGCCGCATCTGCATGACGCCGTCGGCCGTCGGGCCCCTCCGTCGCTGCGGATTGAAGTCCGGACTGGGATGTGCCGAGTGGCCTCCTGCGCCAGCGCCGTGCCATTGCTCCGAAGGCGGCCCGCTGCCGCCGGGTGCGCCGCGCGCGGTGCCGCTCGAGGAGCCGGAGTATTGCGCGCTGTGCTGCGGCTGCTGGTGTTGGTAGTAGTGCGCGGACGAGGGGAGTGCAGAGGAGGAAGAGGCCGAAGGCGCGTCAAAGCCTTGTGCGTACGCCAGCGAGAGAGAGTCGTGAGATGCCGACGACGACATGCTGGGCGAGCAGCGTGCGCAGAGCGGCGCACTCGCAGCTCAAGAGACGTGCGCTTGACTGAAGGAGGCGCAGCGCAGAAGAGAAGCGCAGTGAGGTGCAGAGAGGTGCAGAGGAGAACGAGGTGCGAGGCCGAAGAGAGAGCGCGCAAGGGTGCACGGGCGCCGCGCGGAGCGATGAGCGGAGCGGCGAGGCTCGGCCGACAAGCGCTAGCCGGCAGAGGCAGTTGCAGCCTGCTGGAGCGGCTGCGCGAGCGCTCAGAGAGAGAGAGGGGGGGAGGAGGCGCGCGAAGAGAGGGACGTGCAACAGCGAACGCCAGCTGTCAAGAGTCAGGGTGCTCAGGGTTGTGGAGAGACGGCTGTTGCTGTGGCTGCGTGAGTCGACGGCGCCGACGCCGCCGCGCCGCGCGCGCGTGATGCGCACAACAGCGCCGCCGCCGCCGCGCGCCACGCCAGCGGCAGCGTGAGCGCCGGCCTCGCTTGCGCTGCTCGCGCGCACGCTCAGCCGCGGCCTCCAAGCTGCTCCACACCACGTCTCTCTGTCGCAGCGGTGTCCTCTCTCCCGAACAGCAGATGCCCTGTGGCCAGCATTGCATTGGATCTTTTTGCGCTGCGGAAGCTAGCCTGCTTGGCAGAACGCAGCGCCAGCTCTGTGCGCCATGATGGCGCGCGAGGCTTGGTGCTCGGCCGGCGTCTCTGCCAGAAAAGGGGCACAGCCGTCGGCTCTCGCAAACGACGTGATGACCCACGGGCTTCATGCTTGCCTCCAAAACAGCAGTGAGCGTCTAGAGGAGAGCTGGCTGGCTGGCGACGGGACGTTCGTCAGGCACAAGCCAGCAAGCCCGCGCTCGTCGCAGCGCAGAGATGGAGAGAGGAGAAGCTGTGCGCCGCTCGAGCAGAAGATGCGTGTTGCAGCCGCTCCAGCAGAGGTCAAAGGCAGAGCTGGCTGGCTGCCGTGCGGTCTGAGGTAGCAGGGCGCTTTGGCCTTGATTGCCTCACACTCTGCTCTTCTGCCAATTTTGGTGCCAGATGCAGCCTTGCACTCGATAGACAGAGAGAGGTCCAGCGACGCCGCGTCATGAGCATGGGCTGCGCGCACCACACATCGCAGCGCTCACCCACGAGCAGCAGCGCTCTTCTTTGCGTGCGCTCGCTCGCCCAAAGGCGCCGCTCAGCAGCTGCAGAGTGAGACGTCGGAGGTGCTGGTCATCCGCAGCATCCGCGCCCGAGTGCTGCAGCTGGTCTCGTTGCTCTGTCCTCGAGCGGAAGCGGCACAGACGAGGACGAGCGGACGGCACCCTGAGCCGCCCCTCTGCTGCGCCGTGGCTTGAAGGGATGATCTCATCAGCGACGCGAGGTGTGCATGCAGGCGGCGGCCGGCGTCGGCTGTGCAGCGCCGACGCCTCGGCGCAGCCAAGACGCCGCGCCGGCAAAGTGGAGCGGCTCGTCCGCCCTTTCGCGTTTGCTGCTCGGCAGGCACAGCCCCCGCCGCCCAGAGCTGTCCTGCAAGTCGAGTCTTCCCGCCCGCCGCCCGGCGGCAGCAAAGCAGAGGCGTTTGCAAGCTCGCAAGGGTTGCGTGCCTTTGAGCTGCCGAGGGATGAGAGGTGCTCCCGCGGCCGTCGAAAATGCGCCGCAGGACTCCGCTGCTCGCCAAGAAACGCCGGACGAGCGCTGCCGGCCAACGGCGTTGAGCGTGTGACCTCGTCCCACCTACCCACGCAACGCCTGCGCTCGGCTGCTCCTTGCTTCAGCACCTCCTCCTGCCGCTCCATCTCCCTCTCGCACCCTCGTCCCTCGCACTGCCGCATCGCCGCACGGCCTCGCCTTCCCCTCTCGCCTCGCTCTCCTTCGGGCGCGCGCAGCACGCACTCCTCCACTTGCGCGTCTCTCTCGCCATGCGCTGGCCTCTCGCCTCGCTGCTCGGCGCCAGCGTCCTCCTCGCCTCGAGCGCCGCCGCTTCGCCAGCAGCGCCCGCAGCGCTCTCGCGCCGCGCGCCGGTGCCCGCAGGCGGCGATGTGGACTTCTACAACCCGCTCAATCGCACGGGCGGGCACATGCTCTCGGTGAGTTGGGCGAGAGGCGGCGCAAGAGGCGCGAGAGAGAGAGGAGAGCCAGAGAGGGAGAGGGAGAGGGAAAGAGAAGAGTAGGGACCAAGAGGTGGAGAGCGTGGCGAGCTGCGTCGTGACCTGGCGCAGAGCATAGCTTCTCGCACCTGTCTGCGTGACGGCGGAGCGAGCGTGGTTCTTCAGTCAGGCGGAGCGAGCGTGGTGCTTCAGTCTAGCGCAGCGTCACAGAGAGAGGCTGACTGGGAGACGTTGTCAACAGATCCTCCCCGACTCTGATCTCGGCGAGCCCATCAACGTCATCATCTCGGGCCGGAGCTCCAAGAGCGTGCTCTCTGTCGAGGGCTTTTTGCTTTGGGCTACGTGGGTCTCCCGCCTGCCGCCGCGTCCCCTCGCCCAGCTGACCAGAGAGGGCGATGCAGATCGGTCCACTTCGGCGTCTCCTGCCTCGGCCAGGCGAACGGAACGCAGCAGCTTGCGAATCTGGGCGATGGACAGGGCAATCAGACGCAGGGCTCGGGGGACGGGAACAATGGCGTGATGCGGTGAGTGGCGCGCCTCGACCGGCAGGCAAGAGAGAGAGCGAGAGAAGACGCTCATGCGGAGATGCCTCAGGTGGAACTACTACGACCCATACATTGGCACCTGCAAAGAGACGCTGATTGGCGGTGAGTCTGCCGTCTGTGCTGTCTCCCTCGGTGGCTCACTCATGGCTGGACGCTTGCAAAGGCAACCACTTCCGCTGGTGGCAGCAGATCGGCCCTGACGCCAACAGCGGTGCCTACTTCCTCGCCGTCTCGAACGAGGCCAACTTGGCGCGACACCACGAGATCGTGGTGAACGGCTACAACACGGGGCGCGACGAGCTCGGTGCGTTTGCTGCCAGGCGCTGACGTCGCTGCTGTGCAACTGACACCTCGTCTGCAGTGGGCAACGCCACCTTCCCGAACGGCACGACGTGGGAGGGCAACTACTACCAAGCGACGGTGGAGTGGATCGAGGCGGGCGTGTTGCTCAATGACTCCAGCTTCGGCATCAATCATGCGCCGCGCGTCAACCCGCCCGGCGGCGAGGCTCAGGATGGCAGAGTGGCGCTGCTTACCGTCATCCAGACGGTTGTCTCGCCTCAGGCCACGTGAGTGCTAGAGATGCCTGCTGCTCGCGAAGAGGCGGACCGCTGACAAGCGAGCCTTGCCTCTCGACGACTGTAGCAATCTGGGCGTCGCGACGGACGCAGCTGCGCGCGCTCTGTCGCCATCGATGCTGGCGCTCAGCGCCTCGGCTGCGCTCCTTCTCGGCGTGGCGCTGCTGCTGTAGAGCGGCGTCTGGACCTGTTCGCACGATGACTGCACGAAGTACTCTGCCCTCTTCGTCCTCGTCGCCATGCTGTGCTTTGTACGACCCTTTTACCCCTCTCCGCTCTGCGCATGCTGCGGCGAGCTTGCAAATGCTAGACGTCCCAAATGACGGCGGAGGAACAGCGGCTGCCGCCGCCTTTCTCGGCAAACACTGCATGCTGTGGAGTTCGGACGCAGCGAAGAGGACGGGAGAATGCGTGATATTGATGCGCGTGAGACGGGTCATGGGATTCGTGAGGGTCAGTGTGTGGGCCAAGTCGCGCGAGGGAATGTCAGCTAGAGCAATGGGATGGAGGTGTTGGAGAAGCGATGGGAAGCGAGAGCGAAAGCAGCGGATGGATGGGATGAGCGGGAACGAAGATGTGCAAGAATGAACGGGTCGCAAAGGAGGAGGATAATGAGAACAGGTCGTGAGGTATGATTCGCGCCGAGAGGTCGAGCTGCGGAAGAGAGGCGAAGAGCAGAGAGCGGAGAGGAGGGGCGACGTCTGGTGCGCAGCTTGCACTCTACGAGCGACTCGACGACGACGGCAGTACGCGAGCCGGGCGAAAGTTGAGTCTCGTCGTCGCCGCCGTTTCGCGCAGCAGTGCTCTTCCAAACGTGACAAAGTGCGGCAGCGGCGTGACGTGTTCCAACGGCCAGGCCCATCGTGCCGCACTCGAGTCTTCCTTGCTCGTCAGGCCGATGGCAGCAGGATCAAGGCGCGAGGCGTCTCGCCATGCCTCCATCTGTGAAGAGGCGAGCGAGGCGGCGTAGACTTCCGGATAGTGAGCCTCGAGCACCGAGGCCGAGAGCGCCACGCGAGCTTGGGCGAAGAGCTTGTTGGAGCGCTCAGAGTCCGCGACGGACTTGGCCATGCTGCGCGCTGCGTCTGCCAGGGCAGAGATGAGCTCGGCGGGCACAGTTGCGGCGGTGGTGTCCGCCGAGTGTGCGGACGCGGGCGAGGGCGCCGTCACTTCGATGTTGGCGGAGGGACTGCCTGCAGCGCTCGCACTGCCTGCACTTGAAGCGGCTTGCGCGGCGAGCTTTTGTAGCCGATGAGAGAGGAGACGTTGCTCGTGCTCGGCCAGTCGACGGAGAACTACCGCTTCGAGCAGCCGGCTGCGAGCGAAGGGCCAGCGTTCAGCACTGCACTTGTCGCGGCGGCACAAGATGGTGACTCACCACAGACCAGCAAGCGCCTTCGTCCCATTCCTCTCATGGCAAGCATGCACGTACTTGAGCAGGCCAAACAGACTGGCCCAGTTGTGCGCCACACACGCATGCGGCACGCTGCCGCTCGTGGCAGCTTGGTCTTCGCACCAGAAGCCATAGACGTAGAGCAAGAGGGCATCCGTCTGCTCGAGCGCTGCGAGGAGCGAGGCTTGCGATGGCTGAGTGAGCGAGAGCTGCGCCGACGAGGCTTCGCGGAGTCGTTGGTCGCCGCGATGCTTGAGCTCTCGGCCATGCGTGCGGTAGCTGAGAGACGGCCGTCAGGACCGACACGACCATGGTGCCTGAAGCATCTCGGCACTCACCTGGCAGCAACCTCCAGGAAGCGCTCCTTGGACCATTCGCGCGGCTCAGGCGGCTCAAGGCGGACCGAGGAAGAGCTCGCTTCTCGACTGCGGCTCTCTCCCGAGCTACTTCGCTTCATGGCCGCGTCCTCTTCTCGCCCACTGCGCATCGAGGAAGCATTGCTCGTCGTGCGCCGTCGCCTGCGCACAAGGATGGACGTGTTAGATCTCCGCACGCTCGACGTTCCTGCCAGCCCCAGCTGCTCTCCCGGACCCGCGTCGCAACACTCACTTATCAGCCCCCGCACTCCTGCTCTTCTCTTCCACGTCACTGTCATCGCTATAGTCCACACGCGCCACGTCCGACTTGCGCTTCCTCGCCGCTGTGCTCGTGGAGGGCGCCTTCAGGCTACTGCTCGTGCTGGTGCGGGCAGCAGCGCCATTGCTGCGCCGCTCCTCTTGCCGCGACGTGCTGCCCTGCCGCTCCCGCTCTGGCTCGTCCATGCGAGCGGCCTTCTTGCGTGCAGCGGGACGAGGTGAGGAAGGTGGAGAGGGGAGTGCGTCGCTCATCAGCTCGGACGGGAGTGTTGAGAGCAGCTGCAGTCGCGAGGCATGTCAGTCGCTGCCGGGTGTGCTACGCGACGAGGCTTGCCGCCGCACGCAGCAACGCACCTTGATGCGCTTTTCGATCTCTGCGATGCTCAGATATCTGCGCGACGCTCGTGTGAGCCACCATAGAAACGCTTCTGGGTGCGCATACGACTCACGCAGGCGGCGGCGGCTGTTTCTCGAGGCTATGCAGTGCGCCCGACTTCCAGGCTGTGGCCATAGCCGTCCCATTCAGGAGCAGGTCGGGCGGCGTCCTCAGACTGCTTGCCGTCGAGGTGGACGAGGTGGCAGGCGAGGGAAAGGTGCTGTGTCCGTAGCCTTGCTGGTGTGACGCCGCCACGGCGTAGCGCCGCGAGTCGTCGTACGCTGCGGAGTAGGCGCCTGCTCCGCCCGCGGCGCTGCGTGAGGGAGAGGCCCAGCTGGAGGAGCTGGTGTAGTTGGCACTGCGACTGCCGCCGCCGCTGCTGCTGCTTGAGCCGCGAGGATAGGAAGAGGCGGCGTCGCGGTAGCTCATGGCCTCGGCGCGCGGTGCGGGGCGCTGTAGGGTCGCCGGGCAGCGTGCGGAGAGGGGCGCGGCAGCGGGCGAGCGAGCAAGCGGCGGCGACGCGAGTCTCGCGCGTGGATAGAGAGGAGGCGAGGTAGAGGCCAGGCAGATGTCAGACGAGCATGGAGGGAGGCGGGGGCTAGGATGGTGGAGAGAGCAGAATGCCGGCGGCGGAGAGCGCAGGGCGAGGCCGTCGAGACATCTGATGCTCGGTGGATGATGCTGATCCCGCTCCGCCCGCCGCAGGGAGGCAGCCTGCCGCCGCGCGCTGTGCTGCCGTGCCGCCCCGCGCGCGCCGTGCGGCGTGCGTCCCTCGCAGCAGCACGCCGCCCGTGAGCTTGCTCCCGCCGTCGCCGCGCCGAGCCAAGCCCCAGCTCCCGAACCGCACTCGCCGCCGGGCGCAGCTTTCCCACCGCCGGTGCGCCGCTCACAGGCACATCGTTTCTCAGGCAGGGGTGGCATCAGAGGGGGACCGCGAGAGGGGCTCGCACGTGCGCGAGATGCTCGCCGGCGAGCGGAGGCACCGCATCTCGTCACGATCACATGGCGCGACCCACGCGGCCTCGCCACGGCTCGGCATCTGACGTCCCACGCGCCACCTCGCCGCGGCCGCCGTCGGCCTCCTCGTCGAGGCCTCCAAGCGGCAGCGGCAGCAGCCAGCCGTCGGCTCTCGCGGCTCCTCGACGCCGTCCGCTGCCGCGCGGCTCGCATGTCCGGCGCCCGTGCAAAGTGCTTCTGGCCGCGCACTCTAACACCCTTCCTGGGCCCCCCTCACCCCCTATGCTGCTCCGCCGACGCCGGCGAGGTGTGTCTCGCCTGACGCGCCGCGACAGGGCATCGCCGCTAAAACCCTCCCTGCGTGCGTGCGTGGGCGTGCTGCAGCGCGTCGGCTCGGCGCAGCATCGGCGCGTGATGCCGTGCCTGAGAGAACCCGCACGAGATGCGCAGGGTGTGCTGGTTCGGTTCGGCGTGGGAACAGGACAGGGCAGCGCCCTTCTCGCGTCCTCGCGAAGGTCGCACGAGCTCGCAGAGCGACGCCGGCTGGCAGAACAGCGCTCGGTTTGGGAACAGTATCTGGCGTGGGAGGTGACGAGCTGATTTTGGGCGTGACTGGGTCTTCATAGAGCGGTGCGAGCCGCTTTCAGGAGAGTTGGCGGACGCAAGGCTCGTTCGGAACAGCGTGTGAACATTTCCGAATCTTTTGCACGCTCACTCGACGTCAAGAGACGCTCTTGCAGCTCTTGTCGCTGTAAGCTCATGACTGCCAAAGGCGTCTCGTCGGGCCTCACACCGCTTCGCTGTGTAAAAGAGGGCGGTGGGGCAGGGCATGCCTGCCAAGGGCCGGCCAGCCCTCCAGGCACGCGCGCGCGCCTCGCCCAGCCCCGGCGCGCGCTGCCTCTTGTTCGTGCTCCTCCCGATCTCGACGTCGCGCTCCGGCTGCAGCCATCACTCTGACTTTGACCTGCACCTGCTTGCTGGCCTCTTCGATCGTTCGCTCTCGTGCTCTTTCCTTCAATCAGAGTCCATCAAAGATGAGCCCAGCAGCACGCCGCGCAGGCGAGGTGGCGGGCTGCTGAGTGACGCGCGAGGCGCGCTGAAGCCTTCGCCTTGAGCTCGTTGTTCGCGCATCGACGCCGCGAGCCGCATCGGTCTTTGACGCCGCCTTGCTTCGCCTTCATGCTTATTCGGCTTCGTTCAGCGCAGCCCTGCACCCTCTGCAGATGCCGAGCGAAGCACACGCTACGGCCGGCTCCGGCGGCGGGCCCTGGCAACCGTTGCGCCCACAGCCGTTGACGGCCGCACGCCTTTGCTCGCCTCACCTTCCCTTTGTGGACATTCGCCACCCGCGCCGCTCGGCTCCCAGGGCAATGCGGCGATGAGCAGCGTGCGACGGCGCCTCGCTGGTTGCCTGAAGCAGCAGGCAGGAAGGCTGAAGAGGCTCGAGCGTTGCATGGCTGCGATGCGCAGGACGCCGCAGTCGGGGCTGTGCCGCCCTCCGGCGCAGCGGGTATGCCGTATACGCACTGCGCCCGCGGCACGCTGCGGCCCGCAGCGCCGGCGATGCTCACGAGCTCGTCGCTCGAATGCTCGAATACTTCCCAGCGCTCTGGCTCCCGCTTGGCCTGCGGTAGCGTCGCGACATGCACGCTGGCGATGCGATGCGATGCGATGCGCCGCGATGCTGCAGGTGCTGGCAAGGGGCCCAGGGGCAGCGGGCGTGTGTTGCTTGTGCTTGTTCGCGCGCCTCGCTTGTGGTTGGCGGACGCGCAGCGCGGCGACAAAGGCGCAGCGGCAGCAAGAAGAGGAGGCAGGCGGCCAGCAAGCGCGCGGCGCTCGGAGGCAGGCCAGGTGCGGCGCGGAATCAGGGGCATCAGCCACTCGAGCCCCTGCGCGTGCGAGCCTCGGCACCGCACGCCGTGCCGGCACAAGACGAGAGCGGCGGCACGGCGCGCGCGGCACGCCAACGGCCTTGCAGACGGCGCTGAGCAGAGTGCGCTGGCCTTGCATCGGAGGCTCGGCTGCCGCGCTGCCGCTGCGCGCTGCTGCACGGCGGCACCCTCCTCAGGCGCGCCTCGGCACCCCCGTTCTCGCAGCGCGGCCGCTCTCTCTTGTGCGGCGTGCGTGCTCTTGTATCCGGAGCAGGTCTCGCCCCTGCCCTTCTCACCATCACCTCTCCTCTCTCCCTGTCTCATCCACAACAACGTCCACCGGCTTGGACTTGTCTCTCTCTCGCGCTCTTTGCATCCCAACCACATTCTCGCCCTCTCACACACGTCTCTCTCTCTCTCGCCAGCACCTCGACGCTCGCTCTCACATCGTCTCGACCCTCTCTCACACACACGACACCCGCTGTATCACTCTCCTCTCTCCACGATGCTCTTCTCCAAGTCGCTCGCGCTCGCAGTGGCGCTGCTGGCCTCCAGCGTCGTTGCCTCGCACAACGACATCCACGCGCCTGCCGTCGCCCGCCACGCTGGCTCGAAGCGTGAGTATCTCAGATCCGTCGGAGTGTCGTTCTCGCACGCGTCAGGGGGCATTGCCGGGCCTTGTTGCGGCGTCTAGGCCTCTCTTGGCTGACACCGCTACTTCTCGCAGGCGGGTCGAAGTGCAAGGCCAAGACGTCGGCCAACTACGTCGGCCACAAGAAGCACAAGTCGAGCAAGAAGGCCTCGGGCTCGGCCTCGACGGACAACAAGACGGCGGCCAGCTCGGGAGCCAAGCAGAACAATGCTAAGCCGCCGGCGGGTGCGCCCAAGAACCTCAAGGGCAAGGCCGGTCTGTGCTGGCCCAACGGCGACTCGATGAAGATGAGCAACGTGAGTGTTGCGGAGTGTCGTGCGTTGTAGCTGCGGCTGACATTGAGCGTAGTTCGCAATCGGAGATGTCTCATGGTACTATACCTGGCACCCAGCGCCTTCTGCAGGTGCTGGCGACATGATGTGAGTCACTTGCGGCATCGACACAGCGTTGTCGCACTTGCTCACGACGCTACCACAGGTTTTGCTCGATGCTGTGGGGCACCAAGCAGATCGGCGACTACCAGCAACACGTCATCTCGCAACCCGACTCCGACGCCAACAAGGATCGCTGCACGATGGGCCCCAACGAGGTGCAGGAGCCGGGCCAGGCCAACATGAGCCCGCAGGCGACGTGCGACCTCATGCGCAAGTACCAGGTTCCCCTCAAGGACAACCACGGCTACTACCTGATGGGTCCCTCGACGTCTTCCAACCCGAACGGCCTCAACGACTGGTACCCCAAGGTCAGTACAGCGCGTGTGTCTCTGACGTGTGCACCGGCTCACCACGCTTCGCTCCACAGTTCCGGAAGGCGTGCCCCGACGTGCTTGACAAGCTTGACGCGATCAGGTGAGCGGCCGCCTGCAGCAAGCCTCGACCTTGCGCTGACATCGGACTTCGAAGCCTACACTGGTATGACGTGAAGCTTTCCGACTTCAAGAAGTACATCCAGGACTGGGTGGACGCTTTCGACAAGGATGTTTGGGTGACTGAGTACGCTTGCCAGAGTGAGTATCCACCCAGTCTCGCCACCGTGGTGCACGCTGACGCCCTCGGCAGACTTCAACGGCGGCGCTCAGTGCACCAAGGACGAGGCGTGGGCGTTCCACCAGGGCGCCGTCGAGTTCATGGGTGAGTGAGGACGCTGGCGCCGCTCCCAACGCTGCTGACCGCTCTTGAAGACGCGCACCCCCGTGTTGTCGGCTATTCCGCCTTCTCGACGATGCAGAACCTGCAGGGCGTGGCCGAGGTCAACCGCATGAGCGTCGGCAGCCAGCCCAACGCTCTCTTCCGCCTCTACGCCGGCCTCAACTAGGCGCCCGCCGTCTTTCGTCGACGGGAGCGATCGCGCAGACTGGCTTCTGCGCGAGGCTGATCGCTCTGGAGCATCAGCCATCCTGTCCGACGCATCCGTCTCGTCCTCGCTTCTCCTCTGTATTGTCCTCTCATGTCCCGGCTCGCTGTCACCGCGCGCGCATGGTATGCGCGCCGCAGGTCTCGCATCCCTTTCGTCCCATCTCCCTCTCCTCTCATTACGACGCCCTCTCTCTTCGCCCGGTCGCGAAGAGAAGGGCGAGGCAATGCATTGATGCGCTGCCCATCGAGACTGACGAACGAGAGGCTGGACGTGACGTAGTGTCGGCTGAGCGACGTCAGATGGACACGGTGCAGCACCGTGGATGCTATAGATGGTCCGAAGAGCGAGGCGCTACGCTTCGTGCTCGCAAGTCATCGACGAAGCCACGGCTGTGCGACGCTCACGCTCGCCGTCGAAGCTCGCTCTCCGCTCAAACAAAGCGCGAGACGCTTAGGCAGCAGTCGAACGCTGCTGAATGAGCGCTGGCTCGAGCAGCGCTCATGAGGGTCGTCCAACGCCGTGATGGACATAGCGAGCGAGCGAGGTGGGACTTCTACCACATGTCGAGATGTGGTACTTTCGACCTCTGAAGCATACGCTGTCAACCTCAGAAGGAAGCAATTGCGGTGAGCGACGCTTCCTCGCCGAGCGTCGAGCTTGCCCTCAATCGGTCTGATGAGAAGCATTTCTCGCTCTTGTGACGGGAACGCTGGAGCAGCCGTGCTCTCCCGCTGTCTGCCGTTCCTGCTAGACATCGCCCAACAGCAGCTTCTTGCGCTTCGCACGGAGCATCAGGTGTGCGATTCCTCCGAGCTCGCTCAGCCAGCAAAGGCGGTGCTTTGTCTCCTTCTCACGGCTTGTCACGGTCTGGTGCGAAGGGAAAGGCTGTGCGAGTGCACGAGGCTGCGTCTGGTGATCTCTCGCCGCTGTCGTCGAGGGCAGAAGCAGCTCGTGCGATCGGCCGAGCAGCGCAGCAATCTCTAGCCAGCCGGGCACGCTGGAAGCATGCCTGGCCGACAGCTTCCTGGCCGCGACATTGGGCCAAGGGTGAGCGAGGGGAGCTCTCGCCGCTGCAACGGGGTCAGGCATTGTCATGCCCGCTGCCCCAAGCGTTTGCTCGCTTCCGTCACTCCGGCACATGGCGCTCTCAACGCTCTGCCTCCCTCGCTCGAGCCGCGGTGCCTGTACGTCAAGGTGTCGACCACGTGTGTAGAGCGTACCAAACGACGCTTGCTCGCTCGGGAGCTTTTGCTGTTCTGTCCTGCGCCCAAGGCCGGCTTGGACGGCTGCGTCCGGCGAGGCGTGCGTTGTTCTCGTCAGGAGGATCTCGAGCTGCCCACGCTTTGCTCACCGTCGCTCTCTAGACCCTGGTCCGGAGCGCCGAGCGTCGATCTCGGCCCTCGGCCCTCGTGCGTTGCTGCTGCAGCTGCATCTTGCTTCGGCGGCGCGGCCCCGCGCCTTGCGCCTGCATCGGCGACTCGCTTCGGCGGGCATGCATGCAGCGGCGCAGCGGCGCGCATGGGAGCTTGCCGCGTTGGCTCCCTCGACGTCGGCGAGGACACGGCTGATGTGCTGCCTCGACGACGTCGAGCTCACCTCCTGCGCTGCTCGCTTGCTTCTCATGTCCGAGGAGAAGCAGCGTATTTCAAATCACGCAGCGCGTCCCTCCCATCTTGCTGCCTCGTCGGACGAGCCGAGCCACGTGTGCGCGCGCCTGTCCCACTCCTCCGTCATGTCATGCGATGGCCGCAGCCTGTCTCCAACGCCCTGCGTCTAGCTCAAAAGAGCGCTGCATCCGTCCAAGCGAGAGAGGCAGACGTCCTCGTGCGCTGGCAGCCTGTCAGACAGAACGTACCATCGAGCGCGCTGGCCAGCGAGTTGACCCTGTTCTACCGCCGAGCTGCTGCGCGTGCCTGGCTGTCCGTCTCTGGGCGACGTGGGCCAACATGCACCGCTGCGGCCGCCGCCCGCGTCTGGGCTCCCAAGGCAAGGAGGCAGAGGCAGCGAGCGCTGCTGCGTGCCAGCGAGGCAAGGCCAAGCCCACGACGGCAAGGCGGCTTCGCCCGCTCGCCCGTCCGCGGCATGCGGAGAGCGGCTCGGTGCTCGGCGGCGCGCGGCGGAGCGAGGTGTCGGAGATGGGCTGACTTTTGCAGCTCCGGCCAGCGGGTGTGCGCCGTGCGTGTCGGCGCAAGCGGAGCATGAGCCATCCCACGGCAGGCGCGCGCGGCACGGCGAGAGAGCCGCGAAAGCGCAAGGCGAGGTGGAACGTTGTTCTAGTGCGCTGCTGAAGGGACGCATGTGGGCCCACGCGACGAGCTCGACGAGCAGACACGTCCTCCGAGAGGGGCAGCGAGCAGCACCATATCGGCCGTCGGCACGGACAGCGCCAGCCGCGTCACTTCTTCGGGACCACGGGGCCGCCGGGCGAGAAAGAAGCTTCGACAGGAGCGGCAGAGCGGCAGCTGAGCGGCGATCCTCGGCGTCGGCTCCTTGCCCACGGCGCGCCGGCAGGAGAGGCCAAGCGTGTGGAGAAGCCGAAGGGCACGGCTGGCCTCCTCTCTCTCTCTCTCTCTCTCTGCTGCTGCTCTCACTCCAGGGCCGAGTGCCAGAGCCAATCACGGCGCGTCCATTTGCACCGCTGCGGTGGAGCGGCGGCTGAGCGACGGCCTTGGCGTTTTAGGGCGGGCATGAGAGGAGCAGAGAAGGCTCTCATGGCTGCCGAGAAGCGAAAGAACGGCACAGCGAGCGCGGGTCCAGAAAGGAGCGGTTGGTGCGCTCAGAGCGGCATGCGAGCAGAGGAGCAGCGGCGGTCTCAGCTGCAGGTGCGTGGGCGGGCATGGCATGAGGTGTGCGCACATCGACGTCGCGCTGCAGCTCGGCGGGCGGCGACAGGAGCGGGGATGGAGGGAGGCAGGGCAGGCAGCGGCAGCCGCTCAGCCAAACCGCCAGCGGCCGCGGCGGGCAGCCAGTCAGTGCGTCGGCATTTGGCGGCACCCGTTGGGCGGCCGCTCCGTGCTCCGGCCTGCATCTCGCTGCAAGCGGCGACGGGCGAGGGCGGGCAGCGGCTCCAGTGCCTCAGGGGGCATCGCAGCGCCCGTCCGCGGCGCGTGGATTTGTCAGGCCATCGCAGCCCCACTCGGCGTGCCGCAGATCGAGCCGCCGCTGACGCCGCCGCCGCCGCTGCCGCCGCCGCCGCCGCTGCCGCCGCCCGCGCCGCTGACTGCCGCCCTTCGCCGCTCTGGGCCTCTCTCAGGCACCACGCCGCCATCAGGCCACTCGCGGCCCCGCACCAACCTGACCTGCCGCCGATCATCACACGGCACGGCGTTCGACAGGGCAGGCGCACGGCAGGAGAGCAGCACAGCGGCCTGGATCTCGCTGCCGCTCGGCGTCCGTGCGCGCAGGCTGGCGCAGACCCGCTGCTTGCGCTCTCCTTCGGCTGCTTCCGTGCAGCGCGTGCGCAACAACCTGCGCCGAGATCCCCTTGTTGAGCGCCAGGGCAGGGGCCGAGCACAGGCCGCTAGGCGGCACTCCGATCCCCAGCCCGCCAGAGTGCGCCGGCTGCTCCTGCGCTGCTGTGAGGTGCCTCGTCGGTGCCCTCCGCCCGCTCTCGCGCTGGCCCCGGCGCCGCCGTATAAGACCTCGTCGCTCCACCGCACTCCCCGCTGCCGCCCACCTCTCCGTCTCCCTACCACCACACGTGCACCCCCACCCCACCCTCCCTCGCCCCTCATGAAGTTCACCGCTGCCCTCGTCGGCGCCGCCGCCGTCTTCGGCGTCACGGCCGCCCAGTCGTCGAGCAACCAGACGCTCTGCGCCAAGTACGCCTCGGCCCTCTTCAACGTCAGCAACTCGACGACGCAGCAGACGCTCCTCACGGCGCTCGTCAACACGGCCGTGTGAGTAGCAGGGCGAAGACGCAGCAGAGGCGCACATATCTTCGTCGCACCGCATGCTCACACCATCCACGCAGCATCGGCAACTACTCGGCCGGCGCCATGAACGCCGTCACCGGCATCGTCAACCCGGGCCGCACCACCAGCGGCGAGGAGGTCAACCTGCTCGGCTACTTCAACGGCTCGCTCGTGTCCACGAACCGCAACGGCCAGGCCGTCGCCATCAACTTCCTCGACGACGGCGGCGCCACGCCGCTCAAGGAGAACAAGCCCTGCTCGTCGGGCGACAACAGCAAGAACCAGTGCAAGCTGCTCAACCACCTCTACCAGTACTTCGGCGCCCTGCTCGGCTGCGACGCCGAGGGCTTCCCGAGCTACGCCGGCTCCACGTCGCAGTCCGCCGTGCACCGCTACATGAACCTCGACACCAACGAGGTGACGTACTTCATCGAGCAGGTCGGCGCCGCTGCCGCCTCGTTCGGCGTCTCGTCGGAGGACATCACCACCGTCGCCACGACGCTCGGCAACGTCTTCAACGTGCGCTGCGCGCCCGCCGCGAAGGTCCCGTCGACGGCCGAGACGGCCTACTCGCAGTCGATCTGCGTCGCCTCCGACTGCCCGCTCGCCGAGAACTCGGACTGCTCGGCCACGAGCGACATGAGCTTCCCCAACGGCACCAACGGCGTCGAGCCGCAGCGCGCCTCGGCGAGCACCAGCTCGAGCATGTCGGGCGGCTCGTCGACGACGCGCTCCGGCTCGGCCCCCACGGGCTCCACCACGACGCGCCCCGACGGTGCCTCGATGCTCACGGCCGTCAACGCCTTCGGCGCCCTCGCCCTCGGCGCCGCCGGCCTCGTCGCCATCTCCCTCTAAGCGCACGCACCTCGTGTGCCTCCGCCTAGCGGCCTACCTCCCCTTCACCTCACTTAACTCTCCCTCTCCACCCCATGCTCGTACCCATCACTTGGCTGCGTGCTCGTAGTTGAATCGTATTTTACCCTGCGCACCGTGTCTGTTTGTGTGATGCTGCGCGAGTTGATGGCGTGAGGTGGCGGATGAGGTGCAGAGACTGGGCGACGGCGGCGGTGTGAGGGTGGGCACGAGACGCAGCGGACCCCTGACGCGCGCCCGACGCGACTGACTCCCGCACGCCAGCCGCACGCTAGCCTCGGCGCACGACACACCAGCACCAGCCGCGTTGATGACGACGAGCTCGCTGCTGCTGCTGCACAGGACGCAAGCTGTAGGGATTGGGCCACGGCGTAGAAGTACAAGCGGCAGCGGCAGAGGCTGCTGTAGGGGACCAGGGAGTGAGGAAAGGGCAGGAGCAAGGGTGCGGCGTGGGTGGTGAGGAGCGCAAGAGTGCGCCGCGCGGCGGTAGCGAGCAGACGGGGCAGGGCAGGGACGAGTCCGGCGGCACGGGCGTCGCGCGTGGGCGGACAGGTCCTCGGCTTCTTTGTAAGGGTGGTCGGTGACGTGGAGAGGCGCGAGAAGCGAGACGGGAGGCATGGCGGTCTTGTAGAGTGGGTATGAGCAGCAAGGCGAGAGAGAAGGGTAAGAGGACGCAAGAGAGGCGCGCGCGAGATCACTGGTTGATGTTGAGTAGCCAGATGCGCGCCTTGTACACGCGGAAGAGATCCTTGACGCTGCGAGGAAGGAATGTGAGCCACGACTCTCGCAGTTGGGCCACCTCGCCTGACGCACAGATCGCGGAAGTCGATCCTGCCCGACTGCGAGACGTAGTAGCACGTGAGTTTCCTGCGGTCCCTGCGACAGAGAAGCAGTGTCAGCCTCGGAGCAGCAGCAGCACGACGCCTCGACGCACCATTGAAACTCGGCGGCGACGATCTGCATGGGCAAGCCGCGCTGCAGCACCTTGGTCTGCACGAGCTGCAGTGCCCGCTCCTCGTCTTCCGCCTTGGACGGCAGCAGGCTCAGCTCCGTCGACGTGGCCTTGTAGTAGAGGCGCTTCGGGTTGATCAAGCGCGCCGGACGACCCGTCGCCAGCTCGCCCTTGCCTGCCAGCGCAAGCAGCTCATTCTGGTGCGCGAGGAAGCTGCAGGGCACAAGGTCAGCACGCGCCGCTTTTGACTCGTGCGCGCGACTCACTGCTCGACTTGCTCGACGGTGATGCTGCAATTGACGACGGTGCCGATGTCCTTTCCACGATCGCCCTCTACCACGACATAGTCTCCCTTCCGCAGCTCCTCCTCCTCGCCTGCATTCTTGCCCGGCGCCGGCTGGCGGAAGTAGATGTCGGTGCGATCGGCCTTGAAGGCGCAGAGGTAGAGGTTCTGCGAGCGCGGCAGCGAGTGCAGCGGCACGCCCTTGCCGAGCTCCTGCAGCGACGCCGGACCGTCGGCGGGACCGCCGCCGCTCAGCGGGATCGGGCCCAGCGTGGCTAGCCCGGCGAGCGCGGCGTCGGAGAGAGGCACGAGGGGAGCGGCACTGCTCGGCCCGCGCATGAAGCCGAGGCCGCTGGCAGCCGACGGCTGACGCTGGTGCGGCGCATCGCTCGCGCGCGGATACGAGCCCATCTGCGCTGCGTGCTGCTGGAACACGGGCTGCGGCGGCTGCGCGCCCGAAGGGTGCGCCGCATCCGAGCCGATGGTGCCGACTTGACCGAGGTTGAACGCCTTTGCACGCGGGCTGAGCGTGTAGCGGCTCTCCGACCGCGAGCTGGCGTCGGATGCGACAGAGGCCGAGCGTGCACGATAGTCCTGCGGCGTCGTCGGCATAGCGCCGATGGGCCGTGCGCCGGAGACGAGGCGCGGATCGACAAAGCCTCGGCCGTGCGAGGGAGAGGATGCGGCAGGCGTGTGCAGGTCCCACGACGCCGACATGTCTCCGCCGCGAGGGCGATTGTCCCATGGACTGGCTGCGTGCGTCGGAGAGGCGTACTGCTCGAAGCCGCCGGCACGCTGTCCGAAGAGCGGAGGCATGGAAGCGGCGTGCATGCCCGTCGCCGCTGCCGCAGAGGAAGGCACGCGCATCGACACGCGTCCTCCACGACCGGCTGCCGCTGCGTCTTGCGCCTGCTGCGACTCGGCGACCTGGTCGAGATTGAGCTGCAGCGTGTTCAGATCCGCCGCTAGGTCGTCCTCAGAGATGGCGAGCCCTCCTCCGCCGCCAAAGGCACCATATCCTCCTGCGCGCGGCGTCGGCGCCTGTGAGAGCTGCTGGCGACCGACAGAGCTCGTGCGCGAGCCGATGCCTGCAGAGCGCGGCGCCACATCGAAGCCTACCGCACGGCGCTGACCGACTGGCGGACCCGCTGCCGTGGCGATGGAGTGCCGACGAGACTCGGTGCCTCCGCCGGCGTAGTACTCCTGCTGGATCGCATCGGCCGACGGCTCGCCGAGCGTGTCACGCACGAAAGGTGACATCTTGGAGATGTCAAAGGCCGCAGGCCCGCCCGGCGCGCGGTAGTCACGACCGCGGCTGACTGGACTCTGCATCGCCGTCTTCTCGCCTGAGCGATCCTCGTCCAGGTCCGAGCCGGCCGACGGGATGCGCGCACGGCCGCGCTGCGTCTCGCTGGCGTACGCGTAGCGTGGGCTCGCGCTGTCGGCCCAGGGACTGCGCTGCGCAGCGCTCGGCGACGGGTGGAAGGGCAGGGCGGCTGCGCTAGACGCAGAGCGATGCCGATGCAGTCCGCCGGAGAGGTCGTGGTCGCGGCCGCGCGCGTCGAGCCGCGCCGACTCCTCGAGGCTCGCTGGATCAAAGCTCCACTCCTCATGCATCGTCGCCAGCCCAGGGCTCGGCGCGATGCCTGTGCGCGGCGACGCGCTCGCAGCCAGCGAGCCGCGCGGCAGAGCATTGGTGTCGATCGAGAGGTGTCCTCCGGCTGGCCTGCCGTCGTACGACGAGCCGGCGTAGCCGTAGCCGGTGCCAACGCTGGCGGACATGCTGCGCTTTGCGAAGGATGGCCGCGAGGGCACGTCGTCGTGCGAGGAGTGGCCGCCTGGGTGCAGCGGGTAAGCGCACGTGGGCGCGGAAGTTGGCGCTGACGAGACTCACTCATGTCGCCCGTACGACCCCACGAATCTGCGCTTCCGTGCCAGCCGTTCTCAGACCACGGCGAAAAGGAACCCGGTGCCTGCTGCGCTCGACTGGCGCTAGCCGAGCGGCCTAGAGGGATGGCTGCGCTGTGCGGCTCGCTGTTACGCCCAGCACGCTCGCCAAAGCTGTAGTCAGACGAAGGAGAGGAAGAGTCGAAGGCAGGCGAGAGGTCCGGCTGGCCATTCGACCACGGCGAGAGGCCGTGAGAGCGCACGCCGGACGGCGGACGAGCCGGCTCGCGGGAGAGAGAGCGGCGCGAGGCGGGGTGATGGATGGGATCGTGCTCCTCTGCGAGGCGCGAGGCGAAGCGCTCGTCGGTCGAGCTGGCGGGACTGCCCGACGAGGGCACAAAGTTGAGAATGGCGCCGTGCTGCCGGCTCAAGGAGGAGCTCGGCGGCGGCGCGCTGTTGCGCGGACGAGCCTGCTGCGTGCGTCTGTGCGGCGAGTCCGAGGGGCTGCTGTCCGTCGAGCCCTGCCGAGCCGCAGCGCTGGCGCTCTGGTGCGCCGCGCGAGCCCAGCTGTTGCCGCCGTGGCTGCGCTCAGCGGCGGCACTGGCGGGCTGCTTGAGAAAGTCGAGCGAGATGGAGAGGTCCTGCGGCTGCGGCTGGAAGCCGAGCTCGGCAGGGCTGTCCTGCTGCTGCTCCTCGGACACGGGAATGGCTGCGAATGCGCGGCCGTGCGAGCTGAGCCGGGAGGCGGGGTGCGTGGCAGTGCGAGTGGATGAGGCGGACTATGACGAAGAGTGAGCATACGTTGCGGCACACCTGCAGGGCGAGACTCACCGGTGCCATGCAAGGCCACTGCTGCCGGCTCCGCGAGCGAAGACCCACTCGCTCTCTATGCGCTCAGGCGCGGTGCTGCAGCCAAGCGCGAGGCGAGACAGGCGCGGCAGAGGCAGCACCAAGCGAGGATGCGCAAAAGGTGCTGTGGATGCAGCCGGTGCAGAGGGCGTCGACACGGAGCGCGCAGAGGGGTGCGCAGCAGCCGTGCGGGGTATGCGAATGCGCAGAGGAGGCGAAGCGCGCGCGGGCTGAGGAGCAGAAGCGGAGCAGCCGCAGTGGAGGGCGAGCGTGCGCAGGGGAAAGAGAGAGCAGCGAGCACGGGACAGAGGCGAGGGACAAGAGGTCGACGGAGCTGGAGGTGCGGACGATGGAGGCGAGGCAGGCAGCGGCGAGCGAGGCGCCGCGAGTCGCGTGGACAAGCACAAGGCGCGAGGCACCAAGGCACAGCGGGGCAAGGCAAGCGCGCGGGCACGGCTCCGCTGGGCCCGGCTGCCGCGCCGCGCGTCGCTCGCGGCGTGCATCCTCCAACGCCGCGCCGAGGCATCAGGCGCTTGCTGCTGCTGTCGCACGCTCGCTTGTGTGACAGCTGCAGCTCCGCCCCACAGGGAGCTGCGCATGCATGCACGCACAGCTGGCCCGCAGCGAGCATGCGCATGCGAGGGTGCTCGAGCGTGCGTGCGCGTGGACCGGCCCGCGCGGCCCGCAGTGCCGCCGCACATCAAGAGTGCGCCGGCCGTCGGCGAGACGCCCCCTGATCCGCGGCAGCATTCATATTCTGAGTTGTGCCGCGCTCAGCAGCAAGGTCATCAGCAGCAGGCGCTCGCTTGAGCATGGCACGATGATTCAGGCTGTCGAGCATCATCTGCAGGTGCTGCCGCTCTGGGCCCGCCCCGAGGCTGCGGATGGACGAGCCCTCGACCCCACATCGCTCGCGGCACGGCCGGCGCCCTGACGAGCTGTCAACTAGAATGTGACCAGTGCGCCGGGCCGAGACTGATCGCTCTGCTCCTCAGAAGGTAGGCTGCAGCGGGCCGGTCGCCGCGACGAGCCCGCTGCATCGCTGTCGATGTCTGCGCTCTGGACCCCATTTAGAGCTCACCTGATACAGTAGCGGCGGGCTTCGAGGCCGCCAGCGCCGCGAGGAGGCCCCGCCGCGGCCCAGCACCCGTCAGACGTCGTTCCCCGCCGCGGCAGGCGATCAGCCAGTGGGGATGGGCACGTGACTTGACATCCTGAGAGGAGGCCTTGCCCTCGTCCTTGCAGACCTGTCGAGTCGACCATGTACACCCTCGACGATCTGGACAGCACAGCTGCCGCTCTCGACCGCCTCGCTCCATGGCTGCTGCTCGCTAGGACGCTCATCGCAAAGCGGCGCCGCGGCCAAAGCAACCTCTACCACGTGCCGCTGCCTCTGCTTGCGCTTGCTCCTCTCTCCGCAATCAGCACATCGCGCATCTCGCATCGCGCTTCTGGCGCTTGCGAAAGCTGCCTCCGCTGCAGGCCGCACGTCGCACGCCGCTTCCGCTCGCTCCACGTCGGGCCCGGAGCGTTGGGAGCGGCCGCGGCTCGACCGCGCTGCGCCGGCTGCCGGCGGCGATGGGGCTGGTGCGTTGCGCCGAGCCGCGCTGCATCGCGCTGCGCGACGGCCCCGATGCGTCGTGCACGCGTCATGGCGCATGGCAGGCGGCACGCGCGCAGCGTCCGCAGAGCAAGCGAGCGTTTCGCCGGCGACTCGGCGGGCGGAGACGCTCTCTGCGCGGCGCAAGCGCGGACCCGGCGTGGAGGCGGCTGTGCCTTGAGCGCAGCCGCAGGTTCAGCGACGGCGCCCCGAGAGCAGCCCGCGGCAACCAAGCAGCATCCAGCCGTCGAGATGCTGTGCTTTGGCCGCTTCAAAATCAGAACAGGGCGGCCGGCAGCCGGCAGCCGGAGTTTGCGGGCCTGCGCGCGCGACATGGTGCGGAGTGACGTCCTCGTCAGCGGCGCGTCCACAGAGTCGGCTGGCCCGTCCAAGGGGCCCTGACATCCTTCCGCCTCGTCGACGTCGCACGAGCTTCCTTCTCCACCACATCCTCAAGCGTCTCACTCGTCGTTGCTCTCTCGTCGCTCTGCCTGCTTCGCCTTGCGTGTCCTATCTCTAGCCCAGCTGCACCCATCTGCTACGCGCCGCCATGAAGGGCCTCCACGGGTGAGCACACCTGAGCTCGCTGCCTCGTGACGCACCACGCTGACACTGCGCGCAGATACTACTTCCTGCTGCCGCTCATCACCTTCTCGCTGTGGATCACCGACATTGTCGGCCTGCTCGGCCTGTGGGCCAACGACGACTTCAACGAGTACAAGCCGACGAACGCCAACAGTGGGTTGCCCTGTTCCGCTATTTCCAATCGCACAACCGCTGATGCCTCTTTCTCCAGTCGTGTTCATCTCCAACGTCGGCGCCGTGCACAAGACGTTCTTCATCATCTTCTCCAGCCTCAGCGCCGCCTTCTACATTGCCACGACGCTCACGGAGCGGCACCTGCGCCATGCGCGCCGCATCCCGGGCTCGCTGCGCAAGCGCCAGACGGTGCTGGATGTGTGCAGCCTGATCTTCGCCTTCATTGGCGCCGCCGGACTCGTGCTGCTTTCCGTGTTCGATGCCAACAAGTGAGTGTCCGCGTGCTCGAAGCAGCGCACGCAAGGCTGACAGCTGTCTTCCAGCTACTCGAACGTGCACTGGTCCATGACCGTCGTCTTTGTCGTCGGCGTCGGCCTCTCGGTGCTCTTCCAGACGCTGCAGATCTTCAGTCTCTCGAAGAGCCACGATGACGAGCTCTGGCACCTGCGCGCCATGGCCATCGTCAAGACGTGCCTGCTCGCCTTTGCCGTGGTAGTGCTCATCGTCTTCGTCTCGTGAGTAGGTGCGGAAGAGGGGGAGGCGGACGGGGGTATAAGGCCTCTGGATGGGCTGAAGGAGGAGCGTTGGGCGACTTTGAACTTTGAGCTCAGCTGACCGCCGCTTCCTTCTGCCAGCACGTACGCCACCTGCCGCGGCGACGCCGACCCGGGAGACACGCGCTGCGACCGCATCACGTCGGCCGCCGGTGTGGCCGAGTGGGTGTGCGCTTTCGTGCTGGCCTTCTTCTTCCTGACCTGTGAGTGCGCCGCGGGCTGCAGCGGCCTGAGCTAGCCGACTAACACCTGTGCTCCAGACACGGTCGACTTCATGCCCGCGCGCAAGCGCGCCAACGCCGGCCTCAGCGAGGAGGGCAGCATGGTCGAGGACCGCGCGCGTGCCGAGGCGCACGGCGAGGGCCACCACCCCAATGCGCCGTACGCGGCTCCCGCCATGACGCAGCACAGCAACACGACGCTCACGGCGCAGCAGGTCAAGGACCAGGAGAAGGCTGCGGGCCAGGCTTACTAAAGCGCGCGCCCGCCGGGCGCCTTTCTCGACGCGCCGCTCGATACCTCCTCTTCAGCTGCTGTTCTTCTTATCTGTACATTGCGGTTCGTCCTAATCATACACTTGCAAACAGGAGCCAGCACAAGCAGAGCGAGGGGGAGCGAGGGAATCGGTGCTAGCAGAGGGAGAGCGGGAGAAGGAGAGGAGCAGCAGAGCGAGAGCGCGAGAGAGTCGGCCACGTCGAGAGCGGGCAGTATGCAGGTATCATCGAGCAAGCAGCTGAGCCCGATGCGACTAAGGAGCCACGCCCCAGAGCCACTCATACGAACCCTGCGGCTCCTGCGCCTGACCCATGCCGTCCAGGCGCCACGCCTGGCCAGCCCAGGAGGCGGCGTCGCCCATCATCTCGGAGGTTCGCGGCTGCTGCATCACGGCAGGGCCGTTCCACTGCGGATCGACGTGGCCGCCCGGCACGGGGCCGCCGCCGTGCATCATGCGTCCTGCCGGATGCTCGACGTTCGCAGCGGTGGGGCCTCGCAAAGGCGCTTGCGGCTGGTGCGGCGCATTGCCGGCCGTCAGCTGCTCGAGCCATTGCGCGTCGAGCAGCTCGGGCGCCGTCTGGCCGCCGTGGCCCATGTCGAAGAGCGCGTCGGCGTTGCTTGACAGCGCCGCGATCTCGTCGTTGGCTTGACGGGACGGAAGGCTGGCCGGCTGCGACATGTCGCCGTCCGGACCGCAGACGCTGCCGAAGCCCTGCGGCGGGTGCCACGGCGTCGACTCGCTGCGGCCTCGCTGCGCCACTGACGCCGCAGAGAGGTGGTGCAGCGCACCTTGCGGCGGCGTATTCGCGTCTGGGCCCGATGGCGGAGAGGCGGTCTCGCCGCGCATGCGCTTGCCGGCCTCAACGCCGCCCGGGAACTTGTGCAGAATGTCGCGCAGACCGCGCACCATGATGTGCGTGTCGCGCACCGAGTCGACGCTCGCCACGGCCTCGATGAGCGAGGCGATGGCCTCGATGACCTGGTCGTAGTGCACCTGTGCGCCGAGACGCGGCGCAGCGATGCCCTTGAGAACGTCGCTCGCGAGCGAACAGCCCCACATGGCGTACGAGCACGTTATGTCGCGCATTACTTGGCGGCTCGCTGCGGCACAGAGCGATGAGCCAAGCCAGCATCTCAGCAAGCGCCAAACACTCACCACGCATGAAGCCAAAGGCGGCCGCGTTGCTGCACAAGTGTGCCATGCGGAAAAAGCAGTCGGTCGTGAGGCCCTGCAGACGGGCGTGCAGCTCACGCTCGGCATCCGGCGCAGCATGTGGTCCGACGCCGTCGGGGTGGATCGAGCCGGGCGTGGTGGTGTGCGCTGGAGATGAGCCGCTCGCATGTCGTTCGTGCGGGTGCGGCTCGCTGATGTTCAGTCGCGAGGCAAGAGCGCCGGCAGCGTCAAGGACATCCGTCTCTGCACGCAGGCCGTAGTCCTTGACGGCAGCCCATAGAGAGAGCACCTGCGGGTTGCCTGTGAGCAAAGGGGCAGAGACGGCTTTGTGCGCGTCACTCACCTGGCCCTTTGCGAGAATTTCGAGCCAGGCTGAGAGGACGAGTGAGTCAAGGCCGACACGGCGCTTTGTCGAACGACTTACCAGTCTTGAGAGCATTACGGAACGTGATGTTGTGCAGGGGAGTCTGGTCCGGGCGCTGATCTGCCATTTGCACCTCCCAGGTGATCTCCTGCGGCAACTGAGCCATCCACAGACCGTAGGCGGACATGGCATGGTCCAAGTCGCTGAGCAGCACGCCGCGGCCCTGCGCTCGAGCAGACACGGTCCGCGCACCGACAGTGCGCGTGATGAACGTGAGGCGGAACAGCGCCTCGAGCCACACGGCATCGAAGCGCGAGAAGTGCGGGTACTGTGGCCCTGCTGACGCCGGATAGGGATCACCCTCGCTGCCGGGCCCGCTCGTGAGGCCGCGTCCTTGCGGCGAGAAGAAGGTGTCGGGGTTGGCTGGCATGCCGAACGTGGTAGAAAAGGCGCCTTCGCCTCGGTCGCGCCATCGCGGCAGGTCCTGATCGTACTGGTCCTCCGAGATCAACGGCGTGCGATGCGCGCCAAAGGAGCGCAGCGAGTCCTGGCAGAAGACCGCCCACCAGCTCCTCACGCGCCCTGGAGAAAATCGCAGGATGTCAGTGCTCAGTCCGGCTCAGATGCTTACGGAGCCTGCTCACGGAACATCTCTCGGTCGTCGATGAGGTCGCCAGTGGCCGTGCGCCACCGCGGGCCATTTGGCGCGGCGCCAGGCTCGGCCTTGGGCCGTCGATGCAAGCAGAGAGCCAGCGACAGGCGGACGACAGACTCATGAGACGTTGGCTGCACGTGCAGCGGGTCGGTGGGCAGCGTCATGACGCCTTGCTTGTGCGCATGCTCGAGGTCGTCGGTGACGCTGGGCGCCGTCGGGTCGACGAGAATGTAGACTGCCTCGACGAGATCCGTGCCCTCTTCCTTGAGCCGCTGTGCCCAGCTGACACTCTGCAGGATCTCATGGCAGCGCTGCGCGAGTCTCTCTTGCAGCTTGAACTTGGCTCTCGGGTTCGCACCCGTGATCGGCGGCTGGAGCAAGCCTGCACCAGCGCATCCGACGGCGAGGATTTGGCTGTTTCGCGGATCAGCTACAGCACGGGCTATCAAGCGCAGCAGACTCACAGCTCGGTAAGCGGAGGCAGCGAAGCCAGCGCAGGATCGACGTGGCTGGCAGGCACGTGTGGCTGGCCCGCGTACTCGGCAAAGTAGCGGGCATAGCGGGCCGAGAAGGTGTCGGCGTGGAGCACGGCGACGACTGGCACGCAGTACTTAAAGTATGCCACGACGCAGGCGTCCAGCAGCGACTGCAGAGAGGTCAGCTCGCTGCAGGCGCCGCGGCTGAGTCGACTCACTCTTGTCAAGCCTGGCACTGAGAAGAGCCCGAGGGCCGTCGAGGGCGTCGATGAGGGCGAAGGATACGAGCTGACATGACGCGTGCGCGGCTGCCGTCCATTCGCATCGCCCTCTGGCGCCGCAGCGTCCGCACTCGGCGCCGCATTGGCCTGCTGCTTCTGCTGCGCCTGGATCTGCACGAGACGCCTGCCTCTGCGCTTCTTGGGCTCGGCCTGCGTAAAGGTGCAGCGCAGGCCGTGCGCCACACACACGCTGCAGCTGACGTCGCGATCCTCGTCGGCGGTCAGGCTGCTCGGCCCGCCCGCCGACACGAGCTCGGCCAGGCGCTTCTCGACCTTTGCGCGGCGGTCGCACTTGACCTGCAGGATGCGTGAGACGGCGCAGACCAGTCAGCGCTGCCGACCGGGGCTCACCTTGCGGAACTTGCACGCATCGCACGACACGCCCTGCTGGCGCCGCTGCGAGCTGGCCGACGAGGCGCCCGCTTCAGCGCTGCCTGCCTGCGCAGCCGAGCCGTTCTGCTGCGGGCCCGACGCCGCCGCGCCGTTGGACGAGGTGCCGTTGGAGGAGGAGGAGGGAGCCATGGCGCTGTTCAGCATGCCGGGGCAGTGAGGCGGCTCATGCGTGACGCGAGGGGTGTGCGATGAGTGGGAGCACGGAGCAGCTCGGCGTGCAGGGCTGCGGGTATGGAGGATGGAGGATCGGAACGTCGAGAGCCAGTAGCAGCCGCCGCCGCCGCAGCTCCCCCTCTCCACGCCTGCCGGGTGCGGTGCCGTCCTGCGCCTCTGCGCTCTGACGCTGCGGCTGGCATCATGCATGCCGCGCTCGAGCGTCGCTGCGCTTGCGGCCGCATCTTGCCCCGCGTTCTGCAACCTCGCGCTGCTGCAGCTTGCGCCTTGCGCAACGGCTCCGGCGGCAGCACAGCGCCCACGCGCCATCGTCGGAGATCAGGCTCGGTGCCTTAGCGTGCCTTGTGTGAGCCGCATGGGACTGCCGCCGTGAGAGGTGAGCCCGCCCCTCGTCCGCCCCAGCGCGCTCCTCCGCCAGCGTGATTGCTGTCTTTGCAGCGCGGAGAAGCAAGTGCGTTGCGCCGCGCTCGCGACGTGCGATAGAGGCCGCCTTCGAAGTGCCAGCGAAGAGAGCGCAGCACGAGCAAGCTGCGACGCTCGATGCTCGGTGGGTGCTCGGGCTGCGACAGGCGAGCACGTGGAGCTGCCTTGGCGAGGCACTTCTCGTGGGGGAAGCGGGGCCAAGCGAGAAGAGCGGCACGAGCGTGCGTGAGACACCTGCGAGACCGCTTCGACGATCTGAGCTTGGGCAGGACCTGGCGCTCGCTGGGCCTACGCTCGCGTGGCGCTCTGTTCTACACCGCAGGGGCCGTCTGCGGCTCAGGGCGATTCGGATTCTTATTGCCGTCCTCAGGCGTCCGAGAGGCCCACGGATGAGAAGCAAGCACAGACGGCCGCTCGGCCGCTCGGGTCTATACGGCCGCAGCAAAAGCGCCGGCCGGACGATGCGTGCCTTGCGCACGGCCGCGGATGGAGGGTCGGTCAGCAGCGGCGCCCTCCACATGCTGTGCTCGCCCTCAAATACGCCGCAGCACGCTCAGCTTCTCACCTTCGCCCTCCATCCCTCGAATGAACGCTTTGCGCAGCCTCACACACGGCACCCGACTCGCTCACACCCACCTCACCCACCGCACCTTCGCCTCCACCGCCTCCGTCATGTCCAAGCCGCTGCAGCTCTACACGGCCGCCACGCCCAACGGCCAGAAGGTCAGCGTCTTCCTCGAGGAGCTCAAGCAGGCCTACGGTAAGAGCTTCCCCGGCGTCGAGGTGCACGCCGTCGACATCATGTCGAAGGACGAGCCGCAGAAGCAGCCCGATTTCCTCAAGATCAACCCGAACGGTGCGTCAGCTGTCCATGCGCGTGATGTGCGACGTCGCGCTGACTCCCACGCAGGCCGCATTCCTGCTCTCGTTGACCCCAACCACGACAACTTCGCCGTCTTTGAGTCGGCCGCCATCCTGCTGTGGCTCGAGAAGGTGCGCGCGGTGCCAGCACTGCCTGCACGTCGCTGTCGCTGACATACTGGCCCATCTAGAACTACGACCCGGACCACCTGTTCTCCTGGCCGAGCAGCGACGCGCAGGCAGACAAGTACCGCTCGGAGGTGCTGCAGTGGGTGTTCTGGACGCACGGAGGCCAAGGCGTGAGTGGAAGTCTGCTCGAGATGCCCATTCTCGCCTCGCTGACTTCTCATCTCTTCTCGCTTCATAGCCCATGCAGGGTCAGGTGAGTCGACGCTGTGTGCACTGCAACGCCGAAGTTCTCGGCTGACTCAAGGGCTAGGCGAACCACTTCCGCATGCAAGCAGTGGGAGACTCCAAGAATGTGGTTCCCTACGCGGTGAATCGCTACGTCAACGAGACGAAGGTGTGTCGCCGCAACGGCTGTCGCATTGCGCTATGCTGGGAGCTGTGCTCATCTTCTCTGCTCAATAGCGTCTCTACTCGGTGCTCGAGACTCGCCTCGAGGGCCGTGACTGGCTGGTCGGCGACGGCAAGGGCAAGATCTCGCTCGGTGAGTGGGTCTCGTCCTACCTGAGACAGCGACGTGCTCACGCGTGCTCTGCGCAGCCGACTTCAACGCCCTGCCGTGGGCCGTGTGGTCCGGCTTCGCCGGCATTCCTCGCACCAGCCTCGGCGAGAACACCCAGCGTTGGATCGAGAAGTGCGTTGCAGGAGATGCTAGATTGCATCGCGTCCGGCTGACACGGCCATCATCGCAGCTTCCTCTCTCGCCCTGCCACGATGCCCGGCATGAAGGTGCCGTCCGAGTCGCCGCTGCTCGAGAAGGTGCTGGACGCCAAGTGGGCTGCCGACATGCCCGACCTCAGCTAGGCCTCAGATCTGGCCGCAATGAAGTGATGACACTCATGACTGTTGGTGGGAAAGGAAGCACCAGGGGCGCGCCGCCCTTGGGGTGCCGGCTGGACCCCTGACTGTGATAGTGATTCCATTGACGAGCTCGAGCCTCGTCGATGGCGCCGCGAGCGCCGGCCTGCCACAGCTGTGACCTTTTGCCTCAGCTCCATCACAAGCCTCACGTCGCGCACACGCCTTGTCTGCTGCCGCTGCCATGTCGCCTTCTCCGCAGCCCTGAAAGGGCGAGGCCGTCATACCGAAGCAGACAGCTCGTCGCTCACGCACGTTTGTGTCCGAAAGCCTGCTTCTGAGCGACTCCAGCAGCGACGAGATCACGAGCGGGTATGGACGGCGTCGTGCTGTGTGTTCAGTTGCGGCAGTCGCTGCAAGCACCTGACTGACATCTCTGCTGCTCACAGCAGCTTGCTTCCGCCAAACGCACTGCGACAGGCCAGGCGGTCACCAGAGCCGGGCCGCCGCGAAGTCTGGAGTCTTCACACGGGCAGGTGCGGCACGCGGTGTGCAGCAGGTCTGTTGAGCGAGTCAGCTGATCAAAGCAGGCGCAGCAAGGAGAGCAACAACTTGCTGCGGCCCCTGGACCGCTCGTCCCCGCACAGCGAGCTCAGCTCGTCGCGGCCCCTATGCCGGCAGTGTCCGCACAGAGAGCTCAGCTTGCTGCGGCTCCTGCGCCCGTCGTCTCCACACAGCAGACTCAACTCGCTGCGGCTCCTGCGCCGGTCATCCTCTCCGCACAACAAGCTCCGGTCAGCCCTAGCCAAAGCAAGGCTCAAGACTCTTCTGTCGTCGACAACGACACACTGGAGGCAGCAGCCTATGCCGCACGTGCATCAATGAGTGCTCGCAGAGCAGCACAGTCTGCTGAGGCAAATGTCCGGAGACTGGAGAAGGAGCTTGCTCATGCGCAGAAGGTCCTAACAACGTCAAACACGCTGGCTCGAGCAGCCCAGGAAGCGCTGTCAGCAGCAGCAGCAGCTGTTGCCGCAGCAAAGGAGAAGGAGCAGCAGCAGGGAAGAGGGCAGGACACCGGCAGCAGCGGGGTAGCTCCAAGCACTGCGCCCATTCAAACTGCTTCTACTGCAGCGCCTGCATCCGTCGCTGTGAAGGCGAGACCTGCGCCTCGCCCTACTGTGGATGCTGCTGCACCTACCCGGACGTGAGCAAGTGGTGTGACCCCATTCTCGCCGCTGTCTGTGAGTCATCGTCTCGGTCCGGCAATCCTGGGTGAGCGCTGACTTTGCGCTGCAGCACCACGTCACGCCTTCAAGTCGTCTCACTCCGCCAGGCTGCTTCATCTCGACTCACAAGCTCTCACTCTCACGCTCTCTAGTCTCCCACTCCACTCACTACTTCTCTGACGCAACGAAGCGGCCCTTCCGTGACTGATGGTATCTCATTGCCCGCCGCATCCTCGCTCAATCTCGCGTTCCGCCGCCTCGAGTCTCCGCATCGTGGCCTCCAGCACGACCTCGCGGCGATCCTTGCCGCCGGCTGTAGCGCCTCCTAAAACATGTGACGTCGCCGGCCCAGCATCGGGCGCCGCGGCTGGCTCGTACGCTTCTCCCTCGATGAGCGTGCGTGTGCCCTCCTTGCCCGCGCGCTCATACGCCTCGAGCTCAGCATTCAGCTGGCTGTTGAGCACCTTAAATGCGCGCGGATGGCCCGAGACGTGGTTGTGCGCCAGCTCGTGCAGCAGCACGCGGCGCACGTCGAGATAGCTGCGGAAGCCGACGCCGTCGTCGGTGCGTATCCGCAGCGAGATGCGCTGCCCGGCGTTCTCGTTGAGGCCGAGAAGCTCGGGATTCTGCAGGAGCGTGAGACGACGAAGCGATCACTGACGTACCCACCAGACTCACCTCGTGCGGCAGCAGCTCCGTCAAGATGCCGACAGTGAAGTCATGCAGCCGACAGACGTGCACGACGCCCGAGTCCGCTGCCAGGCGGTGCAGCACGGCGAGCACGCGCTGGCCCTGCGGCGAGTCGGGCGCCGTCTGCGGGTGCGGCACGATGGAGGCAAAGGGCGGCGGTGGTGCAGCAGTAGCTGTAGAGCGAGGCTTGGTGCCGCGCAGCATGCTCGGGTGGTAGTTGCGAGGCGCCTCGCGGCGACGCTTCTCCTCCTCGGCAGCATGCTCGCGCTCGAGCTCCTCGGCGCGCGGGCCGAGCGCCACTATCCGCTCTGCGTCGGCGACGCCGAGGTCTGAGAGCGAGCGAGAGTCGGATGCATCGAGGCGCAGGCCGCGGCGTGGGAGTAGCTTGAGGTTGGCCAGTGGCACGGCGAGCTCCGTGGCGGCGGCGCTGCGCAGCTCCGCGACGCTCGCGCTGCCGTCGAGCAGCAGCTCCTGCGGCGCGCCGCGGTAGACGAGCTGGATGCGCAGCGTCATGTGAGGCCTGTTCTGGTGGTGATGAGAGATGGTGGTAGCGCGTGAAGCATGCTCGTCTGGCCTGCGTCGAGGAGAGGCCAGGCGAGGGGAGCGGTGGTGGTTGAGGCGAGGCCGAGGCCGCGTCAGCGAGGTGGAGGTGCTGCTGCGCAGCCAGGCAAGATCCGCGGCTTGCTTTGGCAGCGCTTGCGCGGCTCGCCCGTGCACCCAAGCTTGCATGACAGGACGCGCGTCGTCCTTCCGACACCCATCACGAGACCTGTTCCCCCTCCGCTGCTCGCTCGCTTGCTCGCTCGCTCCGATCACGAGCAGTGCGCTACGCCTGCACGCACCGCCCGACGCCAGCGCTCCTTGCGTCGCGCAGCAGGCCGCGTCAGCTGCCAGTGTCGAGTTTCCTCAAAAGCCGGCGGTGCAGCCCAGTCCACGGCGCACCCCGCACACCACCAGCATGGACGACCTCGGCGACGTCGACTCGCCGCTCGCACACGCTGTTGACTACGAGACGTCCGACGAAGATGAGCCGATCCCGACGCTGGCGCTTGGCGAGGCGCGCGCCGTGCGCGCCCGCAAGGCCGGCAAGCGCGAGGACCGCAGCAAGATGATGGACTATGCCCGCAGCCTGCCGTACGACTGCGAGACGCTTGAGGAGTTCGACGGCCGTGTCGCTGCCATCGTGGCGCGCCTCGTCGCGTGTGTGCGAGCCAAGGAGTGAGCACACCTCGCGGCGCGTCGTTGGCGCCCGTCGCTGACCGCCGCCGCGCAGCTGGGATGTGGGCTTTGTGCAGTGGAATCATAGGCTGCAGTGTCTGCTGTCGCTCAAGTAGTGAGTGTACCGCAGCGCCGCACTTCCGTCGCCTCTGACATGGTGCAGCCCGCTGGAGCGAACAACGCGAGCGCGCCTCGCCCGCATCTACTTCCACGTCGCCGTGCTGCCTGGCCTCGAGACACGCATCGTCGAGCTCGCCGCCAACACGTGCATGGCGCTGATTGAGTGAGTAGCAATCAACTAAGCCGCCGCTGCTGCAAGGCTCACGCCCTTCCGCAGATCCAAGAAGCGCATCAACAATCACGACCTCGTGCTGCCATGGCGCCCGCTGCATGCGCTGCTCGTCAAGGAGCTCTTCCCCAAGAACCGCCGGAGCGACCGCTCGGGCATCTCCGAGACGCTGCTCGACCTCGCCGAGGTGGCGCAGCGCTTCTTCGACCCTGATGCGACGGAGGAGATGCTGCAGACGTTCCTGCCGCGCCTCAATGGCGCCTCGCTCAGCTCCGTGATTGCGACGCAGGCGTTCCTCGTGCACTTCCTGCCGCTGTCGCACCCGCAGCGCTGGCTGCCGACGATGTTCCGCCTGTGGCAGTCCTTCTCGTCGTCGCTCTTCGACGACCAGATGCTCGACCTGCTCGCTCGCCTGGCCGAGCTGCACGTCGCCGACCCCAGCGCCTCGTCTTCGGCTGCTCGCCGCAAGGTGGCGTGCCAGGCCGACTGGGTCGAGGGCATTGGCAAGGGCAAGCGCCGCGAGGTAGACGAGACTCGGGCTGCTGAGGACGAGGAGATCGAGGAGGACTACTCCGGCCTGTGGTCGGACGTCGGCATCTTCACGTCGGAGCAGTTCGCGCTCATGATGACCAAGTGCCTGCGGAGCATGGGCGTGCCGGTCGGCAGCAGCAAGGCCGCCAGCTCGGCGCTGATGGGCCAGTCGGTCGGCACCGCGCCGAGCGGCGCCGACGCCGCTGCGTCTGGCCTCACGCTGCAGATGAAGAAGCCGAGCGACCGGCTGCATAGCTTCAGCGTCATCATCGCATACTCGATCATGCCCGACGGCCCCGTCTCGCCGCCGTCGACCGCCGCACCCACCCCGGGCGTGAGCACGCCAGCGCCGGGCGGCTCCAACGGTGGCCTCGGCGCCGCCTCGCCTGCACAGACCACGTACCTGGCCGGCTCGCGCGCCCTCGACCAGCTGGCAAAGCTCGTGCAGGCCACCGAGACGTCGTACCACCCGTCCAACTGGGGCCTGTGGCAGATCAACCTCACCAGCTTCGTGTCGAATCTGACGTGGGAGGTGCTGAAGCGCAGCAAGGAGGAGCAGTCCGACTCGTGCAAGACGCCGCCCGAGCGGCGCCTCACGCCGGCGATCCTCGGCGAGTTCGTCAAGACGCTGCGCACCGTCACGCTCATGTCGATGTTCTCCAAGGACCCGATGAGCGTCGCCGGCTCGCAGTCGAGTCTGAAGCGCATGGCGCTCCTCGAGCCAGATCTGATCTTCCCAGCGGTGCTGGAGCGCTCGTTCAACAGCCTCGAAGCGCTCGAGACGACCGCACGCACGACGGCCATCATTACCGCCCTCTCGACGCTCTCGATGGGCATGGTCTCGCGTGAGCTGTGGCGGCCCGGCGGCAAGCACCTGGCGCCGCTGCTGCACGCCACGCTGCTCGGCCTCGACATCAATGACCCGCTCAAGAGCATGAGCAGCTCGCTGTTCATCCTCAACTCGTGCCTGCTCGTCAAGCTCGACGACCTCACGCGTCCCGAGCTGGTCTCTGCCGCAGATGACCTTGCGCGGTCGGCGGGCGAGAGCTCGATGCAAGTCGACTCGCCGTCTGCAGAAGACGGACGCCCGACAGCCGCCGAGGAGGACGATGCGCTGCGCATGAGCACGGCCGAGTTGGAAGACTGGATCGTGACCTTCTTCCGCCGCGTGCTCGCGCTCTTCGAGGCGCTGCCCGAGGAGGGCAAGGGCGGCAGGACCGGCGGCAAGAGCGAGGAGCACGTCGTCAACACGCTGCTTGCCGCGTGCGACACCGTCTGCTCAGCCATGTCGGGTCACTTCTTCGACCTCACCTTCCGCGTCGTGACGGAGTACTGCGCCACGACCGTCAACGCCACGGCTGTGCGCGTCATTGGCGCTCTCGTCAGCTGCTTCGCACGTGCCGACTCGGCAAAAGTGCTCAACCGCCTCGTGCCGCTCTGTGCGGATCAGATCGAGAGCGAGCTGGCCTCCGGCGCGAGCTCCGAGCGCACGACGAGCACGAGCATCCCTGTGGCTAGCGACGCCGCTCTGCACTGGCATCTCAGCATCCTCATCGGAGCAGTGGCCAATGCCGGCACCGCCCTGCTGCCGCACCGCCAGCGCCTGCTGGCTCTGCTGCGCGTCGTCGCGGACAAGACGCAGACCGAGCGCGGCTACTCGTTTGCCGCACGGCTGGTGCAGCGTCTGATCACCTCGCTCGTCGGCATCTACCCGGGCGAGCAGCGAGCCTGGAGCCCTGAGCAATGGGACAGCGCCGAGATGCAGGCGCGCAGCCACCTGCAGTGGGGCCAGATGTGCCTCGCCAAGGACGCCAACCTGAGCTGGCACGTGCCGAGCGCCGAGGAGATCGACTTTGCGCTGGAGATCCTGGCGCAGGTCGGCGGCAGTGCACTCGACACCGTCGAGCGTCTGCAGCAGCCCGACGCGACGCGGGACAAGGTCTGGTCGAACGACTTCTGCCGCGCCCTCACGCTCGCGCGCAGCTGCTTCATGAGCGTGGCCAACATGGCAGAGGAGGACGAGGAGGGCGGCGGAGCAGCGGCAATGGACTGCGGCGACGAGGTGCCCGAGTTCATCGCCATTCCGCCGCGCTTCAAGGCCGGGTTCGTCCTCACTGACCGCGACGACACGCGCTACAAGACCGTCATGGCGTTCCGCAAGCGCTTCGGCGAGACGCTCCATCGCGCCGCGCAGAGCACGCAGGAGTCGGCGGCCGAGGACCAGATCGACTGCGTGAAGCTGCTGGTGCGCTCGATTCGCACGTTCATGATCACGTACGCATACTACGGCGAGGACTACAAGTCGCACGCGCGCTCGCTCGCGTTCTTCCGCTCGATCTCCAAGATGTACGCCAAGCAGCGGCTGCACCCGCGTATCTTCTGGATCCGCCGTGCCGCGCACTACCACAGCAGTCGCGCTCGTCTGGCGTCGTTCCACCGCCGCCGCACTGCGCTCGACGATGCGCTCATTGCCGATGTGCTCGAGCTGTGCCTGTCCAACTACGTCGGCATCCGCAAGACGGCCCAGGGAGCGCTCGGCGAGATTGCCTCGTACTACGACGGCACGCGCGTCCTTTGCCTGCCGAAGCTGCTCGACGCGGTGAAGCTCACGGCCGCACAAGGCACGAGCGACAAGAGCGACGACCGCTTCAAGGGCGCGCTCTACGTGCTCGGCAGCAAGGGCATGATGAACATGTGTGTCGTCGACGCACGCTTCACGACGCGCTACATTCTCGCGCTGCTCTCGGCGCAGAACCACTCGAAGCCGTCGATCCAGAAGCTCGTGCGCATCAACCTTGAGAACGCCCTGGCGCGCTTCCACTCGCCGATGCGCATCCAGCTGCAGTCGGACGAGCTCGACGAGGCGCTCTCGCTTGCCGAGCAGGTGCCGCAGTACGAGGCCGTTGGCGCGGAATTGCTCGACGCGGTGGCGACACGGCGCACGCAGCGGCTGGACACCATCAACAGCATGCATGCGGAGCTGACGCCTCGCTTGCTCGAGCTGGCCAAAGCGCCCGAGACGCACTGGGCGTATGCGCTGGTGGCGCTACGCCTGCTCCGTGCAATTGGCGTTCGCAGCGATCAGCCGCTGCATGCCGGCCTCGCAGCCTATCTCGGCAGCCAGGTGATCAGCGAGAACCCCAAGACGCGCCGATCTGCGCAGCTAGCCGTCACGAAGGTCCTGTACACGCTCAAGCTCCGCTCGCTGTGCAAGGACGACGCGGCCCTCGTCGCCGGCGAGCCCACGAACCCGCTCAAGCACGAGGAGCAGCTGCCGCTGCCAGTGTCGCGCGAGTGGAACGACGCACACTGGGCGAGCTTCGCCGAAGGCTCGATGGAGCCCGGCGTCCGCCTCTTCGACAAGACGACGTCCGGCTGGCTGGTCTGGGGCAAGAAGCTGTCGTACTACTCCGCGCCGCCGGAGGACGTGCCGGCCTTCGCCTGGGAGGAGGCCTCGATGGGCGCCGTCGACGCGCTGCGCGAGTGCATCCGCAGCGAGGCGTGGTGGGAGTCCTTTGCGCGCCACCTCAGCCAGGAGAAGGACCGCGACTACCTCAGCGGCGAGAGCGTCGACCTCATCAAGTCGCTGTGCCAGGTCTTCGGCGCCGAGGTGCTGCCGAATCTGCAGCCGCGCGTGCTCGCGCTCATTGGTCAAGCCGACCGACATGGCCACCGCGCCGCCGGCGAGCTGCTCGGCGGCTGCCTGCGCGGCTCCAAGCACTGGCCGCTCAAGGCGCAGCGCGAGCTCTGGAGCTTTGTGTCCGACCTCCTGCCCCGCATCTTCCGCGAGAGCACACCCGACAGCCAGCCGGCGTGGCAGATGATGGTCGAGCACTGTCTCAGCGGCCGCGACCCTCGCCGTTCTGCACCGCTGCTGCACTTCGCTATCGAGGCTGCGCGCGAGGCTCTCGGCGAGGACGCCACGGGTATCAGCCCGTGGGAGCAGTCGAAGCGCCTCGGCATGCTGCGCGGCGTGGAGCGCTCGCTCGGCACCAAGTTCTTCGCCTGGGCCTCCGAGTTCACACAGCTCTACACGGACGCGCTCTCGTCCGACTACGCCGAGGTGCGCATCAACATCAGCGAGGGCCTGGTGGACCTCGACCTGCTGCGCGTCTCGCCGTCATTCGGAAGCGTGCCGCTGCTGCTCGACTCGTGCGCGACGGGCTCCGGCTCGCTCTTCGCGAAACCGGAGGTGTACGCGGGCCGCTTCGCCAAGATCCAGGCGGCGCTGTCCGAGTGGCGTCCGCAGCGTGTGCCGATGGCCACCGGCACCTCGAAGTAGTGAGTGCACAAGGCTCACGCCGATCTTGCGCTCTCGCTGACACTCTCTCGCCACAGCGACCGCGGCGCGCTCACGACACTGATGTGGATCAGCGCCTCGATGGGCGACCACCGCGTCTCTGCGCTGCCGGACCTTGCCATCGACTTCCTGCCGCACATCTTTGAGATGCTCGAGCTGCAGGACAACGTCGAGCTGCAGGCGACGGCACGCCGCGTGCTGTACCGCATGGCCTGCTTCCCGTGGTCGGCGGCCAGTGCCGCACGCTTCGTCTCGGCGCTGCTCTCGGTGGTGCGCGCCTCGCGCGAGTCGTGGCGCACGCGGCTGGATGTGCTGCCGGTGCTGCAGGTCGCCTTCTTCCAGAATCTGTTCAGCCTCGAGCAGGCGGCGATCCACGAGATCGTCGAGCTGCTGTTCGAGCTGCTGGCCGACGCGCATCTCGAGGTGCGCGAGATGGCCGCCACGACGCTCGGCGGCATCGTGCGCTGCAGCCAGCGGCAGATCATCGCGACGCTCCGCAAGCGCTTCACCGCCACGATCCTGAGCGTGCAGCTGCCCAAGCGTAGCGACGCGGGCTTCGCGGCGGCGCTGCTGAAGCTGCACTCGGGCATCCTCGGCGTGACGGCGCTGCTCTCGGCATTCCCTTACGAGGTGCCGAGCTGGATGCGTGAGTCATCAACGCCTTTCCTGCTGACCGCTCGCTGACGTGCTGCCCTTCAGCCGCCCTGATCTGCGAGACAGTGAGTGGCCCTGCTGTCTCGCTTGCCCTTGCCTGTGCTGACCTGCCTCCCGCAGCTCGTGCACCACGACGACTCGCCGCCGCCAGTCTCGACGACGGTGCGCAAGGCGGCCGCCGACTTCAAGCGCTTTCACCAGGACACGTGGGAGCAGGACGCGCCGCTCTTCGGCGACCGGCTGAGCGAGGTGTCCGAGTGGGCTCGCGGCAGCTCGAGCTACTTTGCATAGAGAGGCCACGGCCGCGACCATGTAGCATGAGCACCGCGTAATGAGACTCCGTAGACAGCAGAGGGTGTCACGGGAGGCAGCGGCGCTAGCTTCCACCGTCGTGGTCCGAGAGCCGGAGCAAGGCACTCGTCCATCGCAGCCGAGTTCCTGCTTATTGCCGTCTAGCGTAGCGGCGCCAGGATGAGGCATGGGGGAATGGGAGAGGAGTCGAGGGGAGCTCAGGCCGCACAGCGGCGCTTCAGACAGCTGCTCCGAGTCCCGTGCCGGAGGCGTCCAGCCGGCTCTCCCGAGTCCCTGCATATTGCCTCCTTGCCCAACCTCGTTGAGCGGAAGTCGGCATCAGGGGTCCAGCAGTGGTGTAGGGCCTCCAAGCTGCTCTGTGGTGACCTCTGCGCTGCGGGGAGCCGTTGCGTTTGGCGGAGCAGGGCCGTGCGTGGTCGTACATAAGCAGCCTGCAGCCGCGCCGCTACGACGCGTACCGCATGACCCTTGGCAAAACGCCGCTCCCGGCTGACCTTTCGAGCCTGCCTCCCGACCACACCAGCAACACTCGACGACGCAACACCATGGCGCCGCCCGCCGCCGGAAGGACGCCTCAGGCGCCCGGAGCACCGCTGCTCGTGGCTTGCACGGCGGCGCTGGCGGGCGCGTACTGGCTCGGTACCTCGCCGCTGCAGCTCCGCACGGCCGGCGTCTTGGTGGCGGCGTCGCGTGTGCTGCCGCTGCTGACACGCCCGGTGCTGGCGCCGACGTCCGCCGTGCTGCTGTTGCACGCCGGCATCAAGGCGCTGGGCTATGCCGTGCCACCTCTGGCTGTCGTCTTGCCGGCCTGCCTCTTCTTCCTCGTGGCGCGCCTCGACCTGCCGCAGCCGCCCGGACGCACCGTCACGACGCTGATCCTGACGCCCGGCGCGCCCTTCACCGTCGGCCCCTTCAGCTGGCTCGCCGGTCTTCGTGCGCACTTCGGATGGCAACGCCACGTCTTGCAGCGCACAAAGCTCGGCAAGACGGCGGAGATCTTCGAGGACACGGACTTCCACTGGGGCCTCGACAAGGAGAGTGGGCGGCGCAAGCAGCCCGAGAACGGCGAGCTCGTCCGCAGCTGGGACCGCATCGTGGTCTGGGATGACGACTGCCCGCCGCTCGACGTCTTGGAGGAGTGCGTCGTTCAGAATCTGGCGTACACAGCTTCATTGCTGACCTGCGCTCGCACAGGTGGCGCTCGATGGCCGACGAGCCAGCTGACGCAGCAGTCCGCGCGCTGTCGGCGCATGCAGTGAAAGGCGACGCTCTTTCCGCCCTTGCGAACGCGCTGCAAGATCCAGAAGCGCCAGGCGAGCTGCGCTCTGCGGCCCAAGCTCTCTTCGCGTCATGCGCTCGCAGGCCGCCGCCCGGCGCCGGAGCGCTCAGCCTCGACTACTACGCGAAGCGCAAGGGCGCTGCCGCGGCCAGCAAGACGGAGGCTCCGGGATACGAGTCGTGGGATACGGTGACGAAGCTGGCACGGGAGGACATGGAGGCTGAAGAGGCGGCAGACGAGGAGGAGCTGCGCGAGGAGGCGCGCATCATCGACGAGGGCCAGAAGGTGTACTACCGCTACGGCCCGCCGATCCTGTGAGTCGTTCTGCTCTCACTGCCGCCGTCCAGCCTGCTGACCCTGCCGCAGAGTCTCGCTGCTGCACATGGGCCTGTCCGGCGGCTTCGCGTCTGCGCGCATCAGCGCCGTTCTGACTGCAACAGACTACCTCATGCCGCGCGTGGCGGCCAATGCGGCGTCCGGACGTATGATGACCGAGGCCGCCGCCAACCGCACCTTCGTCCGCCTGCTCGAGACGAACGTGTGGAACCTCGACGTCATGGACCGGCCGGCGAACTTGCGCCCGCCGTCGGAGCGCTCTCAAGACAGCGTGTCGCTGGACAGTGCCGGCGCCGGCTGGGTGTCGAGCGCACGGGTGCGCCTGCTGCACGCGAACGTGCGCCTTCAGTGCGCGCGCAGAGGGACGAGCTCGGACGCCATCAATCAGGAGGACCTCGTGGCGACGCTGTGCGCCTTCGCCATCGTGCCGCTGTGGAGTCTTTCGGTGAGTCGTACTGCGCTGCTCCTTGGCTGGGTCGTGGCACTGAAGAGAGGCGCATCCAGCGTATGGGCATCGAGCTGTCCGAGCAGGAGCGGCAGGACTACGTCGCCGTGTGGCGCCACGTCGGCTTCTACATGGGCTGCCATCCAGCGCTGCTGCGCCGCACGTTTCGCGACGCAGGCACCGCCGAGCGCTTCTGTGAGTGGCAGCGCAGCTTCGCGGCGAGGCCCTGCTCACTCGCTCCTCGCCAGTCTGGTCGGTGGCGTGCCACCACTTCATGGACGTCACGCCAGCGCGTCTCTGGGATGCGCCGCCGCCGTTGCGAGGCGACGAGGTGCCGGTCGGCGCAAAGACGGGCCCAGCGCTGCCGCTGCTCTACGCCATGTCCAACCGGCCACCGTCGGGCATGAGCTTCGCGGCGAACTGCGGTGAGAGCGTTGTGCTCTGGCGTCGCAACTGCGGCTGTGCTGACCTCTGCTGCCTGTTCAGCGCTCGCCCGCTTCCTCATCGGCCCGTCACTCTCCACGGCGCTGCACTTGCCGAGTTACACGGCCTGGCGCGCAGTGCGGCTGCGCATCGCGCTCTTCGTTCTCATTCTGCCGCCGCTCTTCGCACGCGCCTACCGACAAGCCTGGGGCGACGAGCTGCGCGTCAACTGCCAGATCGTGCTGCGGCGCCTCGTGCTGTGGAGCCTGAAGCAGCAGGGCAGCCGCAAGGCCACGTTCCGCACCAAGACGACCGACGAGGCACACAACGCCGACGGCGAGGAGATCGAGCTCGACCCCGCCGAGGGCCAGCGCATGGTCAAGGCGTACCGCAGCCTGCTGCGCGAGATGGGCCTCGTGCTGGCGTGCGGCGGCGCGGCTGGCGGCTGGCTCGCCTGGCGCGTCCTCTCCGCAGCGCTCCGCCAGTGACGAGGCTGGCGTCGTGACTCGACCCCTGCTGCTGTACACTACACCCATACCGCCCAATCTAGACGAGCCAGATGATCTCAGCTGACTGACCGAAGCGAGGTTGGCGACAGCGGAAGCGTGACAAAGGAGTGAGCTGCGATACTTGGATTGCCTCGCGTCAGGTAGCACGTTGCACACAGAGCACGATCACAAGCTAAAGAGTTCACGTTTGCGTAGTCTGCACGGCGGCGGACTCAAGCTTGCGTTGCTGATGTGCTTGCGCGGAAAGCTTTCTGCGGCGCTCGTCCAAATGGAGGCTGCAGCCCGCACAGTGGACTCGGACGTCGCGCGCTCGGCAGGCTGCAGGACAGGCTGATGGACGAGCTCGAGGTCGACGGCTGTCAAGTGCAGCATCTGGCCGAGGAGACGCGGCGGCCGCAGAAACGCAGCGGCGCATCGATACGGACGCTTGTCGCCTGCTGTCCTTTGCTTGCCATGCCCACCACCAATGCGTCTGCTTGCATCGCTGGGTATTGACGTGGTCTGGACCTTGTCTGAGGGGTATGCAGCGCAGCGCAGGCCGCATGGACACCGCGGGTGCGCAGAGGCGCGAGACTCGCGAAGTCTGCCTCCCGCTGAAGCAGCAGAGTCTGCGTGACAGGTGTGCCGGGTCACAATTTCTGCTCCGATCACTCCGTCTTGACCCGCTTCTCCGTCGCAGCCTCCTCGTCGCTGCGTGCGCGCTTTCGCCGGCCAGCATACGCGGCACCCGGCGGCGGCGGCTGCTCGGCCAAGTTGCGCACGGCCGATGCAGCGGCTGAGGCGGGCTGCTGCGCCTTGGCCTCGCGAGCTTCGGCGATGGCTTCGATCAAGTAGCTGTGCAAGGTGGTCAGGATCAGGGCAGCGCTCGAAGCCGAGACGGTCGACGCACTCGAGCTCTTCTTGCAGCTTGGCCTGCTTCGCGGCCGACCTGGCTAGGTTGTCCTTGGTCTCGACGCGCGCCTGAGCCGTGGTGGTCAGCATGGCAGACGAAGGAACATGTACAGGAGTACAGCGCGAAGGTCACGCTCAAGCGGGGTATAGCGAGAGCCGCCAGCAAGAGGACGGCGGCACACCCGTCCTGACACCGGCCGAGCCGCTGCTACTGAGCGACAGGCCGCTGCCCTGCCCTGCCGCACACACTGCACACGTTAAGCTACACACTCACCTGCTTGGCCTTCTCATAGCGCTCCTTGTAGTCGTAGAAGCGCTGCGCGTAGTTGACGTTGGGGTTGGGCTGGCCGCGCGGCGTGGGTGCGACGGGCGCCGGGATCATGGCCGCGGGCGCTGCTGCCGCCGCGGCCGTCGGGGCGTCGGGCGAGGCGGCGCCGATGCTGCTGCGGCGGCGCGCGGGCATGGCGGCTCTAGCGACTGCGGCTGCAGCAGAGAGATGCGATGAGAGCTGGCCGAGGTTTAGGGAGATGGCAGAAGGAAGGCAGGCCAAGACGCTGCAGCGCGGCTGCTCGCCGTCGAAGTCGCGCGGCGGCGTCCTCGAGACGTTCCCACGCCGGTCTTGGCGCTAGCGCATGCAACGCACGTGCCAGCCTGCAACGGCCGGACCTTCGCTTGGCGAGCACGGCTGCTTTCCGACCACATCACCCTCAGACACCATGGCCGCCTTCAATCTCGACGAGACGCTGCAGTTCGCCATCGACCTGGCGCACTCGGCCGGCGCCATCATCCTCGACGGCGCACGCAAGCGCGAGCAGATGGACGACGTCGACTGGGACGCAATCCTCAAGAAGAACACGGCCGACCTCGTCACCGAGACGGACCAGGCGACGGAGCGCCACGTCAAGGAGAAGATTGCAGAGCGCTTCCCGGACCATGAGTGAGTGTAGCAGAAGAGGGCTTGGCTACTGCGCTCGCTCATGCTCGCCCTGGCGCCAGGTTCATTGGCGAGGAGTCGTGGGCCGCCGGCGAAGAGCCGAAGCTCGGCGACAAGCCGACGTGGATCGTCGACCCCATTGACGGTGAGCTATAGACTGCGTGTGCTGAATCGGACGCTGGCTCATGCGCTTCACTAGGCACGACCAACTTCGTCAAGGGCTTCTCGTTCCATTGTATCTCGATCGGTGTCTGTTACCAGCAGAGGCCAGTCATCGGCGTGATCTTCAGCCCTGCCCTCCAGACGCTCTACTACGCCTCGTCGGGCAACGGCGCCTTCCGTCTCTCGCCCGCAGACGGCGGCAGCCCGCGCCGCCTGCCGCTCGCCAAGCGGCCGGCGCCGCTGCCGAGCCTCAAGATGGCCGTCGTGGCCGTCGAGTGGGGCAGCGACCGCAAGCGCGAGACGATCGAGAAGAAGACGAAGGCCTTCGCGACGCTGTGCGGCGATGCCGATGCGGGCGTCGAGGGTGGACGCATGGTGCAGGGTGAGTGCGCCGAGTGTCTGCCATGCTTCTACATCTCACGCGCCTCTCAGGCGTGCGGTCACTCGGCTCGGCGGCGCTCTCGATGTCGTGCGTGGCCGAGGGCAGCATCGACATGTGGCAGGAGATTGGCTGCTGGGCCTGGGATGTCTGTGCTGGCACAGTCATTGTGCAAGAAGCGTGAGTCGCGCCTGCCAGCCCCTCGGCGTGCTGCCAGCTGACAACTTGCGCAGCGGCGGAGTTGTGCTCGGCTCGAAGGCCGACGCCCTCTCGTCGCTCTCGTCCCCCGACTTCGGCCACGTCACGCCGCAGATCCTGCAGGGACGCAAGTACCTCGTGCTGCGTGCCATCGGCGACACGGACAAGGAGAGCGGCAGCGACGCTCAGCGGCGCATTGCCGCCGAGTTCTACAACGCCATCGACGACTGGGAGGCCGCATGAGCTCACGAGATCACCAGCATGCGCAGCGCAAATATATCAATGGACGTGTGCTGGCCAGGGTCACCATGAGCGAGGAGCGGGAACGTGTGTGTGTGTGTCAGAGAGAGAGAATGTGTGCGTGAGGTCCGTTCGGGAGAGATGAGGCAGGGCGAGACCGGAAGTGAGGAGACGAGCGGTGGCAGTGGTGAGTGGAGGATGGTAGCGCGAGCCCGTTGCGGAGTGTGCGTGTGCTGGGTTTCCGAGAGACTGGGTGAGACCGGGGATGCGTGGCGGAAGATAAGTGAGGGCGTGAGGGAGCAGATGAAGGCGCGGCAGATGCTCAAGCGAGGACATCCGGGCTGGCACGCTGGGCCAGACGCTCTTGCTGCGATAGGTAGGAGACGTACTGTCAAGGAAGCGATCATCAGCGGCTGGCCCTGCGCAGTCTCGACGCCATGCTCACCTCATACAGGAAGGCGACCTGCTCGGCCGTCTCGATGGCCTTGGGACTGCGACGGCGGCGCACCGTCTGCACGAGGCGGTCGACAGCAGCGAGGTGCTCGGCGCTGTACTCGGGGCGCAGCTCAAAGGGGCACTGCTCGTACGGCAGTGTGCCGGTGCGCACCAGGCCGAGCTTGTACATCCACGTACAGGCGATGAGGCCGGCGCGCCCGACGCCGCCGCGGCAGTGCACGAGGATGTGGCGCCCTTGCAGCGTGTACTCGGCGACGAGCGACGTGATGATCATGTCGATCGTCTTGACGCACGTTGGCGCGAAGCCCTCGGCCATCGGCAGCCGCACCACGTCCATGCCAAGCTGGTCTGCCTCGCGCTCGTACGTCTCCCATGGCGCGCCTAGGTACGCCAGCTCCTCGTCGTCGAGGCAGCAGACGACGGCGCCGACGCCGAGACTGTGGATGCGCTTGAGGTCGAGCCCGAGGTCACGGCAGATGGCACCGCGGCCGCGAACGGGACCCGTGAGGCGCACCTTCTTGCCGGGGCAAGACGAGAGGAGCAGGTTGCCGATGGCGCGCGGCCCTGGGCGTCCGTCGGTGGCGGCGCTGGTTGACGGCTCGTGCGGTGCGACTGGCTCGCGCTCGTAGTCCTTCGGAAAGACTCCACCGTTGGCACGCGCGGCCGCTTGTGCGTGCTGCACGGCCTCGGTCTCAGCCTCAAGCGCCTTCTCGCAGAGATCGACGCTCGGTCGGCAGCGGATCAGGCGCAGGCCGTCGCGCTGCTGCTTGCAGTGCAGCTCCGGCGTGATGGACACCTCCTCTGCGGCGGCCGGCTGAGAAGCAGCGGGCGCGTCGCTTCCGCGCGCCTTGGCTGGTGTTGTCAAAGAGGCAGACGTCTCGACCAGCCGAGTCGGTAGCGAGGGCATCACCTCCCGCAAGATCGTCTCGAGCAGCTCCGGCGGCACAATCAGGCTGATGCTGCGAGTCGAGCACATGTCAGCTGCGGTCGAGGGTCACGCGGACGGGACACTCACTTGATCGGGTGGGTGTCGCTCGTCTTCATCGCGAGAGCAACCTGCGCCTCCTGCGGCATGGATGCGACGGACTGCGGCGGTGCAGACGAGCCGCTCGCCTCAGGCTGCGGCATGCCCGAGATACGCTCCTTCTCCTGCGTCATGACCACCTCGCGGTCCAGCTGTCCTGTGACGACCACGCCGGAACCATCGCGAGCCTGCGGAGGCGCGCCATCGGCACTGCTCGTCGTGCTCGCTCGTGTGCCTACCACTGTAGCATCAGCCGCCGCATCGGCAGTGCGTCCGGAGGAGCTGCCGATGTTCTGCATCATCGCGTCCTGCATGTCTGCCTCGAGGCCATCAGGGCGGGCGCGGTCATGTCCCGCATCGCTCTCCACCTCCTCGACGCCGTCCGAGTGCGGGCGCTTGACGCCGCAGGGGGAGGAACTTGGCTGCCGTGCCGCCACCTGCGCCCTGGCAGCCGCACGCTCGGCGGCGCGGCGATCGCGGCGCATGCGCAGCCAGGCAGCCGCTCGCTGCTCGTTGTACTCTTGCTTGTGTAGTGTGTCCTCCACGAGGCTCGGGTGCTGCACAGATAGCGGCAGATAGGCGTAGCGCGAGCCTGAACACGCGCGTCAGCACGGACGACAGCGCATCGCACACCGCGCGGTTGACTCACCCTGTGCGCCAAACTTGAGCCGGCTGTACGGACTCAGGTGGTGCTGGCTGGCAAACCAGCTGAAGTCAAGCAGGTTGAGCCACTTCTGGTACTGGCGCGCCCGCGCCGCCTTGTAGACGTGCTGCACCAGCGCATCGCGCTGCTCGTACGTCGGCGGCGGCGGCGGTGCCTCCTCTTGCGGCTGTGCCTGCTGCTGCGTGGCGCTCGCAGGCGCAGGCGGCTGCTTCGCTACAACAGCAGCTGCCGGCGGAGGCGCGGCAGCCCCACGTCCGTTCGCAGCTTTGGCCTCAGCAGACGGAGCACGCTCGAGCTGGGCTGCCTTGCCCGACTGGAGCGAAGCTGCCGGTGCGGAGGCTGCGGCCTTGGCCGGCTGGACGTGCGCCGTGACGACGTTGCCGGCGTGTGAGGGGCGCACCGGCTCTGGCTGCCAGGGAGCAGGCACGCTGACGGATGCCGGCAGATTCTCGGAACGGGCAGAGACGCGGAGCCGCGAGCCAGAGGCCGGCAGGTCGGGAGACGCCTCGACGGCGCCGGACGAGAGCAGCGGCGAGCGCGCCACGCTCGGCTGCGACATGGCGACGGCGACAACGGCGGACGGCCTGCAGCGGCGCCGGCGGCTGGAGAGGAGAGAAGGGAGATTAGAGGAGACGCAGAGAGGAGAGAGTGTCGAGAGGCGGTCGAGGCGCGAGTGCAGGTCCGGGTGAGAGAGTGCGTGTTATGCCGCTGGCATCGAAGGGTCGCCAAGGAGTCGCAGGAGGAGTCGAGAGGAAGCGTACACGAAGAGCAGGCGGAGAGGCTGCGCGCAACAGGCCTTGCTGGTGCAGTGAGGCGTGACGGAGAGCAGAAGCAGCTGACCGTTGCACGACGAGACGCTGTGCTGCACGGGCGGGAAGGAGGCGGCCCGGGCACGCGAGTGGTGACGGCGGAGGCGGCAGCGGAGGCCTGGCGCAACGCCGAGAAGCAAAGCGCGTGCGGAAGGGAGCGAGGTGTGCGTCAGGAGTACAAATCGGCGGCGAGAGAAGGCGGAGCGGCGGGAGCGTTGGAGAGGTGTGGGGGACGGCCGCCGCTGAGGCCGGGAAGGGATGGCGGGGTGGGCCAGCGTGAGCGTGTGGGCGGCGCGGCGCGGTGGGCGAAGCGCGCGTCGAGCGCGGCGGCGCCACGCGCGCGCATGCCCCGCGACGCAGATGCAGCTGCTGCCTCAGCCGCACAGTAAGAGTTGGGCAGCGCGCAGGCGCAGCGGCGCTGCGGCTGCATCTCTGCCTCGGTGCGGCGCCGCCTTGCCTTGCCCTGCATGCTGCAGCTGCTGCAGCTGTGGTGCGCCTTGGGGCTTCGACGCACCCGAGCAGCGACGAGCGGCGCGAGCGCCGATCTCGCGCGCGCAGCTCGCCGACGCCGACGCCGCCGCGTACCCCTGCCGCTGCAGACGCAGCAACGTCGCGCCAGCGAATTGGAGGTGCTCGTGCTGCGGTCGACCTCAGCGTCGTCTGCGCTGCGGCAGAGGCCCCCTCTGCCGGCTGGAGATGTGCTTGACGATCGCATCCAGCAGATGCAGCAGCACCTGAGCTTGCAGCCCTGCTTACGCTGCTCGCCGCCCCTCTTACTCTGCTGCGCGCGCACCTGCCCACGCAAGGGGCTTGCGCGACGGTTGCCGGCGCCCGCACACGCTCCGCCAACGAGGCTTGGGCCGTGATAGGCAGCAGGAGCTGCTGTGCGCAGAGCATCGGAGCAGCACGAGACCTTGCGAGTCTGGGCATCTGACACGACAGGCTGCTGGACAAGCGGGTGTGTCCTCTGCGCGGTCACGATGGCATGCGCCGGAGGCCTGCGCGCACAGAGGACAGCCTCTCTTGACCGCTGCAGCCGGCCGCACCGCCTGGGTGTGCGCATCCGCCCAGACGTGCGCCTCTGCAGCTCTGACGCCATGATTCTGGTGCCGAAAGCAAGGCTCCAGCCACACGGAGCGCCGCAGCCAGCCTGATGCTCGAGAGCGACGATGGGCGCCTCGAGAGCGCGCCCTCGCGCGCGCCTCGGCGTTCTCCTGCGGCGGGCGCTAGACGCGTCGCGCCAACGTTTTCTGGTGCTGGGTGGGCAGCGACTTGGCTGCCACATCCGCCTCGACCCCTGCTACGCCAGGCCCTCGTCGACGACACACATCCTGCATCGCATGCGGACCGCGCCGACGGTGCGGCTCAGCATCAGCCAGGCTACGCTCCGGTGTCGGCAGCGTGCGGCAGCGGCGTCGTCGGGGGCGGCGAGGGCGCCTCCGTGCGCGGCTGCCGGCGGCCCCGAGCGCGGAGGCTCGACAGCGCCAAAGTGCAACACCTGCCGTTTAGGGTGCATCCAGGCACGAGAGCTGTGTCCCGGCTGGGCGTAGCTTCGCAGCCTGCGCTGCACCTGCTTGCAGCGGCGCATGGCGGCAGGAGAGGAGAGGATTCGTAGCTCGCCGCGGCCCTCGCGCGTCCGCGCCCTCGCCGTGCGCCTTTGCTGCCGCCGGCAGGCCGAGGGGCGCGCCGCCGCCTGCGCCGCCCTCGCCCTTGCGCGCCAGCAGACCCAGATCCGACGGCGGCGCCACCCTGGCCAGCTCTGTCTCCTGCACCAGCACCCCCTCACGACCCCTCAAGCGTGCGCGCCCGGAGCCATCCACCCTTGCTCTCGCTCCCTCTCTCGCCGCCGCCCCGTGTGCAGCAGCAGCGCTGCACCCTCCGTGCGGCCCGAGTGCCCCTCATCTTCGCGCCTCGCCCTCGTCTCTCCTCTGTCCCCGCAACGCCTCTGCCTCACGTCTTCCGCACCTGCGCGCCAGCTCGCTCGAGGTTGCTTCGTGCCTGCGCCTCTGCCGTCTGCGACGTTCCCATCTGCGGCGCGCTCCTGCATCCGGCCGGTCCCAACCTGCCCATCCACGCTCTCTGCTGTGGCCTCTTCGCTCCTTTCACCTCGGCCTCGCGTCGCCTCTCACCCGAGCGCCTCTGACAGTCAGGCATCCGGCAGCTCTTTGCTGCTGCCTTGCTGCTTTACATCACAGCACATCTCTCTCGCATACGCCCTCCTACATCGCTCCTGCTCTGAGCTAGGCCTGCTCGCGCTCGCACGCCAGCCCCTGCCGCCCGAGCCCGCGCCGCCAGCGCCATGGCGCCCTCGCGCAATGCCACCTTCAGCAAGTCATTCGTGCGGCCGCGCAACGCGCGCGGTCCCGGCGGCGGTGGCCTGCCCGTCTCGTCCGAGGCGCCGCCACCGCTGCGGCAGCCGACGCGCATCGCACGCGCAAAGACGCTGACGCGGCCAGAGCGCGGCCAGCCGCAGGTGCCGCTCATCAATCCGCAGGGCGTCGGCCGCAGCGCGGGCAAGGAGGGCATCTCGGTGTGGGCGGGCTTCAGCAAGTGCATCACCTGCTGGGCGCCCGGGCCTCTGCTGCGTGCCTGCGGCGGCCTGCGCGACGGCTCCAGCCAGCAGGCGTGGCGGGAAAAGTGAGTGCGACCCATCGAGACGAGCGCCACGATTCTGCGCATGTGCGGAGCGCTGCTGACGCCGATGGCATTGCAGGGTTGCGCTCTGCTTCATCGCTCTGCTGCTCGGCGGCTTCGTCGGCTTCGTGACGATGGGCCTGAACAAGGTGCTGTGCCCCGCTGCAGCGGCCTCATTGCCAAATCAGCTCGCGCGCATCGGCAAGGACATGTCTTGTGAGTGCAGTGTAGCGACAGTCGCATGCGAACCTCGCTCAGACTTGCGCTGCTAGCTGCGGTCGGCATCAATGGCTGGGACATGGGCATTGAGCGTGCCAAGCTGCCGGGCCAGGCCGAGGTCGGGTACAACATGTACATGCGCGCAGGCACCAATGCCGGCTACGACATCACGCCGCTTTTCCGGCGCACGGCTGCAAATGACTTTCCGGCGTGCATCGGGCAGTCGGGCGCCTATGCCACGAGCGACGACTGCACGCCGGCGCAGGCGGGCCTGCCCGCGTGCCCCCTCGGCGCTCTCAGCCAGGCGGCGCTGCAGAACGCGCAGATCACCAACTCGACGCGCAAGGTCGGCTATGCGTGGGAGGACCTGGCAGAGGGCGCGTATCCGCACTTGATCGTGAGTGGATGGTGGAGACGAGACGTGTGGCTGTGGGGGTCTGCCCCGCACGGGCGCCGGCGGGTCGCTGCGATCACGAAGGCGGCGCAGCAGTGCTGACCCCGTCTGCAGGTCATCGACGGCGCGGTGCTCAACATGCAGCCCTACCTCAACGCGAACCCGACGAACATCACCGGCGACGAGGTCGACATGGCGATCCGCCGTGCGCTCGACATGGACGTCGTGGGCGGGCGCGACGCAACGCGGCTCTTCCAGATCCGCGCCGACCTGCGTGACGCCGTGCCGTGTCTCAAGCAAAAGTACCTGGCGGGCCGCATCAACAAGATCACGCCCGGCTGCTTCGTCTCGAACCTCTTCCTCTACGCGTCGCTGACGATCATCCTCGGGCTCGTCTTCGTGCGCTTCCTCATGGCGATCTGGTTCTCCTGGTTCCTGTCGTGGCGCATGAGTGCCACGCCGAAGGACTACGGCACGGGCCGCGGCGCGTACAACCACATGCCCGAGGGCGCGCTCACGACCGTCGACCAGCGCGGCACGGCGCCGTGGGCGAACAAGGAGCGCCCGACGCCCTCGAAGCCGGCGCGCCTGCGCCACGACGACACGGGCCTCTCGTCGCAGACGACGATGCAGAAGATCGGCAACGAGCCTTACGTCGTCTGCCTCGTCACGGCCTACTCGGAGGGCGAGGAGGGCATCTCGAACACGCTCACGTCGCTCGCCGAGACGGACTACCCGGACTCGCGCAAGCTGCTCTTCGTCGTTGCCGACGGCATGGTCACGGGCTCGGGCGAGTCGATGTCCACGCCCGACATCTGCGTCGGGCTCCTCGACGCCGACGTGCGCTTCGGCACGCCGATGCCCATGAGCTTCATCAGCGTGGCGCAGGGCGCCAAGATGCACAACATGGCCATGGTGTACGCCGGGCACTACACGCGCGGCAAGGGGCACCGCACGCCGATGGTCGTCGTGGTCAAGTGCGGCACGCCCGGCGAGGCGGGCGAGAACAAGCCGGGCAACCGCGGCAAGCGCGACGGCCAGATGATCCTGATGAACTTCTTCCAGCGCGTCACGTACAACGACCGCATGACGCCGCTCGACTTTGACCTCTTCCGCAAGCTGCACGCGCTGATGAGCGTGACGCCCGACTTCTTTGAGCTCTGCATGATGGTGCGTCTGCGCGTGCGTCTGCGCGTCTGCCCATGCTAACGCCGCCGCCGCCGCCGCCACAGGTCGACGCCGACACGAAGGTGTACCCAAAGTCGATGCGCATGCTCGTCAACGCCATGACGCGCGACCACATGATCATGGGCGCGTGCGGCGAGACGCGCATCTCCAACAAGCGCGCCTCGTGGGTCACGGCCATCCAGGTGTACGAGTACTTCATCTCGCACCACATGGTCAAGGCGTTCGAGGCCGTGTTCGGCGGCGTGACGTGCTTGCCGGGCTGCTTCTCGATGTACCGCATCAAGGCGCGCAAGCCGTCGGACGACGACTGGGTGCCCGTCATCGTCAAGCCCGAGGTGACGCGCGAGTACAGCCAGAGCGTCGTGACGACACTGCACCAGAAGAACCTGCTGCTGCTCGGCGAGGACCGGTTCCTGACGACGCTGCTTCTGCGCACCTTTCCGAACCGCAAGATGGTCTTCGTGCCGCAGGCGCGCTGCCGCACCGAGGTGCCGCACACGTTCAAGATGCTCCTCTCGCAGCGCCGCCGCTGGATCAACTCGACGATCCACAACTTGATGGAGCTCGTGCTGGTGCGCGATCTGTGCGGCACCTTCTGCTTCTCGATGCAGGTGAGCTCGCGACGACAGTTGCTGCGTCTCTCGCCTCGCTGACGTCCCGCCCGCGCAGTTCGTCGTGTTCATGGACCTCATCGGCACGGCCGTGCTGCCCATTGCCATCGCGCTGACGTACACATTGGTCGTGACCTACTGCCTCGATCCGCCATCGTCGTTCACCGAGGCGATCCCGCTCATGCTGCTGGTGGCGGTCATTGGCCTGCCGGCGGTGCTGATCCTGCTGGCCACGCGCAAGATCGTCTACGTGGCGTGGATGGGCATCTACCTGATTTTCGTGAGTGCGGCCGCGGAGCCAGCTCGCAGAGCACAGCCTGATAGTTGCCCTTGCAGCTGCCGGTCTGGAACTTCATCCTGCCCGTCTACAGGTGAGCAGGCCGGCGCCCACACCGCTCTTCTCCCGCTGACTCCGCTGCCCCTGAAGCTTCTGGAACTTTGATGACTTCAGCTGGGGCGAGACGCGCAAGGTCGAGGGCGAGGGCAAGGACACGGGGCACACGGCCGACGACGGCACGTTCGCCGCCGCCAGCGTGCCGCTGCGCCGCTGGGAGGACTGGGAGCGCTCATCGCGCAAGCGCGCCGCGCGCGAGGAGAAGCGGCGCCGCGAGATGGAGCGGCAGTTCGGGCGCGGCTTCTACAACGACAAGGCGCACCCGGACCAGCCCGAGCCGGACAGCGACTCATTCAGCGACATGGCCTCCAGCTTCGATCCCGAGGAGGACCAGTGGGGCCTGCACATCAGCGCCTTCGACGAGCATGCGCCGCCGCCGCTCGCCATCGTGCGGCACAGCATCTGGGTCGACGGACGCGAGGTCGTCATCGACGGCCAGGACATGGAGGCGATGATGGAGAAGGGCTGGGCGGACGAGGACAGCCTCTCGCCGATGAGCGCAGCACGCGGCGCATCGCAGCCGCTCGCGCCCAGCGCAGCCAACGCGCGCCGCAGCGGGCGCTGGAGCAAGATCCACACGCCTGTGCCCGCGATCCCGCACCGCTTCAGCCAACATCCGCAGCAGCAGACGCCCGGCCGCGCCGGCATCTCGCTCGACGTCGTGCCGCCATCGCCGAACGGCGACGACCCGTACGCGCCGCTGGTGCGCGGCATGTCGCAGCCGCCGTCGCCGTCGTTTGGGCCTGGTGGCACGCCGCACAACTACGCGCGTCCGAGCTTCCAGTCGGGCTCGTCGGGCGCCTCGTCGGCCGTGTCGGGTCGGCAGATCCTGCCGCAGCAGCAACAGCAGCAGCACGCGCGGCAACGCTCGCAGGGCTCCGGCACCCATCACTACCACGGCATCGCCGGCGGGCCGCTGGGCTTCTCAGACCACGGCCCGCCGCCGCCGCGCTTCTAGATACCTCCCTCCGCTTGCTCCGCCTCTCTTCGTGCGACCCCGGCCCCGCTAGTCCTTACATCAGCCTTACAAACATTCCGCCTCAGCACTCTCTCTCTCTCTCACGCTCAAAGTCACTGACCTCGCTCCCTCGCACCATCGTCGGCCTCTATCCCTCATCATCACCCTCTCCCGCCATCCATCAGCCCTCTGCTCGGAGCAGCCTCGCGACAATCAGCCTCTCTAGATGCCGCGCTGCTCCGACCAGAGTCTCACGCGCCCACGCGCCTGACCACTCATTTGCCTCTGCTGTCTGTAGGGATGCGTCTGGAAATTGACAACTCTCGACAGCCCGCGTGACGTGCTGCGACGCAGGTTAGACGAGCGCCGCCGAGAAGCTGTGCTCGCTGAGGTAGTCGGAGCCCTTCTCGTCGTAGTCGGCCCGGCTGATGGCGCTGTGCCGCGCCTCGTCCGACCCACTCCACAGCGCCATGCCGCGCCAGGCATCGAAGCGCGGGTCGCGGGCGCGCTGCACGCGCACGCGGATGTCGGTGCTCTGCGTCGCCTGGACGGAGCGTCGCAGCCGGTCGTCGAAGCCGGCGTAGCCCGTATGCCGGCCGGTAACGAAGATGTTCTGCGGCGGGCCGGGTGAGCGTGCATCGAGGCAAGTGCTGCTGCAGCTCGCACTCACGCTGGCGAGGCTGCGATGCGTGTCGAGGTCGAAGCCTTTGACGATGTGCGAGCACAGCTCGTCGATGCCCGCCTGGTCCACGCCCGCCATGCTCGGCTGCCAGAAGACCTCGGGCACGCGCGCACGCTCGATGTTGAGGTGCAGCTGGTGCGCCTGCGCCACGTCTTTTGGGTCCCATGGCGGGTAGTAGCCGCGCAGGAACGTCGTCGTTAGCCGATTCTTGCGGGCCTCCTGCGCAGCCCACGTGTCGTTCTCGGTGAACGTCGGGTCGTGCTCGAGCAGGCGTGCTTCAAGCCGAGCCAAGTTCGCGGACTCGTCCTCTTCGTCCTCCGAGTCGTCGCCGCCGCGCTGAAGCACGCCTGTGTCAACCTTCGAGCCGGCCATCTGCCACGACAGACTCACGATCTCGCGATACACCGCCCAGTCGGCATCGTCAGCGCCAAACGTATCCGCTGGTGCCGCAGCGTGAGCGAGGAAGGGCGGCGCTGCGCCATGGGCCGGTCTCACCATCAGCTCCGCCTCCGCCGCGCCCTCGTTTCCGCTTGCCCTCGGGCTTGTCATTGGCGAGGTCGGCAATCGTCTTCATGCGCTGCTGTGCGGCCAGACTCTTGCGGTCCGAGAGCATCTCCTTCTGACGACTGCGCTCCTTGGCGCGCGCGATCGCGTCCTGAGAGGAGCGGACGTGTCAGTCTCGCAGCAAGAAGGCGTCGCAGCTGCTAAGCTCACCTCGTACTCGGCCCGCGCCCGTTGTGCCCAGCCCTGAGGATCATTCGCGCGCTGCTCCGCGTCGAGGCGCGCAGCCTCAGCCTCGAGCCGCTTCTCCTCCTCCTTCTCGAGCTTGGCACGATTCCGGGCGTCGTAGCCTGCCTTGAGCAGGCGCTGTCGCCGCTTCTCCTTGATCGACTCCTCGTCCAGCTGGTGGTCCGGAATGTCGACCAGAGGGAAGCTCGGCGGCTCCTGCATGCGCAGTGATCAGCGCTGTGGCTTGGCCACGGGTCTGCGTCGCGCTCACAGCTGGCTCTTCGGCATCCTCTCCAAGCTCCTTGGCGCGACTCTTCTTCAGTGACGCCTCAATCTTCTTGACGACGTTGTCGAGCTCCTGCTCCGTGTCAAAGCCCTCGCCCTCCAGGCGTTTCTGCAAGGAGGTCAGCAACGCACTGAATGCCGACCGCCTGCTCTCTACTCACGAGATACTCCGTCTTGCGCTCCTTGGACTTCCACTCCTTCAGCCGGCTGTAGTACTCGAGGTCGTTCTCCTTTTGCACCAGCTGAAGCAGCGAGTGTGAGCAGCCAAACCTGCACGGCGGTCTGATGCGACTCACCTTCTCGAGCCGCATCTTCTGCGCCTGCTCCAGCAGCCGCCGGCCAGACTCCTTCTTCCGCTCGACCGCCCGAGCCAGCTCCTCTTCTGTCTTCTCGTTCGCCTCGTCGACTGTGAATGGGAACTGCACCACGCGGTCCTCGCGGGCGAGCTCGTCGGGCTGCGACAGGCGGCCGATGAGCTCCTCGTACGAGTCTGCCGCGTCGGCATAGACGTAGCAGAACTCCTGCACCATCCAGCTGGCCTGCAGCGGAGTGACGCGCGTTGGAAACGCCGGATACTTGAGCTGCATCAGACGCAGCAAGTAGTCCGACGCCTGCTGTCCACTCCAGCTGAGCCTGCTGAAGCGTCAGCAGAAGGCTCAGAGCTGCGCAGGGAGACCTCCACACGCACCGCTTGGCGGAGGATAGGATGCCCTTGCCCTTGACCATCGGCACCAGCGTCGTGTTGGAGCGTCCAGAGCTCAGCACGAGACCGTTGCTGACGCCATTTGCGTGTGCAGCGAAGAGCGAGTCGAGGCCGTATGCCACGCTCGGCACGCCATATGTCTCGAAGAGCAGCTCAGACACGGCTGGAGCGGAGCGCAGGGCGTGAGGAGGAGTATCGAGAGGACCGCTGGCAAGACTGACCTGTACGCGACGTTGACGGGCTGCACAGCGCTTCCGTCATGACAATTGGGTGCTGCACCGAGCCCTCGCCGTCCTGCCCTGCATTGACGCCTAACCGCAGGAAGGTGTAGTCCAGCACGTTCTCCTGCGGCAGCCGCCAGCATGAGCACGGGACATTCAAAGCGAGCGAGGGTGCACGGACGAGGACTGCAACCCCCCAGACTTCCTTCCCATGACCGGGACTTGCCTGCAGCACTCACCAGAATGTCCGGCGCAGTGAGCACGTCTCCATCAAACGCCGAGCGGACAGAGCCGCGGCTCTGCGCATCGGAATACGCCTCTGCGCCAGCGACGATGAAGGTTGTGTTCGACTTGCGATCACGGAAGCGCGAGACGACATTGTCAAACGCGACGTGCGGCTGGGCCGCTGCCAGTGCAGTGAGGTCTGGCGCACCGGCGCGCATGGCGAAGCCGGCCCGCAGCTCGCTGGCGCCATTGTCGATGACGAGCGGGCGTGCCGAGTCGCGGTACGATGCATACGTGGCCGCATCGAGCGGCTCGGCCGCCTGCGCAGAGGCGAAAGCGCGCTCGGACACGGGCACGGGCTGCTGCGGCGTGAAGCCGGGCAGGTGCGCCCACGGCTCGACGCCGGCCTTGGGGCGAGGCAGTTCGGCACGCACGACGTCACTGACGCGCGGGCGTCCGGCGAGCGGGCCGTAGAGGAGCTGCATCGCGCAGACGGCCGCGCGGGCAAGGAGGCGAAGAGCGGGCAGGTGCGAGGACGATGAGAGTGTGCGGTGCGGAGCGAAGCCGCCGAGGCTGGAAGCATGGCGGGGTCAGTGCACTCTGGGAGCGGCGCTGCTCCCACGGCTCACGTGCGGCGCCACTTTTGGCGGGCCGGAGCGCTGAGCAGTCGGTGGCCTGCGCCGGCGCCTCCTCGCCGCTGCCCTCCCGCACACCACCACCCGCTGTTCTCTCTGCACCCGCCGTCGCTTCTCCGCACAGTGCTCAGCTGCATCGCTCCGCACAGTAGTCTCTGCGCCGGTCCTGCTGCCTGCCATCATGGTGCGCCCTGCTCGGCTGCGCGGGCCCCTTGTCCGCCTGCTGACACTTCAGTCACCGCGCAGTCTGTGCCGAAGCTCCTCGCACAGGTGCGTAGGCCTTCCAGCGCCGTACAGCCTTACACGATCTGACATTCATTCTCTCGGCTGTCAGGTCCTGTTCCTGGGTGTGCAGGCCGTCGGGAAGGCCTTTGCCGAAGCAGGACGTCAGGCAGCGCGCAGTGAGTCGCCTCCACCATCGCCACGCCCACAGCCCGCGCTTCTTCGTGCTCACTCTCTGTGCCTCAGATGCACGCGCTGCGCCTGTTGAGGCGTCGGCAGCTGGCACTGGCAAGCTTGGCAGCTCGCCGACTGACAACCTCACAAGGACACATCGCATGACGCTCGATGAGGCGCGCATGATCTTGAATCTGGACGCCAAGGGCATTGCAGAGGCGAGCGAGGAGGGGCGGGCAGCGCTTGAGAAGGTGAGTCGCGGTCCTCAGTGAAGGCATCGCATCGATCTGGTCGCGCATATCTGCGGCCGCGGCATTCTCGGACTGCGATGAAGCGCTGCAGCTCCAGAATGTCCCGCGTGCGCTAGCTCGGGAGTGATGCGCTTGCGAGGACCCACTCGCTATGCTGAGAGTGCGATGCGACTTGCGACGAGCGCGGTTGCCATCGCTGGCTTTGGTGCATTGTCTCGCGCGAGGGTTGCCCAGGGCTGAGTGATGCGGGAGAGGCGAGACGTACTGCGCGAGGAGCGCATGGGCTGCCTTTCCACTGCTCCTCTGCGCTGCTTGGGGCATGCCGCCGTCTGATCAGTTGGCACGGCTCTCCATGTCGCATGCTTACGCATCTGCCGCTGCTCTGCAGTCCTACGAGCACCTGTTCAAGACCAACGCGCCGCCAGCGCCCAAGGGCGCGACCGGCGGCGGCGCTGGCTCGTTCTACATCCAGAGCAAGGTGGTGCGGGCACGGGAACGGATCGAGGCGGAGTGGGCCGAGGTGCTCAAGGCGTCCAAGGGCCCACCACCGCCGCCGGACGCGTCGGCGCCCAAGGGACCCGAGGCGCAGCAGGGCCCGGCACCATGACGCGCTGGCTGGACTGCAGGGAAGGATAGACGTGCGCTGGGCGCGGCGCACGACGGTAGTCTGCTAGAGTCGCGCGAGCATGTCGTCCGCGGCGGGAAGTGCACGGCGTGGCTGCCGACTGCGCTCATCAGTGGCGAAGCATTTGGAGGAACGAGGGTGGGCGGTGCCGCGTAGCGGCGGCGCCGCCAGGCCTGACCCAGCGGCATGGCCGAGCATCTGTACAACAACAACACCAGCGGCACTCGCTGCGTGCGCTAATCAATCCACTGCTCAATCTCTTCTCCAGACTGGCAGTCTGCGAATGAGAAGTTGCCGGATGGGTAGGGCGAGACCGCTCCCACGCTAGGCAGCGTGCGCTGTGCACTGAGCCACGTTCGCCCGACTCAGACTCGTTCCGAGGTCGGGCGGCTAGCTCTGCTCTTGACCACCAGCACCGTAGTGCAAGATGCAAGTGTCGCGGCTGCTACTCGCTCTCGGCAGCGCGGCAGCTGTCTGCGGCGCACCATTGGCGACCTCACTGCAGCAGCCGTGGCGAGGCGCGGACAAGGTCGATCTGCGGCCCTCGCCGCACCTGCCGCTGCTGAGCTTCCGTCCGGACGGCACCTTCAAGCTCGCGATCGTGACGGACACGCATCTTCTGGACAACCAGCTTGCGCCAGGAAACGGTGGGTCGTGCAGCTCGACTGCGCTTAGCAGCGCGACTGATCAGGCCTTTGAGCCGGCAGAGTCGGAGGTCAATGGCGCCACAATCGAGGAGGTGCAGCGGTACCTGGAGCGCGAGCGGCCAGACTTCGCGGTCCATAACGGCGACGTGATCTCGTAAGCCCGTGTGCTGACTCTTCGCGAGACGTTGCTGACCAGGTCTGGCGCTGCCGCAGTGGCGAAGCGGCGAACAACACCAAGAACGTAGAGGACGCCATTGCGCAGCTCTTCTCGCCCTTCGTGCGCGCTCGCGTCCCTTTCGCTGTCTCGCATGGGAATCACGAGTGAGCTTGCGAGGACCTAGTGACGGAACACTGCGTCTGACATCGCAACTCAGCAATGATCGCTACTCGACTCACGCTTCGCTGGCGCGCCTGGAGCGGGCCGTAGCTCCCCAGCTCTGCTATTCTCGCCCTGCCCCGCCAGGGATTGGCGGCGGACGCTTCGGCGATGAGGTCGGCAGCGACAACTTCTGGATCCCCATTCATGCATCTCGCAAGGCAATTCGCGGCAGCAGGTGAGTACCTAGAGGCAAGGCATGGGGCTTGCCGTGCTGACCGCTCGCAGACCGGCGCTGCTGCTCTGGTTCCTCGACTCTCGCTCCGGACACACGACGCTCGAGCGCGGGTGAGTCTTCCTCCGCGCAGAAATGAGCGTCCACCGCTCACGACTGCCTTCCGAAGCTACCAGCCGATCGACTCCTGGGTCGACCCGGCGGTGGCGATTTGGCTGAATGCCACAGCTTCAGCGATGCAGCGGGCCTGGGGCACCTTGCCGCCGTCGGTCATCTTCACGCACATCCCGAATCGCTACCACCTTGTCGCGCAGTCTAAGGCGCCCTTCAGGGCCAAGCTCGGCGGCGTGACAGACGAGCGACCTGAGCACTTCCCGGGCCCGAACGGAGACGCCTCGCGCCCGCACGCAGGCCTCAACATCGACGACCCGCTCGACGTGCAGGACAAGGCCGCCTCGCGCGATCAGGCGTATCTCGACGCCATTGCCTTCGGTCCGCTGGGCAGCTCGCGCATCCACGGCATCCACTCGGGCCACGACCATGCCGCTGACTGGGTAAGCAGCTGCCCGTGCGCTCTGCCGTGCGTCGGCAGCTCTGACGCGGCTCTGCGCAGTGCTCGCCATCGACGCTCGTGACGCATCTCGGTCAGACTGTGCCGCTTTGCATGTCGAAGAAGTCGGGCAGCGGCGGGTACGACGAGCCAGAGTGGAGCCACGGTGAGCCCGCAGAAAAGGACCGGCTGATCAGACCGCTGACGCTGTCGCCAGGCTCCCGGGTGCTGAGCTTCAACCTCAGCAGCGTCGAGCGTGCCATGCGCAGCTACATTCGCTTCCAGACGGGCGAGACGCGCTACGACACCATCATCGACGACGCATGGGCGACGCAGTGATGTCCTCCAGACTGCCTGTCAGCCAAGATATATGCCATTGCAGCGCTGTGCAACGCGCGGCCCGTCGGCGGGCGGGGTGCAGGCTGCGTGCAAGGAGTGTGTGGTGTGTGTTTGGTGGCAGGTGCGCCGCGCACGAAAGGACGGTCGGCGGCAGCAGGCGGGCCTGGAGCGCAAAGGAGCGGCGAAGGAGCAAGCGAAGGTGGACGCGCGGGGGAATACAGGGCACAATAGGGTACGGGGCAAGGAGAGAGCAGGAGAAGCGGGACACACGAGCCAGGACGGGATCACCGGCGCTCGGCCATGTCCGGGTTCTGCTCGTCGGACGTGAGCGAGCTCTCAATCGTGTCCTTGATGCCCGGGTACACGGTGCGCCAGCAGTCGATGCCGAAGATGTAGTCGAGGTGCTCGTAGCCGGCCAGCTCGACGGCGTGCACCACGTCGACGTTGCGCTCGTAGCGCTCGAGGCGCTGTGCCAGCGGCTTGCCGATGACGAGGAAGTCGAGGTCGCCGTAGTAGACGGAGTGGCGCGGGAAGGAGCGCGGGAACCACGGCTCCGTGACGCGCGGGTCGAAGATGCAGCCGCGGTGCGAGAAGGAGGCCATGTACCAGTACAGCAGCTCGGACGACGTGCCGACGGGCAGCGAGCGGAAGATCTTGGGCTTCTGGCGCCCCACCCAGTTGTGGTCGTGGAAGGCGAAGAGGAAGTGGAAGATGACGTAGGCGAGGTGGCCGAAGAGGTAGGCGGGCAGGTACTTGTGCGCAATCGAGATGGCGGGGATGAACTCGCGGATGCCGAACACGAGCGACCACCACTTGCGCGAGCGGAACTTGCGCATGATCGAGAACGGGAACTTGCGCAGCACCGGGCCGGCGTACACCGACGGGCCGATGGCGGTGAACGACGAAATCTTGTGGCCGATCTCGGGGCAGATGCCGGGGCTGAGCGCCAGGTACATGCTGCCCGAGCCCTGCGAGTGGCCGATGTACGCGAGGCGCGGGCGGCCCGTGGCGCCGGTGATGAACTCGACGGTGTCGCGCAGGTCGAACGCCAGCTCCTTGATGCCCCACGCCCAGAAGCGCGGGTCCCAGCGGTCGTACTCGGTGTGGCCGGCGTCGAAGTTGGCGCGGATGTTGGTCACCCAGACGTCGTAGCCCTGGTCCACGAGCCAGAAGGCCATGCTGCGCTCCTCGCACATGAAGAAGTGCGACGAGTTGCAGAGGATGCCGTGCTGCAGCACGACGGGGTAGCCGGCGGCGCCCGGGCGGCGCGGGTCCGAGATGCGGTGCGCCTTGAGGATCCAGCCGCCCTCGGTCACGATCTCGTGCTCGTCGCAGCGGTAGCCCCAGAACTGTGGCGGTGTCAGAGGCGCGCACATATCCGGGCATCGCACCACACACTCACCTCGGAGTAGTACTGCGGGCGGCCACTGAGACGCTCGCCCGTGATGCGCCGCTCATACTCGCGGTCGGCGTGCGCGCGCGGGGGCGACTTGTGGAAGGGGTTGAAGTAGTTTGCAAAGGCGACGAGGATGACGAGGCCCATCGTGGCCGTGGTGAGGCCGAAGGAGACGATCTGGCGGAACTGCACGCGCAGCTTGCCGATGGTGCCGATGCTGCCGTAGTTCTGTACGACGTGGTCGAAGAAGACCATGTCCAGCGGCTCCTCCTCCTGGTACGACGGGAACGTCGGGTCGAAGAACGGCTCGCCATCCTCCTGCTCGCGCTTGGCCTGCGCCGTGCCCGAGTGCTCGACGTCAAAGTGGTGGCCGCGGCCGCTGGTGGCACGCGGCTGCTGCTCGTACTGCTGCTGCGGCTCGGCGGCGTAGGCCTGCGAGGCGTCGGTGCGGTAGGCGCTCTGCTCCTGCTTGGCGCCGTCGTCGGCGAACGGGTTCTGCGACTGCGGCGGCGAGGGCGTGGTGCGCTCGCGGCGGCGCGCCGAGTAGTCGATGAAGCCGTCGGACATGGCGGCGGCGACCCGGAACTGCGGCGGCGAAGAGGAAGGGGGTTGGGGGTCGGAGGCCAAGCACGCGCGAGGGAGTGAGCGCGCGAGGAGGTATAGACGAGGCCGCCGGAGGGAAGGGGAAGGAGGGTGAGAGAGAGAGAGAGAGGGCCGGAGGGAGCGGGATGCGGGGGCAGACAGAGACAGCAGGGCCCGGCGGCAGCGGCAGAGCGGCCTTTCGCGCTGCTGCGGGGCGCGCACGCAGCGGGCAGCAGGGCAAGTCTAGTTCTGCATGCTGTGAGTCGCTGCAATTCGGGCACGGCAGCTCTCCTCTCTCGGTGCCTTGCTGCACCAGACAGCTGCGGTCTGCACCAGCAGATGCAGAGAGCGCTGCCGACGGCACCAGAGCTGTGCGAGAGAAGCCGTCTCGTATGCGGCCGGAGCTAAAGTCGCAGTCTCAGCAGCAGTCACCGCACGCCGCAGCGCGGCAGCGGAGCATGCAGCGTCCAGCAGCAGCAGGACACCGCGCACCCCGAGGCAAGGCGAGGCCCCCGGCACCGCACGGCAGCGACAGCCAGGCACGGCAGCCGCACACGAGCGCACGCGAGTTTTGGCGCGCCCGCGTCGTGCGTCGATCGCAGCCATCGAGGCAGCAGACCAGCGAGCGGCCGCACTGCAGATGCGGAGCTGGGCGCCTGCCTGCTGTGCAGCGGCTCGCGCCGTCGCCGATGCGGCCCCACGCCCCGACGGGCGCACGAGCACTGTCGCGGCCACTTCGTACCCCGCAGGCCGCGCTACAAGCGCCGTCCGCTGACGAGAGTCGGCTGGTGCGGGGCGGAGCAGCATGCTCTGGCGGCGGCGCCGAAAGGCAAGCTCGCTGAAAGCCGTCCACTGCGCTGGACAGCGCCAGGAGCGCGCACTCGGCCGGTCGCCTCACGTGCGCAGTTCTCACGCCCGCGCACAGGCCACGGCTGAGGTCGAAGGCACAGGCAAGTCGTTTCTCGTCGAAGGAGGGGCATAGAGTAGGCTCACAGGCGTGGCCAGCGGGGGGCCGTCGTCAAGCAGGAACGGGGGAGGCGGATGCAGGGTGCAGGGAGAAGGCAGGCCGGGGGAGGCCAGCTCAGGCGTCCTGCTGGGCCTGTACGGTAGCGTCAGTCACCGGCGACACGCCTGCTGGACTGCTGCGACTCACCGCCAGCCGCGTCTCGAGGTTGCGCAGGCTCTCCTCCTTGGCCATGAGCTCCTGGCGCTTCTCCTGGATCTCGCGCTGCACCTTGAGCTCAATCTCGCGCAGCTTGTCCTCCTCCTTGCGCAGCTGCTCCTCCTTGAGCCGCACGCTCTGGTTCGCCAGCTCGTCGCCCGGGATGCTGGCGTCGGCGTAGTCCGAGTGCACCGTGCGCGAGAGCTTCTCCGTGCGGTAGTTCTCGTACAGGAAGTCGTGCGTGATCTCCTTGAGGTCCGTCAGGTGCGTGCTGGAGGGCGATGGTGCATCAGTGGCAGATCTTGCGTGTCGGCAGCACGCCACACTCACCTCAGCAGCGCACTCCGCAGCCGGGCAAAGTCCGAGTGCTTCGGGTTGTCCACCTCGACGACGCCCCACGGGTACGTCCGTGCGCGCACCGCCTCGCCGCCGATCACCACCTCCTCCTCCGAGCCGATGATGGCAAAGGGCATCAGCGCGCGCAGCTCCGAGTTGTCGGCAATCGTCTCCTCGTCGTCCTCCTCGACGTCGTACGGGAAGTTGTACACGGGGATGCCGTAGTGCTCGATGTCCTCCATGACCTGCAGCAGCACGTCAGCCAATGCACCTCCATGCCGCACACCGCCGCACGCACGCGCTGCTTGAACTCCTTGCGCTCCTCGTGCGTCATCGTGTCGGCCTTGCCGATGACGGGGATCACGTTGACACGCGGGCTCAGGCGGCGCATCAGCTCAATGTCCATCTCGCGCAGCGAGTGGCCCGTGGGCGTGATGAAGTAGAGCAGCGCGTGCACACGGTTGTCGCGGAAGCGCGGGTTGCGCTTGATGCGCGACTCCTCAGCGAGAATGTCGTCGTACTGGCGCTCGAGGAAGCCGACGATTTCTTGGAAGCTGCGAGAGTGGTGTGAGCCGGGGGCCCGGTGCTGGGCAGCAGCCGCGCCTACTCACGCGTACTCATTGTCGATGTTCTCGCCGAAGCCCGGCGTGTCGACGATGGTCAGGCCGATGCGCATGCCGTCCTCGTCGAGCTCTGCGGGCGCTGGCGGTCAGCACAAAGCAAGCAAGGTGCTAATCTTTAGGCGCTCCGCAGTGGTCTCGCTGCGAGGGCAGCGGCCCAACGGCCTGCGGATGCTCCTATGCAAGTCACAACGTGCGCCCTGAGCCCACGTCCTGTGGAGAGCCACCACTACGCTCCATGCGATCTCAGGCCGCCTGCCGTGACGCAGTGATCACATCCGCCTGCTCTCTAAAGCTCCCTGCGTTCCTCCTTTGACCATCGCCTCAGCGGCCGCAGACGGCAGCATGCCAGCCAAAACGCGCACATCCAGCGTCGAACTGCCTCGCGAGGGCCTGCTCTCGCGTGCAAGACGGACACGAGCTGGCCAAGACACTGAGCCGCGCTCGCGCTCACGCAGCTTAAGCATCCGTCCGCTTGACGCTGACCGCCAGCTTGAGCCCGGCGCAGACCGCCAGAGCAGCGGCTCTCAGCACCTCCTCTCTCAGGTCCGTGCCCCCCCCCCCCCCCCATCCGCATCGGCAGCATCCGTCCAGCATCCCCACGCGCCCGTCGCCGCACAGCTCCTGCGCCATCTCTGCGGTCTGCAGCCGCTACGCACCGACGTTGACGGGCTTGATGCGGATGCCCTCCTCAATGTGCGCCGAGTCGGCCTGGTCCGAGACCTTGTGTGCGATCACCTCGCTCTCGCACAACGTGTTGACGAAAGTCGTCTTGCCTGCGCGCGCGCCAGAGACAGGTCAGCCATGGCTCTGGTTGTGCTGCAGTGCAGCGGGGCCTGCAGCACGACGCACCGGTGCCGGATGCGCCGACGACCATCAGGCTGGCAAGGGGAAAGGGGCGGCAGTCAGCACGCGACGCCATCGGGACGCCCAGGGCCGGGCCGGCAGCAAGCCTGCGCACCAGAACGAGACACCCTTCTTCGTGGCACGGCGCATGCGGGACGTCATGATGGGCAGGGGATGGAGAGGGGGAGGGAGCGGGTGCGGGAGCGGTGGGAAGGAGCGGCGGATCGCTGGCATCACACCTGCGAGCGACGCGCGCCGTGCGGCGACGGCCGCGAGACTGGCGGCGCGCCTGGGGCTTCGTGGCCGTGTGCGCACGGGTGCACAACGCGCGCCGGAGTCGCTCGCGCGGGCGTGGGAGCTGCCCAGCCACCAGACCTCAACACTCGCCCTCTCCCCACTCGACGAGCTGGCCTGAAGAGGGCATCTAGCTCTGGGTGTGCTGCGAGTGAAGAGAGCTCCTTGATCCGGCATGCTGTCCGCAGCGTCGCACGCCATGCACCGGCAGGGAGGAGATATATTAGCCGCCTGGCGCGAGCAGGCCAGAAGACTGAGCAGGGCCGCTGCGAAGGCGGCCTCTTTGAAGTGAAGGAGTGTGGGCTGTGGCGACCATGAGCTCGCCCGGAGATATAGGAGGCAGCTGTGCGACAAAGCGCGCAGAAGCGGAGACGATTGTGCAGGCGTTTGCTGCCATGACGTGCGTCGATTAGTAGGTGCCGGCCGGCTGGTCCTCTGCAGGGCACAGGCGTCAACAAGGCGTGTCTTTGCGCGCCGCCGAGCGCTCCACTCACTCTCGTAGGCCGCCATGACGCGGGAGCGCGAGTCCATCGGGATCTGGTCGCCCGTCTCGCCCGTCGCATTCTTGTTGCGGCGGAAGCGCGAGAAGCGGCCGGGCGCCTTCGCGCCCGTGTACTCGGACGAGGCGGCGTAGTCGTCGCCGCGCTTGCTGCTGCGCCAGCCGCAGCAGACGGTGAAGGCGGCGAAGAGCAGGAAGGGCAGCGAGATGAGCGTCATGTAGAACGCGGCACTGCAGTGGCTGGTCAGCGGGAGTGCGCAGCGATGCGTGCGCGGGCAGCTCACCCCGGCATGACATTGGCGCCCGACGAGACCTGGCGAATCTGGCGCCGGCTGTAGATGTAGAAAGCTGCACGGCGCCGGGTGAGCTCGCTGCGGCCAGCGCGGCCCGAGACACGCACCGATCTGAATCGCGAATGCGATCAGAGTGAGCAGGAAGGCGAGGAAGTGCAGGATGGAGCTGACGAGCTGCAGCGTGAGGTGCGGGAAGAAGGAGAGGGCAAATGCAACGACCGAGACGACAAATGCGACGACAACGACGACGAGGCTGCGCTGCGCTGTCAGACATCTGGCCATGCGCAGCTGTTCGACTGTGTCCCTCACCCGCGCGTCCACGACTGGCCGATCTCGGACGTGCCAAAGGCGGCAGAGTCGAGGTTCGTCGTGGCGTTGAAGCGTGCGCTCCAGGCATTGTCGTTGTCGCTGCAGTAGCCGTAGTTGCCGTCGACGCTGCCGCGGCTGCAGTAGCCCCACATGCCGAACTGCGCAGCGCGGCATCAGCACAAGCCTACGTGCGCGTAGCAGATGACACTACAGTGCGATGGACATGCTATGCTCCGCAGAGGCCTTGCACTGCCCCTCCAGGCATAGCCAGTGCCGCTTGCGTCCTCGCCGCACCACACTGCCCAGGTCTGCAGGCCGAACGCGAGGCAGCGAGGCAGGACCAAGCTGAGCAGCTTACCAGGCGATCGCTCAGCACCTCGTGCATCTGCAGTGCATGCTCCCTCCCTCCCTGCGCTGCCCTCCTCCGTCTTTGGCTGCTGCGCCTGCGACTGCCTCCATCTCCGCCTCTCGTCTCATGCCCCGCGCGCCGAGCATACTCACGCGCAGCGCATCAATCTGGCGGTCGCGGTTGGCGTTGGGCGCGGCGTCGACGATGTTGTTGAGGCCGGTGCCCGAGACGAGGTAGAAGGGCGTCACATTGCCAAACGTCGTCGGCGAGCCGACGCTGCGTGAGGAGCGGCGTGAGCAGGGCAGGGGCGCGAGCGCCACAGCGGCGCCGAGCGCGGCACACGCACGTGGCCAGGAGCAGCAGGGCCGTGGCGATGAAGCTGGCCACGAGGGCGGGCACGCAGAACGTCTTGCGCGACGGCATGGCGGGAGGCAGCTGAGGGTGGTGGTGGAAAGGAGCGTGTGGGTGAGCGAGAAGCGCACGTGAAGGACAGAGGACGGGCCCAGGGGCAGAGGAGCGTGTGGTGGTGCAGCAGCGTGTGACGTCGGCTCGCGGCGCCACGCGGCGCTTGGCGCGCAGGCACGGCAGCAGTGTGCCAAGTTGGCCGCCGCGCCCAACACACGGGTGCGCCGCCGCGCGTGCCGCTGCCTTTGCTCCGCGAGATCTGCTGCAGCGGCGATCCTCGGACTCGACTGGCCCGCTCCGCCCAACGCTCCGCTCGCCGTCGGCACAGGTAGAGTCGCCGTGCCCTCATCACCTACGCGCCCCGAGCCGCAGCTGCATCGACGAGGCATTGCAGGCGATGCAAGTGGCTGCTCCGTGCCTGTTGAGTGGTGCTGCTGCGGCGCGAGGGCAGCTCAGTCTCGCCTGCGGCACACGTCGGAGGGCATCTATGGTCATTAGAGCATCTTGGGGCAGCGTGATATCCGTCTATGAGGCCGGGACATGGTCCGCACGGGCCCAGCCACTTGGGCTGCTGCAGCGGAGCGTCGACGAGCCTTATGCACCCGCGTGGCCGTTCTTCTCGTCGGCCTGGCGGCGGCGCCACGCCTTGACGCCCGTGCGCGCGTCGGGGTCCTTCGACTTGAGACTGTCCTCGGGCAGGATGCCGTCCTGCTCCAGCTCCTCGCGCACCTTGAAGTCCGGGCACGGGGCAAACTTGGAGTGCTTGCGGATGCGGCTGCCGTAGCGATAGAAGAGGAAGGGCGTCGGCGCGAGCAGGATCGCAATGCCGCCGAGGATCGAGCAGGCCACATTGGGGCCGAGGTTCGTGAAGAACTGGCGCGTGAAGAGGGGGAACGCGGCGCCGAACTGTGTAGCTGAGAGCGTCAGCTGCAGGTCAGAGCAATGAAGCACCGCCCTGTACTCACGGCGCTGCGGAAGATGGTGTTGCTCGCCAGCGCCGACGCGGCGTACATCAGGTACGAGTCCGTGATGTAGGTGAGCAGCGTGATGAAGATGAGCGTGAAGCTCATGCCGATGGGCACGAGCGCCACGGCCGGAGCAGCCCAGTGGATGTCGGCGCGGAAGCCCGTCCAGCCGAGCCAGAAGCAGCCGATGGCCAGCAGCCAGCCGGCGATCATGGCGCCCGTGAGGCGCTCCTCCGGCGGCACGGAGCCCTTCCAGATGATCTGCAGCTCGCGGTACTTGCGCGAGAGCAGCACGTTGAGTCCAGCACCGAGCGTCGTGCCGACCAGCACGCCGACGAACGGCAGCGCCGCCAGCCCGAGGCTGAAGCCGTGAATCTCCTGGAAGATGACGGGCAGGCCCTCGAACAGGCCGTACAGCAGGCCGTACACCTAAGACGGAAGAGTCAGCAGGGATCGCACGGCGTCACGCGTGCAGACTCACCACCGAAAGGTAGATTGTGATGAGCAGCAGCATCGGCTCGAGGGCGAGAATCTGGAAGGGACGAAGCAATGTCCGCTTCGCGACACCTCCGACGCTCCAGTCCGTGCGCTCGTGCGGCGCCCATGCCTTCTCGTTGCCCTCCTTGCGGAGCTTCTTGGCCTTCTTGGCCAGCAGCACGGGCGCAAACGTCTCGGGCAGGAAGATGACGACGCCCAGCCAGCAGACGAAGGCGAAGATGAGGATGACCTGGGTATGGAGTATGAGGAGGGAAGAGTTGGCAGCGTGTACGGACGACTCACCCAGAAGATCCACTCGTAGCCGACCTCCTGCGCAACGAACGAGCCCACAATGGGGCCCAGGCAGGGACCGATGAACACTGAGCCCGAGAACAGGCTCTGCAGCGGATCTGTCAGCAGCGCCGAAGCGAGCGAGGCGCACACCACTCACCATGGCATAGCCGCGGTTCAGCGCATCGTGCATGTCCGCGATGACTCCGCCCGCGTTCGTCAGGGGGCTGGCGGCGCAGAGGCCGCTGAGGAAGCGCGTGATGGCAAACGTCTGGATGTTCGTCGCCAGCGGCTGTCCGATGATGAAGCACATGTAGCCGAGGAAGGTGAAGATGAAGACGGGGCGGCGGCCGAAGAGCTCGGAGAAGGTGCTCCACACGATGGGCCTGTGCTCACGGTATCAGCACACGTGGGCAGCCAGCTGTGAGAGGACACGCACCCGAAGCAGTAGCCCAGCAGGAAGCACGTCGTGAGCACAAGAGTCGAGACGACAGTGCCAACTTGGAAGCGCTGCGAGATGAGCATCGTGGCGGATGACGGCGCGGACGAGGCAAAGGTGCTGCGGCAAGACGTGTCAGCATTGGCGTCGCGGCTCGCAGCAGAGCATGCTCACACGTTGACGGTCAAGACCGAGACAAGAATGGTGATGAGCCACTTCTTCCTGCAGCGCGCGTTAGCAGGGATGTTACGCAAGAGCTGTGGCCGCGTCGACGAACCTCGGGCTCCAGTTCTGTGGGTTCAATGGATCGCTGTCGCCCTCCCAGCCAACCTCGTTGGCCTTGTCGGCCTTCTCCGCCTCGTCCTCGTGGTCGTCGTCTGCCTCCGTCTCGAGGCGCCGCTCGGCATCGCGCAGGTCCTTCTGCGATTTGGCGCCCTCGCCATTGTCGTCGGCGGCCGCGACGGTCGAGGCGGCGCTGGAGCGTGCCTCGCCGGGCGAGTCGGCGGGCGTGCTGCCGCCGGGCGCGTTCTCGCTGAGGCCGAGCGGCGTGCCCAGCGGCGTGAAGTAGGCGCTCTTCAGCGAGCTCGGTGTCGGGCGTTGCGACATGGCGAGCGAAGGAGGTGGTGCGGACGAGACGAGCGTCGAGCAGTGGCTGTTGCGTTTCGTTCGCGTTGCGTTCCGAATGCTCAGGCAGCACTGTGCTGCAGCTGCAGGAGCGGCAGCCACGAGCCGCCGGTACGGGGCGCCTGCTTGTCAGCAGGGCAGCAAGCGGCGTCCTGCGCCTGCTGCTGCTGCTGCGCTTGATGGCGCAAAACGGACGCCGAACGAGATCAGGGACGAGCGGCGGCCCTCAGCTCAGCACCTGGCTTTGGTCGCTGAGGCTGCACCTATGCCTGGCGCCTGCGCTGCACGCTGAGATCCGCCCGGCCGTCCCATGACGCGCCCCTGCGCGGGCGAACCAGGCGGCATCGGGCTGCACAGCAGCGGCACACGCGTCAGAGGCGCTCTCGAGGTGGAGGCACGTCGGTGCCGCGGATGCCTGGTGCTGCCGCCGCGTTGCGCTGCCCCTCCGAAGCGGATGCCTCGCAGGCCGCAGCCCAAGCACCGCACTGCGCTGCACGGCCGGTGCAGATCTCCACCACCTCCGTAGCGCCATCTCAGCGTCCTGCACCGGCACGCCGGCGGCTCGTTTTGCGTCTCCGATCGCCGCTGCGCCGAGTCTGCGAGCCCACGCTTTCCGTGCGCCGTGTCGCCGCGCCGGGAGGGTCCCACGCTTGTGCCGAGCTCGTCGGCTTTGGGCGCAGGGTGCAGATGGAGAGCCGCAACGTCCGCGGGGGCCTCTCTCGCTCCTTGTGCCGCCGCGCAGGGGTGCAAGGTGCGGCGGGATGGCGGTGGTGCCGCACCCGCTGAGCGTTTCACGCACACCGCAAGCGCACCTGTCACCTCCTCGGGTGCTGCGGCCGTGGTCTGGGCCTGCACTCTGCGGCTCAGGGGCCACTAATGAGTCGCAGTGTCGCCAAGGCAAGCCCCTGAGGCGCCGCCAACGTGCACGGGGTGCGGCGCGGCGCTGCGTGCGTGCGAGGCGTGAGCTTCATTGAGCGCGGAGCCGCATCTCGGGCTCCATCTGTCACAGAGTGGTGCGCTTGCGGCAGCCGCGGTACCGCAGGGGCGCACTGCTCGGTCTGCGATCGGGGCATTGCATGCGGCGCACCTCGGCACCGGAGCGCCGTAGCCGCAGCGGCATCGCGAGAGGGGGCTGCGGGCGGCACGGATGCGCATCGCAGCGCAGCGGCACGTCACAGCCAAGCCTCGGCGCGGCGTGCCGCTGCTGCCGCTGCTGCGAGGTGCGCGCCGCGGCGTGCCGGCCGCGCCCGGCTGCGTGCCGCCGAGGGGCGCGCTCACCGATCAGGCAGGTCAGCCGACCGGCGCGCACAGCATCAGCTCTAAGGCTGCCTCCGCCATCACGGCGCACCGGCCAGCCGCTCGCTGCTCTCCACCACCACCATCCTCTGCTCTGCACCCGTATTTGCGCCGTCGCCAGCACCGCTCACGCTGCTGCACGCCTCTCGCGCGCTCTCCTACTCTCGCCGCGCCTCGCCACACGCTCGCGCGCCGCTGCCGCACCCTGCTGCTGCTGCGCTCCACCGCGCGCCCGCTCCGCCGCGGCTCGCTCTCACCCCGCCGCGCGCATCGCCGCGCCGCCGGCCATGCCCATCGCGCTGCTGCTGCTCCTCTCGCACGAGGCCGTCGTGTCCATCTCGCGCAAGCTCGAGCGGCGCAGCGCGCGCAAGCGCGGCATCGACTACTCGTCGCTGCCGCGCGACCGCATGGGCCGCGCGCGCGACCCGGCGACGCGCCGCCGCCTCTCGCGCAACGAGGAGCGCGCCTTCACCGAGTGGCTCGCCCAGGTCGAGACGCTCAAGACGCGCGAGCGCGAGTGGCGCCAGCGCGGCGCCCAGCTGCCGCGCTACGGCGAGCAGGAGCTCGACGGCCTGCCGCCCATGCTCGAGGGCAGCCCCGTGTACGAGGCCGGCGCGGGCGGCGCGCTCATTGTGCGCTCGCGCTCGACGCTCGCGGCATAGCTGTGAGTGTGTGTGTGCTGGTGAGTTGCACGGCCAGGCCGCAGGGTGTGTGGAGGTGTGTGCGCCCCGGATCAGCTCTCTCTGACCCGCCTTGCCCTTGTCCCCGCAGCCGCAAAAAGTGCTCCCGTGAATGGCTCCGCTGCGGCCGCGCGGCTGTCATGCGTGGCACCGCTACGCGTGCCTCGCACCCGAGTCCGATCCGTCCAACGTCGCCGTGCCTCTTCTCTCTGTCCATATCTGCGCATTCATCGACCCTCAGTCACCACTCATCATGTCACGCTCTCTGCTCCGCTCATCGTCCGCTCGTCTGCCTGCCGCTTGCCCGTCCGCCCGGCGCGTTGCGGCTGCGGCGGCCCCGTCCTGTATCTCTGTCCCCTCCCCGCCCGCTGCGGCCTGTCAAATGCTTGATGCGTTCGTCTCATGCTCTTGATCGTCTGCGCTCGGCAGGTTTACGCGCGGCACATACATGCCGCGCATCGGCCGATGGCACGGCCGTGCCCGGACACCACGTCTCGTGGCTTGGCAAGTTGCGACTGGAGCGCCTGCCCACACTGACCGGAGCTCAGCTGCCAGTCCCTCGGGTCCACGAATGGCAGGTGTCGCGATCACCGCGGCTTGCTTCCGCTCTCAGGCCTCGCACTCGGCATCAGATTCTGCCGGCCGGCTCGGCAGCGCACCTCGCTTCTTTCGTTCCTTCTCGGCATCGGCAGGCGCACGCCGACGCCTGTGCGATGCCGACGAGTGCGCGAGCCGTGCGAGTGCCGGCCGACGGCAGCCGTACCTTGCCCTCTCCTGGCGCTCCCGACGCCGCGTGGCTGCAGCTGCTGCCGCGCGGGAAGCACCTCGGCGTACCGGCCGCACTCTGCCCGAGGCAGTGGGCCTTTGTGGTGCGGCGTTGCACCCTGACTGCAGCGGTGCGGGCAGCGGCTGCGGTGCGGCCGAGGATCTGCGCCTCATCGTTGCGGCGCTCTGGGTGCTGGCGGCCGCGGCTGCGAGGGTCTCGACTCCGCCTCCCGCGCCCGAGCCGGAGCGCCACAACACGCACACTGCCGCCACGCTCGTCGCCGGCACGGGAGCGGCCGCACGCATTTCCGCATGCGCCTGGACCCTCGCCTCGAGCTGGCGCATCTGTCGCACAGTCGCCGAGCCGCGCACCGCTGCGCCGCTGCGTAGCCGCACGCACGCATGGCACTTGGCCTGCGCGAGACTAGAAGGAGCCAACATCGAGCTGAGACGCTCCTTGCGGCGAGTGCGAGACGGCTGCGCTGCGGCGTCGTCGGCGTGCACGCCGTCGCCCGCACTGCGCCTGCATCCAGCTTTGCTGTTTGCGCATGCGGCGGAGTCCTCGCCCACCTAGCCTCAGCTCGGCACACTTCGCGGCAGCGTGCAGCACGACCTCAGCCAGCATCCAGCCGCTCAGCCGTCTGGCAGGTATCCTGCTGCGACGCTCCTGCGGCCGCGCTCTGACGGCTGGTGCTGTCTCGGAGGCTGGCGATGTGCGAGCGTGCGCTCGGGACGCCGAGCATGCCAATGTGGCTTTTCCCATCCCGCTCCCGGTTGCGCTCGTCTTTCAGGGCCCGCTCTCGGCAGAAAGGTTGCCGCTGCTGCCCGTGCGGCCGCCAGCCGCTGTCCAACATCGTGCCATGGCCGCCGAGCGCCCATAAAGAGGATGCCTGCGCCGGACGGTCCTCGGATGCCCTCCAGCATTCACTACCCTCTCCTTATCCTCTCCGGCGATGCAGCTCCTCGCCTCCGTCTCCCTGGCGCTTGCGGCCCTCGCGGCCGGCGCCAGTGCGCTGCCGCACCCGTCGTTCGACAACAGCACCGTCGGCCTGGAGCGCCGCGGCGTCTCGGGCTACGGCACGGCGCGCAAGGTGCGCGGTGTGAACCTCGGCGGCTGGTGAGTCCGACCCCACCCGCAGCGCAGCCGGGCCTTTCTGACCGTGCGATGCAGGTTCGTGCTCGAGGCCTGGATGACGCCGAGCCTCTTCACGCCGGACCTCGTGGCCAAGGGCGCCATCGACCAGTTCACGTACATGCAGGCGTGGGGCGACAACGCCAAGGCGCAGGCCGCGCTCGAGCAGCACTGGGCCAGCTGGATCACGGCTGCCGACTTTGCGCAGATCAAGGCCGCCGGCCTGAACACGGTGCGCATCCCCATCAACCACTGGATGTTCGGCGTCGCACCCAACACGCAGGGCGCCAGCTCCGAGCCGTACCTCACCAACGGCGCCGAGCTGCCGTACGTCGACCAGGCACTGCTCTGGGCGCAGCAGTACGGCCTCGAGGTGCAGCTCGACATGCACACGGCGCCCAACAGCCAGAACGGCTTCGACAACTCGGGCCGCCAGGGCCCGATCAACTTTGCCGCCGTCACGCCTGACGACAACATTGCTCGGCTTGAGTACGCCCTCGTGCAGGCCGTCAAGCGCTACGTCGTCGACAGCAAGTTCGGCGGCGTCGTGACGTCCGTCGAGGCGCTCAACGAGCCGGCCATGTGGTGGACGCCGACGATGACCAAGGACTTCATGGTCAACGTGCACAAGCGCGTCTACAACTCGATGCAGGCGGCCATGTCGAGCGTCGCCACGAAGCCCAAGATTGTCTTCCACGACGGCTTCATCCAGCCGCTGACGAGCAACTGGGACAACGTGTACACGGACCTGCCGGCCGGCACGTACGCCATGGACATCCACCGCTACCAGGCCTGGGCGCCGCAGAACACCTACTCCTTCGACCAGCACATCTCCTACACGTGCGGCATGGCCAGCGAGCTTGCCACGTCGGGCGCCAAGCGCCCCGTCGTGATGGGCGAGTGGAGCCTGGCCATCGGCTGCACCAACTGCTCGTACGCGACCATGGCCGACAACATCAACAGCCAGAACAACGCCACGCAGAACCGCTTCATGCGCCGCTTCTACGAGGCCCAGGTCGCGACCTAGTGAGTTGCCCTCCCCCCTGCCCCCTCCCCCCTCCCGCTGCACAGCGCTGACGTCCCCGGGCAGCGAACGGGCGAACGGGTGGATTTTCTGGAACTGGAAGACGGCGTCGCGGGGCGACTGGAGCTTCAAGGACGCGATGGCGCAGGGCTGGATCCCGTCGAACGTCGCCGACCGCGTCTTCGCGACCGACTCGAACGGCTGCCCGACGAACACGCTCGCATCGGGCAAGACGCTCACCTTTGCCACCGAGAGCACGCCGACGGCGGCGCCCGTGACGACGACGTCGACGACGACGACGTCGGCGGCGCCGGTGCAGACGCCCGTCGTCGTGCCCGTCACGGCGCCCAACAGCGCGTACCGCATCTCGTGGCAGATCGACGGCAAGCGCTCGTCGTACGGCAGCAGCACGGGCTACATCCGGCGCGACACCGTCGGCAGCGTCTGGCTCGGCCAGTCGCAGGCCAAGACGTGCGCCAACAACTGCGAGGCGACCAAGGGCTGCGCCATGGCCGAGCTCATCCGCTTCGACGGCGGCAAGGAGGGCCAGGCCGTGTGCGCGCTGTACAAGACGTACCAGCAGAAGTCGACCGTCACCTACACCGCCGGCCCGACCTCGTCGGGCGGCCGCGTCGTCACGAGCTACGCCATCCGCCGCAACGCCGGCCCTGTGAAGCGCAAGCGCGACGAGGAGGCCGTCGAGGCCGAGGCCGACGTGTCGCCGCGCGGCATCGAGGAGCTCTTCCCGCTCATCCGCGCCACGGGCAAGCGCATCAACACCAACGCCTTCCCGGTGATCAAGAAGACGACCTTCAACTTCGGCCCCGTCAGCCACTGAGCGCCGCTCCATCGCTGCGCCCCTGCTGCGCCCTGCACACCATCTTTTCTTGTGGATCCTCCTGTCACCGACCGGGTAGAGGGCACTGCGCCCACGCTCTTGCTTGTTTGCAATGCATATGTGCATATTTCCGTCTGCGAGGCGTTGCGATGGTGCGGAGCCAGGCTGGAGAAGGGAGAGGATGGTGTGAGGCGGCGGCGGCGCGCGCGTCACGTGCTCGCCCCTGGCGCCGTCTGATGGCGCGACCGAGGCGGTCCTCGCACGCACCTTCGCGGTTACCGCCATCACCGCGCCATCACGCCTTCTCACGCCCCGCCGCTGCTCCTGAAGTCCTGAGGCGCTGATTGCCGAACGGCGGGTGCCGAGCGCCGTGCGAACTTGCGCCGCACGATGAGGGCTGTGGCTATGACGGCGGCTGCTGGCGTGCCGGCGGCTGCGCTGCGATGATGTCGGGCGACCACAAGGCGGCCAAGCCGGTACCTCGCGGGTCCCCACGCCGTGTGCGGCTGATCCTACCTATATCTACGCCCGCGAGATCAGCGTGTCGCCTCTCAGCATCAGCTTCCCCTTCAGCAGCATCTTGGCTCATCACCACCTCTGCTTCACACCACTGCAGCCCAGTCATCGTCTACCAACGCCATGCGCAAAACCGCGACACCCGCCGCCGATCCTGCGGCCGAGGCGCCGAAGAAGGCCTCGCGCCCGCTGCGCCGCAAGACGAGCCACTCGGTCATCGAGCGGCGCCGGCGCGAGAAGATCAACGAGCGCCTCATTCGTCTGCAAGAGACGGTGCCGGCGTGCCGCGCCGAGGCAACTGAGCTGCTCGAGGGCAAGCTGCAGGCCGTCAAGGGCAAGAAGCGCCTCGCCGACGACGAGCGCAGCCGCGAGGTGGAGCGCAGGATCCAGGAGGAGATGGTGCTCGAGAAGCTGGTGAGTGGCTCGCGCTGCGGCTGCGATGCTGTCCGCTCATGCTGCTTCGCCTCAGTGCATCATCAGCCACACCGTCGACCACATGATGGAGCTCAAGGCGCAGATCGCCGCCTACCGCCGGCTCTGCGGAGAGCTGCCTTCCGTCGAGCAGCCCTCGCCGCCGCCGGCGCACGCACACGCACACTTCGCACACGGCGACGTCTCGCCATCATCGGCCAGCACCTCGCTTTCGCAAGAGGCGCTTCAGGAGAGCGGCGCACCAGCCGCTGCACCGGCACGACGGAAGCGCCACTGGGGCTCCAACCGCATCCCGCGCTGCGAGCCGTCGAAGAAAGCCGCACGGCAATGCGAGGCGGACCAGCCATGCTTGCACAATCATACGGAGTCGGACGACGAGGAGCAGCACAGCGACAGCGGCGAGTCGGCGGCGTCATCAGCGTCCGAGCTCGCCTTCGATGCGCCCTCGCTGCCCGTCGAGTCGCTCTACCACTCCGCTCCATCGCGCAAGCGCCGCGCCACCGACGCCGGCTTCACGCCGGGTCTCGAGGGCCCCGGCGAGGCATCGCTGCACGCCTGCGGCCATCTGCACACGCCGGGCGGCCCGCCGCCTGGCCTCGGCTGGCCCGGCGCCGCCCATCATCCCGGCCACGGCAGCACGGCGCGCGCTCTGCCTCACCTGTGGGGCCTGCCGACGCCACGGCGCTCGCTCGCAGCACTGCCTTCGCTCTCGTCGAGCTGGCGAGGCGCAGGCGGCGAGCCGGACCAGCACCGTCTTGCCAGCCTGCGTCTGCCGCCACTGCGACATCTCGGCGGGTGCGGCGGCGGCCCGGCCGTGGTGCTGCGGCCACGCAGCCTCTCGCCGCTGCAATCTCCAGCAGCGTACGACGAGCCGGCGCGCAAGCGATCGACGGATGGCAGTGGCGATGGCGCGCTGGCGGTGCTGGCCGCCGTGAGCGAGAGCGCCGGGCGGTAGGGTGTTGCGTTCCTGAGCCGCCCCCTGACGATATCAGCTGTGTCCCCAATACCATGTTCCTGAGCACGTGAGCGCATGAGCGTGCCCCTGTGGCGGCGGCGTCGTGTGACAAATGGGCAGCCAGCAGGTACATGGCGGGCCGGAGCGGCGACCGCGGCCGCTCGGCCGGCGAGGTCGACGAGCGAGAATGCCGGCTGTCCTGCGATGTGCACGCGCAGCGACGCTGCTGCACCTCTGGCGCCTGCGGACCCGCTTACTCGGCGCTTGGCCGTCCGCGTGAGGCTGCGCAGGTGCGAGAGAGTTGGCCGGTGTGCGGCGCCGCCGGCGTTGCGGAAGGTTGCGGGGCGGCCGCAGCAGCCAAAGATAGGCCCGTGCGGATGCAGGCTGCCAGGAGTGCGGGCGGAAGCACAAAGGGAGCCAGCATCGCAGCGAGCGCGAAGGTGCGCCTTCGGATGGCGGCTCGGCCGCCGGGCCGGCTAGCGCGCGCACGCGGTGGCCCTGAGGCCATTTCGCCTCGGGCTGCGCGCTGCGTCGAGGTGCAGCGGCGAGCGAGGTGCGGTCTGCGAGGTCAGCTGCGGTTTGGAATTGGTCTTCCTTGGGCTGCATCGCTCACGCTGCGCTGCCGCTGCTCGGGCTTCTCGATGCACGAGCTGTTCTACGGCCGCACGCTAGCGCGCATTGCGCGCCTTGGCGCGCTCCGGGCCTACGTAGATGGTGCGGCAGCACCGAGCAAGTGCCGCCTCTTGGGCCTCCCTTTGTCTCGCTCTTCCTCCGCCGGCGGCTGCGTTGGACCCGCGTGCTTGCTTGCGCCCGCGGGATGCAGGCGGCGGCCCTGAGGCTGCAGCCATGGCTATCTCGGCCAGACCCCCTGAGGCACACGAGCACAGCAACGGCGCCTCGGCGCTGCCTCCGAGCAGGGCCCCGCATGATAGGCGGCCCAGGTGGCCGGCGGCGCGTGGGCAGCCATCGGCGCGCCGACACTCGACTCCGCCATCGCGCCAGCTGCGGCGCTCCTTCGGGCAGGCCGGCGCTCTGGCGGCGACGTCCTGCAGCGCTACGCCTGCAGCACCTGCCTATCGCGGGCGGGCCCGTCGAGCGCTCATAAGCAGCGCGGGGCTGCGCAGTCGCGAGTGGAGCTCCCCACCTCTCCCCACCCCCACTCCCAGCCGCCCGCGATGCAGATCCTTTCGCTCCTCTCGCTGCTGCTCCTCGTCGGGCCCTTTGTGCTGGCGCAGGACGACGGCGCCCGCATGGGCGGCAAGATGGCCATGCTGCGCCAGAAGAAGGTCGGCGACCGCGAGCGCTGCCGCGCCTCGGGCCGCTGCGGCAAGAAGATGAACAGCCGCGTCGGCGCCCGCTGCGTCAACGGCATGGCCGGCGAGTACCCGTGCTCGGTGAGTCGGCAGCGAAGAGGAGCTGGCCGCAGTGGTACTGACTGCGCCATGCAGGGCATCGACCTCGGCTCGATGGTCTCGCACGCGGACCTCGGCAGCACGAGCGGCGGCGAGGCGAACCCGCTCACCGTCGGCGAGGGCTCCGACGTCTGGGGCTGGGTCTCGCCCAGCGGCCGCGAGTTCGCGTGAGTGGCGACGGCGTGTGTAGCCCCATCGCTGCATCGCTGACCCTCTGCACAGCTGCGTGACGCAGACCGACGGCTCGGCCTTCGTCGAGGTGCTGCCCAGCGGCGAGCAGCGCTTCCTCGGCCGCCTGCCCACCAACACGGTGCCCTCGCTCTGGCGCGACGCCAAGAACGTCGGCCCGTACATGTTCATCGGCTCCGAGGCGCGCAACCACGGTGTACGTTGCATGTCGCGCGCTACTCACCATCGTGCCGTGCTCACACATCCCTCCACAGGTGCAAGTGTTCGACATGCGCAAGCTGGAGGCCTTCGGCCCGCGCTCGCGCCCCGCCATCTTCACCGCCGATGCCGTCTTCACCGGCGTCGGCTCGTCGCACAACATTGTCAACATGGCCGACAGCAACTACCTCATGGTCGTCGGCCAGAAGGAGTGCTCCGGCTCGCCGTACATTGTCGACATCCGCGACCCGCTGAACCCCAAGAAGGTCGGCTGCCAGAGCAACCTCGACGGCTACTCGCACGACGCCCAGGTGATCCGCTACAGCGGCCCTGACTCGCGCTACACGGGCCGCGAGATTGTCATTTCGTACAACGAGGACACGCTCACCATCTACGACGCCACCGTCAAGGACAACCTGCGCGTCGTGAGCCGCACGGGCTACGAGGGCGCCCAGTACACGCACCAGGGCTGGCTCGTCGACGGCGCGCAGACGCACATCCTCATGAACGACGAGCTCGACGAGATTGAGGGCACGACGCCCGAGGGCGGCCGCACCGCGACGCTCGTGTGGAACATCAGCGACCTCGAGAAGCCGGTGCAGGAGGGCATCTTCTCCTCGCCCGCCACGTCCATCGGCCACAACGCCTACCCCAAGGACGGCTACAGCTATGCGTCGAACTACTGCTCCGGCCTGCGCGTCACCGACACGCGCCAGGTCAACTCGGGCGGCGGCGCGGCGTCGATGAAGGAGGTGGCCTTCTTCGACGTGCGCCCCGAGGACGACTCGGTCGAGTTCTTCGGCGCCTGGAGCCACTTCATCTTCCCCTCCGGCTGGATCGCCGTCAACTCGATCGAGCGCGGCTCGTTCATCGTGCGCGTGCAGCCCGGCGTGCTCGCGAGCGGCGGCAAGAAGGGCGGCCCCAAGGGCCCCAAGGGCCCCAAATGAGCGGGACCGGACACGCATTGCTCCATGTAATCACATGATTTGGACATCACACCTCACAGACCGACGCCGTGGCACACCGAGACGCCGCCGTAGAGCCCGCCCATGATGAGCGTGCCCTCGCTCGCGTTGTCCTCGCGCGCCCAGTCCGAGCCAGCGCTGCTGGGCGTGCCGGGTGCCTGACCGCGCTGGCTCTGGTAGAGCGTGCGCACAGTGACGGCCTCGTTCGCCTTCAGGGCACGGTCTTGAGCAGGGAGCGGCGCAGTGTCAGGTGCCAGCTGAGCACCAGCAGACTTGGGCAGCGCATCAACGATCCAGCTGCCGGCCGGCTCAGCACCGCGCGGATTGCGTGCGAAGCGGATGAGGCGCAGGCCACTCGGATGGCCTGTGATGAGCAGCCGCGCGCCGTCGAAGAGCGAGTCGGCAGGCTGATCTGGCTCAGGCGCCGAGAACGCGATGTTGTCGCAGCCGTGAGGCACGTGGATCTCGCCGGCAAGCTGCAGCGGCTGGGACCAGTCAGGCTTGCCTGCAGCGGTTCCGGCTGGACGGAAGAGCTTGACGGCGGGCGTCATGGTGCTTGCAACAGCGAGCATGCTGCCTCGCGGCGTGAGGCTGATGCCGTTGGCGAAAGGAATGCGCGAGGCCACGACGGAGGCCTGCGGCTCCACCGTAGGCTCCTCAACGAAGGAGACGTGCGATACCCAGCCGAGCGGCAGTCCGAGCACCGTCTCGAGGCGCGGCAGAATGTGGCGCGCCGGCGAGCTGAGCAGCCAAGCCAGCGGCTCGGCCAGAGGTCCAAGTCGAGGTGCTAGCAGCGCGACGAACTGCTCCAGGGGCGGCGGCCGCAGCACGAACATGTGGTCCTGCGACACGAGCAGCTCGTTGCGGCCAAGCGCGGCCAGGCCGTTGGGCGAGTGCGTCGCGACAGGTGATCGCAGCGAGCGGACGTGCGCAGCTCGCCACTCCTCGTCGACTAGACTCATGTCAAAGACCTCGATCGCAGATGACTCCTCAGCGTGATTGACTGAAGGAGTCGGTCAGCAGGGCGCAGGGAGGCCTGCATCTAGGGCACGTACCGACGAACAGCCGGCCAGGATGAGCACCGCTTGCTGGTACGTATGCGGTGCCAAGCGGATGAAAGGTAGCGTTCTCGGGAAAGCCATGCAGCGGCAGCAGCTTCGGCTGCGTCTGCGAGCCAAGCTTCGTGGTCCACAGGCCGCCGCGAGAAGCAGGACTGTGAAGTGACACGGTCAGCATGCGCCAGTCGGGCGGCTCCCTCAGCATGGCTCACTCCTTGAGCGGCCCCATGACGGTGTTCCACTCGCCGCGGCCCGGATCGCAGCTGAGTAGTGCCCAGCCCGGCGAGCCGTGCAGCAGCTCGACGTCCTCGCAGAACTCGGTGCGCTGCTGGCCGTCGCGCGCGCGGGCGTCGGCGGCGACAGCGAAGAGCTGCTGGCACTGCGGCTGCTCGCCGAGAGTGGCAGGGCGCACCCAGTGGTCCGGCAGCTTGGGCGCAATGAGCTGCAGCTGCAGCCAGTCGGCATGCTGGCTGACCTGCAGGCCCAGCACGGCGACGACGGCGAGCAGCACGGGCACGAGCAGGCTGCCGCGCGCCCCGGCGGCAGCTGCGGCAGCAGGCGCCGGCTGCGGTGGGCGTGCCATTGTCTCTGGGATCTGTGCTTGTGCTTGAGGCGCGGCACCCGGTCGTGGTGGTGTGACAGCAAGCGCAGCCGCACTGGCACCACCTCATCAGCTTCCGTGGGTCGCGCTGCACCGAGCAGCATCGCTCCGCGCGCGGCGGCTCAGGCTGGCGGCGCTCCTAGCTGCCTGCTCCCACGCTCGGCCGCGCTTTCAGGCGGCCCGATAGCCGTGCCCGCTTCGCAGAGACCCGTCCGCACGATACGCCTGATGCCTGCAGGGCGATGAGCCTGTGTCGCAGCGACACTGCTGCCGCAGCAGCACTCGCAGACCCAACGTCGTCGCTGTGTCGCAGCCGGCGCACCAGCCAGTGCGAGCCGGGCGCACCGGCTCGGGGCGCCGCGCGGCCCGTGGGCGCGGCGCGTGAACGGCGCGCGGCGCGGGGAGAGGAGGGAGCTGCCTCGCCTCGCCGCTGCTGCTGCTGCCGTGCCGCCGAGCCGCAAGCGCCGCGCCAGCAGCTTACACCCTGGAGCGTCTCGCTTGGCTGGCCGCGGCACGGCGTCTCTCCACTCCCTCACCTCGTCGCCCTCGTCGCCTGCGCTCAACTGTGCCGCGCAGCGCCCTCGTCCAGCCTCGCCCGTTCCGTGCGCCTCGTCTACGCACGCCCACGCCGTCGGCGCCTCGCCGCTGCCCAGGCGAGCCTGCTCGCGCCCACCGCGCTCGCGCAGCACCGCTCCCGACCTCGCAGCCCAGCATGGCCGTCGTCTCGCGCCTGCGTCCGCGCATCGACGCCGCCAAGGCAGAGGCGCTGAGCCTCGCCGTGCGCGGCGGCGTCGCCTACCGTCAGAACCACGTCGTGATCCAGCGCCTGCTGCGCTTCGCCTACGGCGCATACATCGTGCTCGGCACGTACAAGAGCCTCACGCCCAAGCCCAAGAAGAAGAAGGCGCCCGACGCCGCCGTCGGTGCCGCGTCGTCGGAGCGCGAGAAGGCGGCGCTGGCGGCTGCGCCGCCGCCGGAGGAGGAGGCAGCTGTGGGCGGCCGCGGCAAGAAGAAGGGCAAGGGCCGCGCACCTCGCGTTGAGGTTGATGCCGTCTTCTTTGCCCGCCTGCGCAAGGTGAGTGGCTCTTGGCATGGCGGCGCCCACGCAGGGGCTCACGTCGAGGTCTACAGCTGCTGCACATTGTGATCCCGTCGCTGCGCTCGCGCGAGTCTGCGCTGCTCGTGGGCCACACGGTGTTCCTAGTGCTGCGCACGATGCTCTCGCTCTACGTCGCCGACCTCGACGGCCGCATCGTGTCTGCGCTCGTGCGCGGCCAGGTGCGGCAATTTGCCATGGGCATCCTCTGGTGGATGGCTGTCGCCGTGCCGGCCACGTACACAAACGCCATGATCGAGTTCCTGCAGTCCAAGATCGCGCTCTCGTATCGCGCGCGGCTAACGGAGAAGGTGCACGACATGTACCTCAGCGACACGACGTACTACAAGCTCGGCAACCTCGATGTGGGTGCAGCGCAGTCGCAGTGGAGCCAAGTCGCTCACGTTTAGCCTCACAGGACCGGATCCGTAACGCAGACCAGCTGATTGCAGTCGACGTGGCCAAGTTCTCGAACTCGCTGGCAGAATGCTACAGCAACGTGTCCAGTGCGTGGGAGTACTGCGTCTCATTGCCAGGCCCAGCTCACACCTGCCCTCAGAGCCGATTCTGGACGTGCTGATCTACAACTACCAGCTCTCGCGCAACGTCGGCGCCGAGGGTCTGATCCTGATCAACCTGCTGGTGCAGGGCAGTGCCGCCCTCCTGCGCGCCCTCACGCCGCCTTTCGGCCAGTACGCGGCCGAGGCACAGCGGCTTGAGGGCGAGTTCCGCTGGAGCCACTCGCGGCTCATTGAGAACTCGGAGGAGATTGCCTTCTACCGCGGCCAAATCACGGAGAAGAGCTCCATCGAGCGCGCCTACTTCAGCCTGATCAAGCACGTCAACCGTGTATACCGCATCCGCATTGGCCACGGCATGATCGAGGAGGGCATCATCAAGTGGCTCTGGGGCAGCCTGGGCGTGAGTGGAGATTCGACCGCCAAGCTCGAGCGGTGCGCTGACTCTCCGCGCAGCTGGTCATCTGCGCCATTCCCGTCTTCGCCAAGATCCCCGGCGTCAAGGTCGGCGACATGGGCTCGCGGACAGAGGCCTTCGTCACGAATCGCCGCCTGCTGCTCTCGAGCAGCGACGCCTTCGGGCGCGTCATGTACTCGTACAAGGAGATCGCCGAGCTGGCTGGCTACACGGCGCGCGTGTCGGGCCTACTCGACTCGATGGAGGAGGTCAAGGCGGGCCGCTTCCAGAAGAAGCTCGTCTCGTCGGCCAGCGACCCGGAGAACGCGGCACTGCTGAAGAGCCGCGGCACCATCGTCGAGTCTGCCGACATCATCTTCGAGAACGTGCCGATCGTGACACCGGCCGGCGAGGTGCTGATCAAGAGCATGAGCTTCCACGTCAAGCCGGGCATGCCCACGCTCATTCTCGGCCCGAACGGTGAGTGTCGGCGCGTGGGGCCGGGAGACGCTGCATTGCTGACACTTTCCTGCCTCAGGCTGCGGCAAGAGCTCCCTCTTCCGTCTGCTCGGCGAGCTCTGGCCCTGCCTCGGCGGCACCATCCACAAGCCGAAGCCGTCCGAGATCTTCTACGTGCCGCAGCGGCCGTACACAAGTCTCGGCTCGCTCCGCGACCAGCTCATCTACCCGATCACCGGTGAGTGCTGGCCTTGCTTGCGGCGGCACTACGCACGGCGCTGACGACGGCCCTAGCCTCGGAGATGCGCGCTCGCGGAGACACCGATGAGGACCTGCTGGAGCTGCTGCGCATTGTCGAGCTTGCCGACATTGTGACGCGCTTCGACAAGGGCTTTGACGCGCAGACGGACTGGAACTCGTCGCTCAGTGAGGCTCTCGCCGATGTTCACCACCGCCTTGCCGCTGATGTCCTTGCTCTGCAGGTGGCGGCGACAAGCAGCGGCTCGCGCTGGCACGGCTCTACTACCACCGGCCGCGCTTCGCCGTGCTTGACGAGTGCACGTCGAACATGAGTCTCGAGCTCGAGGAGAAGCTGTACAGCCACGCGGCCGCCATCGGCACCACCGTCTTCTCCGTGTCGCACCGCTCGTCGGTGAGTGTGCGCCGTCGTGGGCTCGGCATGCTCGTCGCTGACCCGGCCGCCCGCAGCTGTGGCGCTACCACACGCACTGCCTTGCCTTCACGGGCGAGGGCTCGTACACCTTCGGGCCGCTCGATGCGCCCAAGCGTCTGGCCCTGCAGACGGAGCGCGAGGTGCGTGATGGTCGCCACCCAATGAGGCATGTCGCGGCTGACGTCTCCCACCGACAGACGCTGGAGCACAAGCTGCTTGCCGTGCCGAAGATGCGAGCCCGCCTGTGCGTTGACAGCTCTGTGCGCACCATGCAGCCGCCCGACTGACGCCCGCCCGTCCCGCAGCGAGAGCCTGAAGCAGGCGCAAAAGGAGCGCATCTCGCGGCCCTCGTCGCCGGTGCGCCGCCGTGCGTGAGCGGCAGCCGAGTAGAGTACGTCTATAGCGACACCCCACCCTAATACATCGCCTGCATCGCACACGCAGCGGAAGCGGCGTGCGGCGGGTGTGAAAGGGCCGGACTGCCAGGCCTGTCAGCCAAGAGGCGCGCTTGGCGCAAGATCGGCGCCGACGCTGCGCCTTGCTCGCTTCCCCGCACTCGACTTGACGCCGTGCCGAGTTTGGCGCGACACAGGCGAGCTGCCGCGTGAGCTGCGGTTGCGCCGCGTTGCCGTGTGACGTCTTTCGCGAGCCACGCAGCGGAAGGCGCAGCAGCACGCCGAGGGCGCTCCGAAGCCTCGGCGCCATCACAGAGTGCAGAATAGAGCGCAAATCAGGCACACAGGAGCGGCTCATGAATTGCAGAGTTGCAGAGGAGGTGCGGCGGAGGGGCGTCAGCGGCCGGAGGGGCGAGAGAGGCAGGCGCGCCGCGTGCGCGTCCGTGCGGCGCGGCGCCAGGCACACGCGCTGCTGCTCCACTCTCTCTCGACTCCGCCCTCGCTGGCGGCTCGAGCTCCGGTTCTCCGCATCGCTGCTGCGCCCGGCACCTTGATCCTCCTGCACACCACCCTCATACCCCGCACCGCACCCGCATCCCACCACACGCCAGCATGTCCGCACAGAACAAGCGTCCCGCCAACCTGGCGCCGCTGTCCAAGGAGGCCTTTGGCAATGCGCCGCAGGGCAACCACAGCGGCGGCCACAGCCTCACGCGCCCCAGCGAGGTGACGCTCGTCGTCGGCGGCAGTGCCGGCGTGCTCGCCATCGACGCCCTCACGCAGCGCATCAAGAGCGACGGCCACTTCAGCTCGCCCGCTGGCGACGGCGGCAAGACGCAGCTGCACGCCATCGTGTACGAGCGCAACGCAAACGAGACCGTCGAGAGCGTCGAGAGCATCCGCGCCACGCTCACCGCCACCGACAACACGCCCATCACCGTCGTGCACCCGCTCGTCGCCGGCTCGGGCGGTGCGCCGCCGACGCTGCCCGAGCGCAGTGCGCCGCACCACATGCAGCTGGCCTTCGCCGTGCCGACGCTGACGAGCGCCGACGCGCTGCGCTCGAATCTGGATGCGTGGCTCAAGTTCCTCGCCACGGCCGGCGAGCGCAACTACACGCTCGAGCTGGCACTGCCGCAGGGTGGCCAGGGCAGCGAGGCAGAGAAGCTGCGCGAGGTCGTCGAGAAGCTGCTCGGCAAGGCTTGGGACGCCAGCAACGAGCAGGCCAAGCAGGACGGCTCAGACGTGCTCACCAACGGCGCACGCATCCTCATCGGTGAGTGAGAGGTGTGCGCGAGGTCCGCGCCGTGCAGCCAGCTCACATCGCATCCCCAGACGCCTTTGGCGCACCGCCAGCGGACCTCAGCGACAGCGAGGAGATCTCGAACTGGAACAGCTTCATCCGGGTGAGTTCTGCGCTGAGACTGACGCTGCGCGGCTACTGACGGCTGTGCTTGCTCCAGCGCCTCGCCCTCCACCCGCGCGTGTTCCTCAAGCTCTCGCCCATTGCCCCCTCCTCGCTGCTGCCCTCTGCCGCGACGCGCCCCGTCGACTCGCACGTGCCAGCCAGCGGCGCCGCCTCGGCGGCACTGCACGCCGTCAAGGAGACGGCCGGCGCCGCCGTCTCGGCGGCCGCGGGCCTGCTGAGCAAGGAGGAGGACCTGAGCCGCCGTCTGCGCGGCCTGCTGGAGAGCGCCGTCGAGGCGTTCGGCGAGGAGCGCCTCGTCTGGGCCGGCCACCTGTCGGCCGTCGGCGCCAAGCCCGACAAAGAGGGTCGCAGCGAGCCCGAGGCATGGTACGAGAAGGTGCGCGAGGGCCTGGCCGACAGTGAGTGACGCAGAGCACGCGGCGCCGTGTGCTGCGGGATGTCGCTGACCACCTGCACCGTAGTGGGCCTGGACCAGGGCGCGCTCAACAAGATCTTTGCGCGCAACGCCTCGCAGTGCTACCTCTTCTGATGCCTCTTTTAGATGCGTGTCAATGCTAGCTCGATTGTCTGTGGGAGGTGCGTGAAAGTACAATGAGGCAGCGGCCGGGCTGCAGAGGAGAAAGGGAACAGAAGCGCGGCGCTCAAGCAAAGACGGCAAGCGCAGCAGCCACCGAGGCGCCGACGAGGGCCAGGCGCGGCACGAGCAGGTCGGCGGCGCCGCCCGACGAGCCGAACGTCGTGAAGGGGTCGATCTTGGTGCCCGAGTCGTCGGTCGCCGTGCCGGTGGTGCCGGTGGAGGTGATGCCCTGTCCATTAGCACTGCAAGGCGCAGGGGTCAGCAAGGCGGGCGTGTGCTGCGGGCAGAGCTGCGACTCACCCAATCGAGCGCGTCTCGTCGGTGAAGCCCGAGTTGAGGCACTTGCCGGCGATGGGGTCCCAGAAGGGCGTGTCGCAGCTCGCGTTGATGCGCGTGCGGATAGAGCCGGTGGCGTTGTTCTGCGGCGGGCTCGGCTGGTCGACGGTGGGCTGCGTCGTGGGGCAGCCGTAGCACGTGTAGAAGGGCGAGTTGTTGAGCGAGTCGCCGGGCGTGTCGCTGATGCAGTGCTGCAGCACCGTGTTCTGCTTGTCGGGCATGCCGTTGCAGATGACGGCCTCCTGCACGTCGGGCGTCTGGCACTTGAACTCGTCGAGCGTGTTGAGCTGCGAGGCGGGCACCGGGTTGCGCATCCACGCCAGCAGCTGCGTGTTGGTGACCATCCACACGTTGCTCATGCTCGAGTTGGAGTGCGCAAAGTCGAGGAAGCGGTTGAGCATGTTGACCGTCTGCGTCGGGTCGCCGAGGCCCGGGTAGCCCGTGGCAATGTGGATCGGGTGCGAGTACATGCCGAACGGCTGCTTGTTGTTGTTGTAGTGGTCGAGGAACGTGTTCTGCATCCAGCCGAGCACCTTGTCCGGGCTCGCGTCGAGCCACGGGTCCATGAGGTGCGGCAGCGTCGGGCTCTCGTACACCGAGTACATCGGGATCTCCCAGAAGCCCGGCAGCTTCGGCTCGCCGCTGCAGATGTTCGGGATGTCGCCCGAGCAGTCGTTGGCCATGCCGTTGTCGAGCGTGTAGGGCCAGAAGGCGTCCGAGTTGGCGTCCGTCGTGGGCACCGACGACGACGAGGAGCTGTCGTAGACGAACTGCATCTTGTTGAGCGACTCGAGCGTGTCGCGCGTGTAGTTGAGGTACGGCGCGCGGAAGCCGCCGAGCGAGCGGAAGGGGATGCCGGCGAGCTCGTTGAGCGCAATGAGGTTGCCCGAGATCTCGCCCGTGCTCGGCTGCGCCTGGTGCGTGACGGTGTGGTCGGCGACGTCGTTGCCGGCGACGTACCAGTCGGTGACCATCGAGTAGTTGGTGTAGGCGAGCTGCGTGAAGTACGTGGCGCGCACCGGGCAGCCGTTGGGGTTCTTGCGCCCGTTCATCAGGCTCGCCATGGCGTTGACGGTGAAGGATTGGAGCGCGTCATCGGCGGTGAGGGTGATGAACTGCGGCACGTCCCTGAGAAGGGTGTCAGTCTGTGCCAGGCGCACGTGGTGCGACCCAGATGAACAGTACGGCAGTCACGCGACACCATTCAAGTGTCACCTCGCTGTCTGCTCTTCTCTGCCCGCTCTCTGCCACTCGTCGCATCGGACACTCACTTGATGTCCAGGTTGCCCGGCGGCTTCACATCGGCACAGTGGCAGTCGGGCAGCTTGCACTTGGACGCATCGCAGCTGTAGCGCGCCGCGGCCGCACCGCCGCCCGTCGGCGCCGTGCCCTCGCCGGTGGAGACGAGGCTCTGGCGGCGCTGGTGCTGCGGCGCGCGCTTGCGCGCACACGAGTCGGCCAGCAGGTCGGGCCCGTGGGCGGCGACGAGGCCGAGGGCCAGCGGCACAAGGGCGAGCGAGGCGAGACGCATCGTGGGGGTGGCGCAGGAGCGCAGAAAGAGAAAGCGAGCGAAGCAGAGAGCGACGAGAGTGCAGCACCAGCAAGCGTGGGTGTGCCTGGACGAGAGGAGCAGAGACGGACGGAGGTGGGAGACGGTGGAGCGGGAGGAGGTGGTGAGAGGCGAGGACAGAGCAGGCTACAGGCGGCAGGGGCTTCAAGCCTCGGCGCGCCGCTCGCTCTCAACCTCCAGCGGCTTGCGCGCTTGGTGGCGCGGCACGGCCGGCCGCCTGCCGCGCAGTTTGCGGCACCGCCTGCCTGCACGCCAAACGCCCGCAGCGCTCATCGTGCGTTCGCGGCCGGCCGCGGCATCCCGCGCGCGAGATGCACACAGGGCGCTCAGGGTGCATGCCGAGACTCGTTTAGTGCCCGTCGCCGCGCTTCCGGCGCGCCGAGCTCGGCGCTAGGCGGCGCCGCTCCTCTTCCTCGCGAGCCTTCTCCTCCTCCTCTCTCGCCGCCGCAGCGGCAGAGAGCTTGCACGCTTGGAGCGCTGCGCCTTTCAAGCCGATGGCTCGCAGCGCCGGCGATGCAATTTCTGGGCGCGGTCAAGGGTGCAAGCTGACATCTGCTGGCTGCTGACGCCTCCGGCTGGCCCTTGAATCGCGCGCCGCTGCTCGACTCGGCTTGCCGCCGGCAGTGGAGCGGACCCTGAGGCGGCTGGCATCTGCGCTGGCTGCTGCCGCTGTGCGCTGAGTGCATGCGCACGGCTCCGGCAGGCTCACTCTCACGTCTGTGGATCGGCATCGGGGCGAGGTCAAGCTCGTCAGCCCCAGTCGTGTGCGTCGTGAGGTCTTGGGGCGGGACGGTCTCAGCGCAGCCGGGCGGCGCGCTCCACCGGCGGCTGCGGGCGTCGGGGCCGCGGCACAAGAGCGGCGCGGCGAGTCAGCCGCCTGCGTCCCTTCTTCCCAGCCGCGCACCTTCGCAAGTACCAGCAGCGCTATCAGAGCATGGACATCGAGGCGTGAGCCACAGAGACGCGAGCAGGTATCGTGTCGCCGCTCATGGTACCCTCTCCTGCGCCGCAGCTTCCGCAAGGCCGGGCACGAGGTCGTGGACAAGATCTGCGAGTGAGCAGGACTGGCGCGACTCTGCATCTGGCAGCGCCCGCTCACGTACCACGGCAGCTACTATGCCTCGCTCGAGCAGCGCCCCGTCGGCGCACAGGTGAAGCCGGGCTTCCTGCGCGAGGCCGTGCCGGGTCAGTGCCCCGCCGTGCAGCTCCGTGCTACGTGCTGACGAGGGAGGTATAGATGAGGCGCCAGAAAAGGGCGAGGAGTGGAGCGTCATCTCCAAGGATTACGACGAGATCATCCTGCCGGGCATCACCCACTGGTGTGTGGCAGGACGGGTGCTGATCTATGTGCTGCGTTGACGCAATCACAGGCAAGCGCCAGGGTTCATGGCGTACTTCCCCGCCAACGCTACCTTTGAGGGCTGCCTGGCCGATCTGCACGCTGCAGCCATCTCCAATCCAGGTCAGTGTGCCTTTCTCTTGACCGCAACACAAGGCTGACGCCGCACACATCCTAGCCTTCAACTGGTCCTGCTCGCCGTCTGTGACGGAGCTGGAGATTCTGGTGCTGGACTGGATCGCAAAGGCGCTGCATCTCTCTCCCGCCTTCCTCTCCACCTCAGAAGTGGGCGGCGGCATCATCCTCGGCTCAGCGTCCGAGGTCGCCGTCACCGTCATGGTCGCGGCGCGCGAGCGGGCACTGGCCATGCTGTCGGACGCCAGGGGCGCCGAGGTGCCAGCTGACGGCGGTGCCCGGCCCGAGGCGACGGTGCAGGAGACGGGCACGCAGCACAAGGACCTCGACGATGAAGAGCAGTGGGGCAAGTGGCGCGGCGACGCTACGGGCAGGCTCGTGGCCTATGGCACCACCCAGGTGCGGCGAGCACCGATTGCGGTGCCTTCTCGATGCTGACCCACGGCTTCGTAGACGCACAGCATCGGCTCGAAGGCATGTCTCATTCTCGGCCTGGCGTTCCGTGCCCTGGATGTCAAGGCCGAAGACGGCTATGCGCTGCGAGGCGATGTGCTGCGCAAGGCGCTCGAAGAGGACACGGCGAAGGGTCGCGTGCCGTTCATGCTGAGTGAGCATCACACCTCCTGCGCATGCCCATAGCGCTGACGCTCTTTCAGTCGGCACTTTTGGCACGACCAGTTCTGGTGCGGTCGATAACCTGAAGGAGATTGGCCAAGTCGGTGAGCGCCTACAGAGCTACTCCTCTCACGCCGCCGCTGATGAACGCCGCAGCCAAGGACTACCCCATGCTCTGGCTGCACTGCGACGCTGCGTACGCCGGCGTGGCCATGTCGCTGCCCGAGGTGCGCGAGGCCTCGACGGACCTGGCCGCCATCAACGAGTGCTTCGACTCGTACTCGACGAACATGCACAAGTGGGGCCGTGAGTGACGTCCGCAGAGGTGACGGGCGGTCAAGGCTGAGCGAGCGTTTGGCGCGCAGTGGTGCAGTTCGACTGCTCGCCGCTCTTCGTTCGGTGAGTCTGCCTGCCCAAGACCACTGAACTTCGCTGACGCCTCTCGACCACAGCGATCGCGGTGCAGTGCGTATCGCAAGCGACTTTACACAGTGCTGCTGCTGACCTCCCACGATAGCTCACGCGCGCGCTCACGGTGACGCCGGAGTACTTGCGGACCAAGCACGGCGATGCCGGTGAGCGTGCCTCAGCTGTTCCGACTTGCTTCCTGCTGACGCATCGCGGCGCAGGCTCCGTGCTGGACCTGCGCAACATGCAGATCTCGCTTGGCCGGCGCTTCCGGTCGCTGAAGGTCTGGTATGTCCAACAGGCGAGGACACCTTTGCGCCCTGGCTGACGAGCCCGCGCCAGGTTCGTGCTCCGGTCATTTGGCCTCGAGGGCTTCAGGGCGCATCTGCGGAACGGGTGAGCAGGACTGCTAGAGTGCTCAAGGCCTGCGCTGATCCTCGCGCAGCATCTCACTTGCGCAAGGCTTCGCCGAGCAGCTGCGCGAGCATGGCAAGCCGTTCGCCATCGTGGCACCTCCGCGGTACGCCCTCGTCGTGTTCCGCCTGGATCCCACCGGCGCTGGCGGCCAGAGCGAGGAGCTCGACGCACTCAACCGCCGCTTCTGGGAGGCGATCCAGGAGTACAGCAAGGAGATCCAGCTCACGCAGACGGTGCTGCCGGAGGTCGGCTTCTGCATCCGCCTCGTGGTAGGCGCGCCGAGCACGCGGCAGCAGCACATCGACATGGCGTGGCGCATCCTGCAGGAGTGTGCCGACAAGACGCTCAAGGCCTGAACCGAGCCACACGAGCGAGCGCCTGGTGATGCTGCTTCATATTAGATGGTGTAGAGCACAGGTAGCAATTGCACGGTATATCCAAGAAGCGCCGAGACGGGATAAAGTGACGTGGAGGCCAGACTCAGCGGCCTTGCAGATACGGCGCCTCGCGCTCTGCCTCGCGCGAGCCCTTCTTTGGCTTGCCGAGATGGGGGCTGCCGAGCTTTGCCAAGCGGGCGAAGCTGCCCTTCTGCTGAAGATGCGGAGAGACTTCGAGATGCGCGGATGTGCCCTGGCTCGTCGGATGTGTTTGAGGCGCCGGAGTCGAGGCGTCCAGCTTGCCGCGCAGCAGCGCTTGGCAGGGCAGGTCCCGCAGCAGCGTCAGGACGTAGCGCGCCTCGAGGTTGCTGTTCGCTGCCGCCTCTTCCAGCGTGGTACTCGGGCGCGGGTCGCGCAGAAGATTCGGCGCAAAAGCGGCGGCGAGCGCCTCGGGCGTAATGACGGCAGCCGCAGCAACCTTTGGAGTACAGAAGCCTTGCAGCCACTTGATGAGGTAGGCCAGAGACCGGATGTTGATCGACGGCAGACGCAGGACGTGCTCGACAACTCGTGCAGGATTGTGCGAGGCGCCCAACGCCGTCTGGTAGCTGCAGTCAAGGAGATGAGCCATGGGTCAGCGACAGCGGCAAGCAACACTCACGCTTCAGAGGGCACCAATGGCGGGTCGAGCTCTCGCAGGAAGAGCTTCAGTGTCGAGACGAGGACTGCAGAGAGTGTCTCGCCGTCTTCGCCTTCTGCGACCAAGCCATCGAGACTATAGTGCCCGCGGTCCAGGCGCAGCCGCAACGTGGTCACGAGTGCCGGCTCTGCTGTGAGTCGGAAGAGGCCTGCGCGTTTGTGCGCATTGAGTGCCAGCAAGCCGTCGCAGAGGAAGACGAGCGCGATAGGCACTTGGACGTCTGGGTACGCCTCCTTCTGCCGGTCCATGACGATGTCGAGGCTCTGGCCAAAGACGCTCGGCGCAAACGCCGCGTCCATGGCGTACTCGACTTCGTCCAGTGACGGCACGCGGCCACGAGGACCCCGCTGGCAGATCGAAGCTAGCCTTGACGCCGCGTGGCGCGCAAGGATGCCGATGATGGTCGCGTCGTCCTCGCTGCGTGTGTTCGCAGCGGCACAGCCGGCGCTTGAAGCCTCGGCTGGCGCTGCCGAGATGGCGGCTCGGATGAAGGCATCCACGTGGTCATGCACTTCCTTCGACGGCGGAAAGCACACGAGCAGCGTGCCGAGTAGCTGCCAGGCAAGCACGAAAGAGTCGCGCCCAGGGTTGTCGGTCATCTGCTTGAGGCACTGCACGTAGACCTCGTCGCGCAATGCCGGGCTTGAGAGGATGCCCTTCTCGAGCAGCCATCGCTGCTCTTCCCGCACCGAAGGGCCGCTCATGTCTGCGCGGATCATGCGCTTGCCTCCGGGCCCTGTCGACGCGACGCCAGCCCCGCAGAACTCCGAGACGCCGTGATGCGAGACTGCCGAGATGGCAGCCGCACGATTCCACAGCAGCTTGTCTCCGGCGAGCGTCGAGCCGTCGGGCAGAGGACTGCCGCCGCTCAGCACCGGAACTCGCTTCGGCACTGTTCCATAGCCAAGCTCTGCCGGCTCAGGCACGCTGGGCCAGAAGACGGGCGCATCGCGATCGCCGCAGACTCGCAGAATCACCTTGAAGATGCGCACGGCATCGGCGCGCTCCTCTGCCTTTTCGAGCGAGAGGAGAGGCGCAGAGATCGGCGTGCGCTGCCACCGCGCGAGCTTCTGCACGGGGACTCGCAGCATGCGAAACGGACCCTTGCGGTGCGTGGCAAAGCGCTTGCGAGCGAAGCCCTCAAAGGACGTGATGTCTTGCCGCAACACTGCCGGAAGCAGCCGGTGTTCGCCGGTCGAGAGACGTCGAGTCTCAGCCTCCGCCGTTCGCTCGGCGCTCTGCTCGAGCAGACGTGTCGCAACGGCCCCAGTATCGCCCGTCGCTGTCGCTGCACGACGCTTGGCTGGATCTCTCTCGCGACGGAAGATGCGGGCCTGCTCGGAGGGTCCGCCTTCGCGCTTGGCCTGTTGCCGGCGCTCCTGGTCCGCGGCCAAGCGCGCCGCAAGCTTGGCGGAGTTGCCAGAGCCGCTCAAATTGCCCGATGACGGAATCGTGGACAGGCCTGAGCTGAAGCTCTCGTCAAACGCCTTCTTGTTGCGCTGATGGCGGCGAGAGAACCCGGCGCTATTGGCGCTGACCGCGCCACGCACGCCGTCTGATGCGAGACCGCGCGGTGCGAACCTGGAGCGGCTCGCCATGCTCGGACTCGGGCTGAAAGAAGGAGGTGGCGGCTGCCTGCGCGAGATGTGCTTGACGGCGATGGACGTGCTAGACGGCGATGTCGTAGTCTCGAAGCCGCGACCTCGCAGGCGCTGCTCGACTGCCGCGTCCGAGAGCACAGCCAGCGCCGCGATAGACTCCTGGCCAAGCTCGGCACGCGAGAAGCGCTTGCCGGCTGCCGAGGCTTGGATCGTAGCGAGAGGAATGACGAAGCCCTCTGGCCTCTCCCAGCACGTCTCTCTACTGTGCGTCTGGTAATAGTACGGCCGTCGCCGCTCGTCGTCGTACAGCTCCCACCACTGGCCGTCGGGGCTCGGCGGCAGGACGATGGTGCCTTCGGGCACGACCCACGCGCACTCGCCCGTCTCAGGATTCGCAAAGAAGGAGCGGCCTCCCTGTGCCGCGTCTGTGTCAGCTCTGCTGCGCACGAAGCTGATACCGGCCCACTCACCGGCTGGTCTATGATGACCCAGAAGTGAGCGCCCCACGAGTCATCGCCAGTCGTGCCGGTCCAGCCCTCGGTCGCACTGCGCGAGCGGCGCACTGCAGGCTCGCCGCAGCTGAGCTCTTCGAGCGGCTCCGAACTGCCCGATGCATGCACGACGAGTGCCGTCGCCGAGATGCTGCGCTCGCGTACGGCACGCTCTGGCACGCCGAGGCTACTGGCCTTTGGCGGTGGTGACTCCACAAAGCTGGCGCTGGTAGAGGGCGTGATGTGCGCGCTTGAAAGCTGCCCGGACGTCGAAGTGGATGTGAGAGCTGAGCTGACGTCGCCGAAAGAGCGCAGCGAGACGGCCTCGTGGTCGCTTCCGAGCTGACGCGGACGCATGCTTTCGGCATAGCTCTCCGTCAGGCGCTCCTCGTCATCAGAGTAGAACGAGTAGGAGGCAGAGATGTCTGCGAGCGAGTCCGAGCCGCTGCGCCTGCGCAGCGGCGGCGTCTTGTTACCGGACGACGCAGGTGCGCTGACGAGCGTGTCGGCAGAGGTCTGCGGCGTCAAGCGGGTATCGGGTCCGAGGCGCGGCGTGAGCAGCAGCTGCGCCGCCGGCGCACTCAGCTGAGCGCCCGCCGAGGTGCCGCTCTGCACACATGCGGGACTGCTGCCGCCAGCAAGCCGTGCCGCCGATGGTGCCGGAGAGACGGGCGTGGCCGCGCTGCCATGACTGCTGGTGGTGCGAGCGCGCGTCTGCTGTGGTCGAGGCGAGAGAGGCGTGGGCATGGACGGAGCGGCGACGCCCATGGCGACGGCCGCCATGCGCGAGCTGGCAGGTCCAGCCAGCGCTGATGAGCGGGCAGATCAGCCAATGCTGGGATCGGAGACGGTGCTGCAGTGCAAGATGCGCGGGCGAGAGGGTGGCGCTCGTCGGCGAGCTGCTGGTCGCGGACAAGGATGCACAGCCGCCGCGAGTGCAACACCGGCAGCAAGAGCAGTCAGACTCGAGTCGAGCAGGAGCAGGCAGCGGCAGCAGCGGCCCTGACGCGTGCGTGTGGAGTGCGCGTTGCGGCACGCGCGCGCGTTTGGCCGGCGATGCGAGCGGCAACGACGAGCGAGCAGATGACGCGGAGTGAAGAGAGAGAGTGACGGGCGTATTGGAGGTTCCGAGCGTGGTCGACGATGGTGGTCAGAAAGACGGAGTGGCCAGGTAAGAGTGCGGCAGCAGAGGTGTGTGATGGTGAGGGGCAAGCGGCGGAAGCGCCCGTCGCCCTGACAACGCGGCGTGCCTGCCTCTTCGAGAGGAGCAGCGTCCGTTGCGGCTCGCACGCTCCAGCCGCACAAGCTCTCATCTGCAGCGCTGCAGCGTGCGATATGGGCGCTCGGCAGCGGATGCAGTTGCAGCCTGCAGCTGTCGCTGGTAGAAGCGGGCCGCTTCCTTCTGCTCGCCGCCGCAGCGGCAGCGGCACACGGCACGCCCAGCGCACCGGCTCGCGCCGCCGCCTACCGCCGCCGGCAGTGCACTCGTTCCATGTGCCATCGCTCGGTTCAGTGCAGGCCCGGATGTCACATGAATCGCAAGGGCCAGATTGCGCCCCTCGCTCATTCGGCTCGAGAGAAAGATGGATAGGAGCGCCTCCGTGAGCTTGTAGGGACGAGGCGCGAGGCCCGAGGGGCCGCTCCGTACCGTCGCGTCGGCGTCTAGCCTTCAGAGCCCATGGAGACTCCCTCGTCAACGGCCTGAGGCTGGCGTCTCTGATGAGCGTGATGCTGCTGCATGCTGGGAAGTGGCTCAGCAGCACACGTATTTTGAGGGCGTGCGGCGGGGAGGAAAAGGCCTCCGCCATGCGCATGCAAGGCGCCCGGCAACGGCCACGCGTGCGTGGGACGCCTTGGCCGCTCGTAGCCGCTGCCGCGCTGCGGCAAGCAAGGACGAGCACAGAGCCGCCTGCGGCAAGAGCGAGCGGGTGCACATGCACCGCTGGGAATAGGGGCTCTGCCTCCGCAGCAGCTTCGGACCGCCCTCCCGCCTCATGCCGCGCAGGTGTGTACAGGTATGGCCATTTGGTCGGGAGCAGCGTGTGAGTGTGAGTAGAGGCGCGAGGCAGCAGAACGAATGTGGGTGGGGTGGTAATACGATGAGGCGTACAAGGCCGAAGGCGAAGCCGGAACGAGAGTAAGACGCTGCCCGGGCAGCCGAGGCAGGAGAGGAAGCGAGGCAAGCGACGGCACGCTCAAAGCGCACGCTTGGAGCGCGTGCGGCGCACGAGGCCGTCGGCGGCGGCGACGTCGCGTCGCCGGCCCTGGTAGCCGGCCGTCTGGCGCGACGGGTTCGTCCAGCGCGGCGTGGGGATGTTGCCGCACTGCTGGTTCGGCAGCGCCTTGATGCCGTCGAACGCCGACTGGCCGGCGGCGGGCGCCGTGATGACGCCCTGGTCGATCATCGTGAGCATCGAGTACTGGTCCTGCAGGTAGTCGGCGACGGCGAGCACCTTGGTGCTGCTGTGCATGAGCTTGAAGGACCAGAACACCGAGCCCGCCGACCACGCCCACGCCGAGACCTGCGTGTTGTAGTACTGCTTCGTGAAGGCAAAGGTGCCGCCGCCGTTGACGGCGCTCCACTCGGTGATGGCCATCGGGATCGGGAAGCCGACGGCGTTCTGCGCCAGCTGGCAGACGCTGAAGAGCAGAGGGGGTCAGGACAGGCACACGGCATGAGGCAGGCGTGCGGCTCACCGGCTGATCATGTTGTCCTGGTCCGTGTTGAGCGGGAAGTAGCCGGGGTACGGGTGGTCCTCGTACACGAGGTAGTTGGGGTCCTTGCCCGTCGCAAAGTCGCGCCAGTAGTCGAGCGGCGAGCCGCCGGTGATGAAGCCGTGGTGGAAGAACATGGTGAGGTTGTTGGACTTGAGCTTCTCGTAGCTGCGCTCGTAGAAGGACTGCGGCGGAGGTCAGCCAAGGCCGCGCACAGGCGCCGCGTCGCGCTGCTCACCGTCAGGGTTGCGAGACGGCCGCTGTTGCCGTTCGGCCGCGGCTCGTTGACGACGCCGACCGACGAGATGAGCGACTTGTACTTGTTCTGGTTGATCCACGCAATGACGGCGTCGACGGTCTGGTCCGAGAGGCCCTGGTTGTAGCTGCTGAACCAGTTGATCGTGTCGGTGGTGTGGCCGCACGACTGGTCGCCGTTCTGCGAGCCGGGCATGCCGTGCAGGTCGATCATGGCGTACATGCCGCGCGTCGACATCCAGCCGAGCACCTTGTCCATCTGCTCCTTCTGGCCCGCCATCGCCAGGTACGGCTCGCCGTTGGCGGCGGGAATGAAGGCCTGCGCAGCGCGTCAGCACGCCGGCGCACAGCACGGCACGCCACCGCACACTCACCCAGTAGCCGACGGGAATGCGGATGTAGTTGATGCCGACGGCCTGCAGCTTGTCCAGCTCGGCCTCGGTGACCCACGAGTCCCAGTGCGCCGACAGCACGTCCTGGGCCTTGTTGCCGAGAATCTGCGTGAGCGTCCACTCGTCGACGGCGTTGTCGCCGCCCTGCTGGATCATCCAGTCCTCGTTCATCCAGCGCTCCAGCACGAGCCAGTTGCCGAGCGACACGCCGAACATCTTCTTGTTCGGGTCCGTGAAGCTCCACTGCTCGAACGGCGTAAAGGCGGGCGCGGCGGCGGTCGTGTTGGTGCTGCTCGTGGTGTTGCCGCTGCTGGGGCTCTCCGTGGAGCCGCCAGTGTGCGTGCCGGCGCCGGAGTTCTTCGAGCCCTCGTTGGCCGCGCTGGCGTTGGCGGGCGACGAGGAAGACTTCATGGCCATGCTCGCGCCCACACCCGCGCCGACGCCGATGGCCACGAGGAGCAGCACGAGCAGGCCAGTGAGGACTGGCCGCCGGCGCACGAAGCCGAGCGGGCCGCCGCGCGCCTTGACGGGTGCCATGGCACCGGTATCGCTGGCCTGGAGCGAAGGGGTGAGCGATGCGCCGCGGCCGAGCGTGCGCTGCAGCCACACTCACTGCCAGTGCTGCCGGGCCGCCCTCCTTGTTGAAGAAGTACGTGCTGGGCACGTCGCTGTGGCGCTTGGCGCCGGCGTCGCTGGCAAAGGTGCCGGGCGTGCCGGGCGCGCCGCGCGGGGCGTACGCATCGTACGAGCCGCCGACGGGCGTGTGTGGCCGCGGCTGCATGTTGTAGGACTGCGGCTGCATGGCGGAGGGATGGGTGTGGGGGCTAGGCGGGTCCAGCAGTGCACGCGCGGGCGTCTAAGGGATGGCAGGGCAAGGCGAGGCGGAACCAGGAGGGAGTGAGGAGCACGCGGCGCGGCGTGTGTGGGGGTGCGAGGCTCGACGAGGAGTGGGGTGGAGTGAGGGTGAGGGTGAGGGTGCAGAGCAGGAGGGTGCAACGGGCAGCGGCCGGACGGGTGGCCGCATCTTTGAGGTGCCTCGCTTGGCGGGCAGCGCAGCAGGGTGCAGCAGCGGCAGGCGAGCAGCACACGCCGCAAAGCAAGATGCAGCGCTGCACCCGCCGCGGGCCGCCGGGAAGGCGGTTTAGCGCGGCCAGGCACCGCACCGCGTGATGGTCAGCACCTCCGCCGCGCAGCTCCGCGGTCGGCTCCTCTCCCCCCTCTCTCTCCTCTGAGCCTGGTGCCAAAAATGCATGCTTTGCGCACTTTGGCCCCTCTCTCGGTGATGCTGCGCCCGACGGCCGCACTTGCTCCTGATCGGCCCATACCAGGGCAGGCCAAAGCGCACAGCAGCAAGCGGCGGACAGGCGCGAGCGAGATGCGCTTCGCCTGCCCGCCGAGACAGCGCATCTCGCGCCACGCCGCACGCCGCACGTCGCACGCCGCTGCTGGGCTAGTGCCGCGCACGCCGCGGGCCGCCGGCAGCCGCGCCGCCCGCAGATGCAGCTGCAGTCGAGTGCGCGCAGAGCAAGCGGCAGCACGCCCAAACACCCCCACCCACGCCCGCCCTTTCCCCACTCTTGCGGCGTCTCTTGGCGGTCACAACGTCTTGATGCTGGGGCTGCGGCGCGGGCGCATCGCTCCGAACGACCAGCGTCAGCTGAGAGAACGAGGCGAGAGGTGCGGCGCCGGCGAGGCGGCAAGCTGCTCTCTGGCCTCATCATGCATGATCGCTGCTGGGCGCTGCAGATTCCTTCTTCGTTCTGCGCCTCCGCCGCGGCACGGGCGTGTCGCCTGTGCAGCACGAAGCACCCGATCGCTCCCCGCGTGGTGCCGTCGCGCAGAGACGCGGGATCCCGTGCCCGGCTCGAGGTCGAGCGCCGAACGTCTGCGGCGTGCATCTCAGCACGACGAAGCGCGACATCGGCCGGCCAAGCAACGCATGGATCGTGGGAGCGAGATCGTGCGGCAGCAGGCGCAGGCACCGCACGAGGTCGCGATGGAGGCGCTCGGGCGTTGTCGTCGGCCAGACGCAGCAGCGCAGTGCAGGGTCCAAGGCCAGAGGTCTCAGCGCAGAGCCGCGCCGTCCTGCCACACCCCGCCGTCCCGCGTGCTTGGCGTTGCAGTCGCACAGTGGGGCAGCTCGCAGCTCTCGGATGCGCATCAGCGCCTGCTCGAGCTGGAGCAGATCTCACCTGCCAGCTGCCAACTGCGTCGAGAGCCGGGAGCGGGTCCGGCGTGACAGCTCAAGATCTGGGCGTCGCTCCGCTTTCGCGAGCCCGGCCTCGTGCGCGCCCGAGAGCGTCGAAGACCCTGCGCCAAGCATGACAGTTGATCATGCGCCTCTTGAGCGTCTGCTCTGGACCGCTCGGACGCCGGATCTTGATGGTGTGGTCGATGCGCATCTCGCAGCGACGAGGCTCGAGGGCAGCAGCGGCTCTCGCTGGCCCACGCCGCGCGAGCGACTTTCAATTTGCCCTTACTTCCGCGACCCGTCACGAGCGCCGGAGAGAATGCGCGCTGAGATGGACCTCAGCACCTGTCGTGCACGGACCGTCAGCTCCTGAGCCTCTGTTGGTTCAACGAAGGTGTGGGCGCTGCTCGAGTATGAAGGACGGCAGAGCGGCCTGGAGCAGCGGTGCACGTGACCGGCCGCTGCTGCTCCCAGCCGCCGTCTCGTCGCGGCACCTGGGACGCGTCGCGCAGGCGGGGCGCGTGCCTGGCGGCCGGCTCGCATCTTCTCGTCCTCCCCTCTCCCTCTCCACTCGTCACTGCGCAGCAGGCCGCTCCGTGCACCCTCAGCCTACGCCGCCTCGCACCACACTCGCGCAGGCACTCGCCGCCGGCCGCCCCGCCCTGCGCAACCCACCGCCCGCCATGAGCCTCGGCGTGACCGGCGAGCCGGACGCGGCCCTCTGGCGCGATGCCGCGGTGCATGCCAACCTGGCGCCGCTCGTGGCGCCGCTCAGCGCTGCGCTCGCCGGCGTGACGCTCGTGCTGCCGCACGGCGCGGCGCAGCTCTCGCCCGCCGTGCTCGCCGACGTGGCGTTCGACGTGCAGCGCTTCCAGCACCGCGTGCTCGGCCCCGAGGCGCCGCGCACGGCCGCACCGCACCCGCCGCGCATCCCCGCCAACGTCTTCCTGCCCGGCGCCTCCTTTCTCGCCATGTCGACGCCGCCGGCCGCCGACGGCGCGCTGGCCACGCTGCTCGAGGCTGTCATCGGCGGTGCTGCCCGTGCCGCCCTGCCCGCCTGGAATGTCGACGACGCGGCCCACGAGCCCGCGTTCCGGCAGCTCATCGTCGACGCTCGCGCGGCACTGCGGCAGAAGGGCCACCTGAAGAAGACGATCATTGCCGCTGGTGCAGACGTGACTGAGGCAGAGGTGGACACATACCGGAAAGCAGCTGCGGCGCTGGATTGTGAGTGGACTGCAACCTGACTCACACGCGCTGGAGCTGATTGTGGGCTGTGCTGCAGGCGAGTGGACCAAGGACGCCGCCGCTGCCACGCACGTTCTGTTCTCCTCGCCCGAGTCGCCGCGCCAGTCGCCGGCTCCGGGCGGCGAGGCGCCGTCCGAGTACTTCCGCACGCTTGCGCGCATGCAGCTCTCCAGCGGCGCGTCGCTGGCGCTCATCCACGTCTGGTACCGGCCCGACTCGTACGACGCTTGGCTGCCCGCGCAGGACTTCTCCTCGCCCGAGCCCGAGCCGACGCCCAAGGGCTCAGCCTGGGTCGTCGGCAGCAAGTGGCTGACCGAGGCGCTGCGCTACAACGAGCTGATGAACGAGGAGGACTACGAGAAGGAGGAGACCGACGCGGCGCAGAGCGAGACGGCCTCGGCGGCGGACGCAGCCGAGAAGACGGAGGGCTCCGCGGCGCGCACCTCGCGCAAGCGCGGTCTGCCAGAGGAGGTCACCGTGCCCAGCGGCGAAGACGACCCAGAGGCACCGGCCGGCGGCGGCGGAAAGCGCATCAAGCTCTTCGTCGCAGCGCGGCCGAGCGGCGCCGTGGCAGTCGACCTGTCCGGGTCAAACGGCCCGCCGCCGGGCAAGAACTACGAGGTGCACCCGGTCGCTGGCGGCGCCATCGGCAACCTGCCGCCGGAGGCGGAGCCATCGCGCACGGACGATGAGCCGGCTCCTGTCAGGGTCGTCGGCCAGGCTGCACCCGCGCCCACGTCGGGCGACGGAGACGTGAGCATGGCGGATGCCGGCGCATCAGCGCGTCCAGCCGACGCTGGCGCTGCGGCCGAGTCTGGCGTCGCCACGCCTGCCATCGACGTCACTGCCAGTGCCGAGGGCGACGCGGCGCTGCGCAACCATCAGCGCCAGGTCGCCGAGAATCTTGCGCGCAAGTACCTGGCCGAGCAGACGCAGGAGGTCATCATCCCGTCCTACTCGACGTGGTTCGCCTTCTCGGGCATCAATGCCATCGAGAAGCGCAGCCTGCCTGAGTTCTTTAACGGCAAGAACCGCTCCAAGACGCCGACGATCTACCGCGACTATCGCGACTTCATGATCAACACGTACCGCCTGAACCCGAGCGAGTACCTGACCTTCACCGCCTGCCGGCGCAACCTGGCCGGCGACGTGTGCGCGATCATGCGCGTGCACGCTTTCCTCGAGCAGTGGGGCCTCATCAACTACCAGGTCGACCCGGAGAGCCGGCCCGCCACGCTCGGCCCCCCTTTCACTGGCCATTTCCGCATCACTGTGGACACGCCGCGGGGCCTCCAGCCTCTGCACCCGGGCACGCGGCCCTACCAGCAGCCGAGCGGCGCCGCCCTGTCTGGCGTGCCGCGCGGAGAGGGCTCGCACGCGGGCACCTCGGCGGCGGGCGCAGGCGCGCCGGACCTCGTCACCGAGCTCCGCCGCAACGTCTACCAGTCGACGATGAAGAGCTCGACGCCGGTCGATGGCCCCGCGGCTTCGTCACTCGCAGCTGCGGCTGACGCGGCTGTGCGTGCCGGCGCCGGCGCTGCGCCTTCCTACTCGTGCGACACGTGCGGCACCGACTGCACGCGCACGCGCTACCACAGCGTCCACGCGCCGTCGCGCGGCCCAGGTGCCGGTGGCTACGTGCTGTGCTCGAGCTGCTACCTCGAGGGCCGCTTCCCGTCGTCGATGTACAGCGGCGACTTCGTGCGCGTCGACGACACGGCCTTCAAGCAGGGCGGCGCGCCGAGCGAGGACGACTGGAGCGACGCAGAGATGCTGCGTCTGCTTGAGGGCCTCGAGATGTTCGACGACGACTGGGCGCAGGTCGCCAACCACGTCGGCACGCGCAGCCGTGAGCAGTGCATCACGCGCTTCCTGCAGATGCCCATCGAGGACCCTTACCTCGACGGCGGCGCGCCGCGCACGAACGGCAGCGTGCCGGCTGCCGCAGAAGGCTCGAACGGTGCTGCAAACGGCGATGTCAAGCAGAGCGACCTGGGACCGCTGCAGTATGTGCGCGACCTCAAGAACGCCGCGATCCCCTTTGCGCAGACGGACAACCCGGTCATGAGCGTCGTGGCGTTCCTCGCCAGCGCTGTCTCTCCGGCCGTAGCAGCTGCGGCGGCGCAGAGCGCCCTCGGCGAGCTCACAGAAGGCATGCGTCGCCGCATCGCCCGGAAAGATGCCGCTGAGAAGGCAAAGGAGGCCGAGTCGCCGAGCAAGGCCAAGGACGGCGACGCGTCTGCTGCCACTGACGCCGAGGCGACTGCTGCCGACGCTATGGACGTCGACAAGGCGAAGGAGCCCGAGACACCGACGGAGGGCGCCAGCGCGGCAGAGCCGTCCACATCAGAAGCACCGGCGAACGGCAAGCCGGCCACGCCTCGCGACCCGGAGACGGTGCCGCGCAACGCCGTCGAAAAGGCCGCCGCCGTGGCGCTGGGTGCGGCCGCGGCCAAGGCGCACGTGCTTGCCACCTTCGAGGAGCGCGAGTGCCAGCGCCTCGTGAGCCAGGTCATCGAGGCGCAGATGCGCAAGATGGAGATCAAGATGGCGCAGTTCGAGGAGCTCGAGAGCCTGCTCGAGGCCGAGCGCCGCTCCGTGGAGGCAGGACGCAAGCAGGTGAGCAGACTCCGCGTCCGTCCTCCCGTACCACCAGCTGACAGCCGCCCTGCAGCTCTACGCCGACCGCCTCGCCGTGCAGCGGCAACTCGCTGCCGTCAGCGAGCTGCTGCGCAAGGCCACGCAGACGCCCCGCGACGTCACGGCGCGCGACCTGCAGGGCAGCTCGAGCGCCGCGCACGGCGTGCCGCAGCAAGGGCCCATCATCCGCGCCCACGAGGGCGGGCAGGCGCCGCCGGCTGGCACGTACGCGCAGATCTGAGGGGCCGTCCCTGTCGCCGTCTGTCTCTCCCCTGTCACGAGTGTCCTGCGCTGGAAATCTGATATCATTCTGCATCACCGACGAACGGGGCACGACGGCTACAAGTCAATGAGCGAGGCCTCCATGGGACGCTGCCACGACTCCTGCTGCTTGACGGGCTCCGAGGGCGGGTGCGTCGGTGCGATGGGGATGTCGCGCCACGCACTCATGTTGCTCGTGCTGACCGTCGAGCCGACACTCGGCGGGCGCACGGGCGAGAGCGGCGAGGCGTGAGCAGGGTGCTCCTGCGGCGCCGATGCGCCCTGCAGGTTCATCGCGCCGAACGCAGCGGCCGTGCCGTCCAGACTCGCGCTGGGCGCGGCACCATAGTGCGCCGGCGGTGACTGTGCGGTGTTCCACATGTCGCCGACGGGCGACTCGAGAGGGTTGTGGTGCGCCGGCACTCCTGCGCCTGGCGACATGGCGGGCGCAGTGCCATGCGGCGCCGGCGGAAGCGACTGCAGAGACTGCCACTGCTGCTGCTCGTGCGACGGCGGCGGAGCCGAGGCCTGCGGTGCCGAAGGACCATTGGCGTAGGCGTGAGCCTCAGGTGCGCTGTAGCCGTGCGCGCCTGGATACCCCTGCTGCTGCGGTGCCTGATACGGCTGCTGCGCTTGCGGTGCAGCAAATGCGCCCTGTGGCCCGCCATAGCCGGGCGCCTGCGGCTGCTGCGGCTGCTGCATGTAGCTAGTGCGGCCATCGGCGGTGGGCGTGGGCGTCGCAGCCATGGACATGACCGGCGAGGGCGGAGCGTACTGCTGGTACTGCTGCTGCGGCGCCTGGCCCTGGTGCGCACCAGGAGCGTAGTGCTGCGGAGGAGCGAGCGCGTGCGATGGCGCGAACTCGGACGTTGGCGACGCCGGATAGTGCGACGGCGGTGCACCTGGGGCTGCAGCATAGGACACGCTGCCGGCGCGCTGAGGCGGCTGAGACGGGCCAGAGTGGCCGCCGTAGCCGTAGCCTTCCTGGCCCTGTGCCATGTAGCCTGGCTGAGGAGGCGCGGCATAGTACTGGCCGTGCTGCTGATGACCAGGCGCGGGCGACGGCTCCGCATGGCCAGGTGGGCCAGCGTAGTGCTGCTGATGTCCATATGCGCCTTGAAACTGCTGAGGCGGTGCGCCGTACTGTTGGCCATAGGCACCCGGCGGACGCGACAGCTGAGCATCGAGTATCCGGTCGTAGAGGCGCACCGCCTCGGTGAGCTTGTCGTGCATCGACACCAGCACGCCGTGCCGCCGGTTGCCCTCCTCGAGGTTGCGCGCCATGCGTGGCCGTGCCGCAGAGGCGCGCTCCAGCAGCGCCTGAGTTTGCTGCTGCTCCGGGCCCGGATGTGCCGCCGGATAGGCGCCATGTTGCCGCGCGTAGTTCTCGTGCGACGCTACCGCCTGTGCGAAGGAGAGAAGCGCGTCGACGTCCTGTGCAGGAAGCTCGAGAGACGGCGGCACCTGGTGCGAGAACATCAGCGGCTGGCCCTCAATGGACAAAGCTGGCGTACTCACAGCCATCTGCTGCGGCTGACGGCCGCTGCCACGTGCGCCGCCGTCGTGCGGGCGCGGCGTGCTGCTCTGCTCGTCCGGCCCCGGCAGGCCTTCGGGCGCGCTTGGCGCCGGCGGAGCGTAGTCTCGCAGGCTGGCCGCGATGGCAGCTGCCAGGTCCGGGTCATCGTCTGCGTCCGTGCCCTCCATCATGCGGCCGTCGGCCTGTCGCGTGGCACGCGCCGTCGGCGGCTGCGAAGGCACGTAGCCACTGGCGCCGGGCCCGCTCGACGAGGCACCTGCGCCGCCCGAGCCCTCCAGACTGAGCTTGATCGCGAGCGCCAGGTCATCCTCCTCGCGCTGGCGGCGCGTGCCTGAGCCGGCCGAGCGCGCAGCGGGCTTCGAGCCGAGCGTGTTGGAGCGCTGGTGCGCTGCGCCACCTCTACCCGACGGCGTCACATGCGCGTCGGAGCGCGAGCGGTTGAGCTTGGTGCTGCCGCTCGACGTCGACGACACGGACTTCTTGGGCGGCGCGCGCTTGGCGTGGCAGCCGTCGCACACGCGCACGTCCTGGCCCACGCCGAACCACGGCAGCGACATGGTGTGCGAGGAGCACTGCTGGCAGAAGGGATGCCCGCAGTTGCGGCAGTGGTGCTTGCGGTTGAACGTCGTGAAGGCCGTGCGGCAGCGCATGCACACGTCCGAGTCGACCCACTCAGGCGCCGTCATCGTCTCGACGAGCGCGGCACTGATCACAGCCGACGGGTCGCGCGGCGGAAAGTCGAAGCCGGACGACTTGAGCGAGCGGTACGTCTCGCTGATGTAGCTCATCGACGAGCCGGGCCGCGCCTCGGCCAGCTGCGCCCAGTTCTGAATGAGGCCGAGCGCCTTGGCCTTGACCTCGTGGTTGACGCCCGAGGGCGCCTTGAGGATCGAGACGAGATTGTCCATGAACTCGCGCGAGGCCACCTCGGCAAGGAAGTGATCGCCGCCATTCTTGATGCAGATGTCGGTGAGCTGCGGCAGAGCGTCAGCAGTGGCAAGCAGGCAAGGGCGGTGGAGAGGAAGGGCTGTGGAGAACAAGAGCCGCGGCCCTGTCCATCCGCTTGTCGGCCGAGCTCCGGCGGTGGCAGTGCACAGAGTGGGGTGCAGCCGCCATGTAGGGCAACGCTCTGCTAGCTTCCGTCTGGCGATCGCCGAGGCACGTCCGTGTGCAAAGCTAGGGCTCACTCGCCACTGCCATCCACCTCCGCCGCGCCAGGCTCATCACTGTCTGCAACCGCAGCACGCTCGCCACATCCAGGTGCATACACCCGCCACCGCGGCGCATGCCGCATGTCACGCCCACTCACCCCAAGCGCCAGCAGCACGACGTTTGGATTCTTGTGCGCCAGGCGCTTGCGGATGGCCTGTGCCGCGGCGCGCGGCTGCACGGCCTTTGCGCGCACGCGGTCGCAGATGTCGAGGTTGAGCGCAATGTCCTCCTGGCCCGCGGGCAGCAGCTCGGAGGTGGCGCGCTCGACGAGCTCGGCGAAGGGGTCGGCGGCCCAGAGGATGCCGGCCATGGCGGCGGCGGCGGCGCGGAGTGGAGGCGGGGTGCGCTGCGACGGGCGACGAGGCTGCGCGCTTGGTCAGAGGCGGCGTTGGACTGTGTGGTGTGACGCTGTTGTGTCTCTTTGGCAGCGACAGTCAGGCAGGCGTGGGTGTGTGACGGGGAGAGGTGGCGGATGCGAAGGTGGAGATGACGCCGGCGTGCCGAGCCGTCACGCCGCGCGGCGAAGGCGGCGGCGATGCGCACGCGCCCCGCCGCCGTATCGCCGCACGCACTCCGCCGCCATGCGCAGCACGCGCTCAGTCGCTGCTGGCACCGCAGCCTTGGCGCCCTCGTGCGTCCGCCTCAGGGCTGGCCTCGGACAGCAGACACGGCCAGACAAGAGCGCAGAGCCGTGGAGCGCACACGAGGCTGGCCGTGAGATGCCATCGCTAGCCCCCATGAGGAGCCACAGCCACAGCGCTGCGAGGAGGGCCGTGCTGCACGTCAGCGCGATGGACGCGCGCGCCGCGCCACATGCGCCTCTCGCCCGTGCTCCGCCCAGCCAAGCGCACGCGACGGCTTGAACAGCTGCCAGACGTCCTTGACAGGCACCATGAGCAGACAGTCCTGTCACCTCGTGCTGCGATCGACACCCGTGCTGGCCCAGGAGCGAGCTGGGTGTGGGCGAGGGCTGTCGCGGCGCACGTCAGGGTGCAGGCCGCGGGGAAGCTCGGGACTCGGGCAGCGGGCGTGGCCGGGGTGGAGAGCTGCCAGCACCGGCGCGCGGCGCGCCTCCAGATCTTCGAGCACAGCAAGCCTGCCTCTTGACGGCCACCCTCCTGACCCCACCTTCGCCCACCTCACGCTTCATCTCGGCCAACAAGTCGTCGAGCCATCTGTGTCGCGCCAGGCTCGCTCCATTAGCCTTGCTGGCACAGCCGCGCGCTCGGCGACGTCTCTCCGGTGACTCTCACCTTCCTCGCTGCGAGGTCACGCGAGCCGCACCTTCCTCTCGCACCACTCCCACTGCGCTGCATCTCTCACCCGCCGCCGCAGCACACTTCTCTCTTTCTCTGCTCGCACATCATGGCTGCCTGCTCGTCCGCCGCCGCAGCCGTGGGCGCCACGCTGCGCCCCGTGCTCTGGTCGCACATTCCCTACCACGTGCCGTACACGCTCGGTCTTGCGCTGCAGGAGCGTCTCGTAGCTCGACGCTTCGAGGCTCGTGCACAGCTCGCTGAGCTTCCCGCGCCGAGCCCCGCCAGCCGCGTGGCTGCCGCTGTGGCGCCGGCCTCGTCCAGCACGTCGGCACAGGCGCTGCAGCGCATCTCCGAGACGGACACGCTGCTGCTGCTCGAGCACACGCCCGTGTACACCGAGGGCCGCCGCAAGGGCGCGCGCGAGGCCGTGGGCGACGATGCGGAGCGGCAGCGCCTCGAGAAGCTCGGCGCCGACTATCTCGTCACGCAGCGCGGCGGACAGATCACCTACCATGGCCCCGGACAGCTCGTCGGCTACCCCATCTGGGACCTCGCGGCGATGCAGGTGAGTGCTGCTCCATGAATGGCCTCTGCTGGTAGTGGTGCGTGGCGTGACGGGCTTGGGTCTCGTATGGTGTCGCTGCGGCACGGACAGGTTGGCGACGGGCGTCGCGTCTGCGGCGGCGCGTGCTTGTCGGACTCTCGCAGGCCTCCTTCCTGCTGCTGCGGTCGTCTTTGCCGGGCTGTCTGGTGTGGAGGTGTGGATCGGTCACCTTCTGCGAGCCGACCGGCTCGCAGCACCGGACATCACGTGGTGCCAGCGTCAAAGTCCAGCGAGGGATGGTCGTGTCGTGCGAGAGCCTCGACGACGAGCATCCTCGCCGTCGTGCGCGTGCACACGGAGCGGTCCACTACCTGCTGTCGTCCGCGGACACGGGATCAGCGATGGCGCCTTCGGGCTTCCGCTGGAACTCGGCAGCAGAAGAGGCGGGAAAACTGGGTGCCTCGGTCGGCGAGCTCGGCGAAGGCGCGCGCCCGATGCAGGAGAAGCGTGGGCTGCGCATGCCAGCGGGCGGCTGGCAGCACGAGGCCCGCACTCGCAGCGGCTGCCCAGATGGCCCGATAGATGCCGCCAAAGCGATTGCAGGCACTCTGCCGGCGTCCGGGCTGTCCGCGGATCAGCTGCGGCGCGGCAGCAAGATGCGGCCTTCTGGGGGGCTCGCAGCGCGGAAACGGACGCACGCTTGCGCTGGGCGTGGGATGCGGCTGCTCGGCTCTGGCGCTCCGGCGCTGGCGTGGAAGCCTCATCGGCATCGGGCGCCGCTCGTGACTCGCCGCGCCGCGCAAGTTGCGGCGCGCGCCATGCGTGGCGTGGGAAGGCGCGACGGCATCGGGGCGCACCGCGTGGGGGGCCATGCATGCGCCCCCCTGGAGGCCAAGCCCGCCGCCGCCATCTTGAGGCCAGCGCTTGCCGGGCAACATCGGGCTGCACTGGTGGTGGCTGCTCTCCTGCACTGCGCACCTGGACACGCCAGGCCTAGCCGCTGCAGGTCACCTAACACCGCACTCCGGGCTCCCCGCCGTGCCTTGCGCACACGCACTCCTGATTCTGGGATCGTCGCCGCTGCTGCGGTGCCCGGACTCCGGATGCGGGCTGTCCATCAGCTTACGGCTGCTGCTTGCTGCTGCCCACTCCGCCGTCCCACTCAGGGCGAGATGCAGGCACGTGCAGCAGACGGCCTTGCATGGGTGCCCAGGGACACTCCGCACTGCGCCGCAAGGGGCTTGCAGAGTGCCAAGGGCCATTCCGACAGCCCGCTCTCGCTCGCCATTGCCGCTGCATGCCGTCTCTGTCTCCGCCATATGCCTGCGACTGACCCGCTGCTGTCTCTCGTCGCCTTGGCGGCAACGCTCAGCTCTCGACGCGCTGCTACGTCGACAAGCTGCAGACGGCCATTGCGGAGCTGCTGCACGCGCGCCCCTTCAATCTCGAGACGGTGCCGCCGCCCGACGACCACACGGGCGTGTGGGCCGACTCCGACCACAAGATCACATCGATTGGCATCCAGGTGCGGCACCGCATCACGTCGCACGGCTTTGCGCTCAACGTCGAGGCGGAGCGCCTGCTGCCCTGGTTCCGCCAGATCGTGGCATGCGGCATCGAGGGCAAGGGCATGACGACGCTGGAGCGCGAGCTGGCGCTGGCCGCCCAGCGTGCCGGCCTCGTGCAGCCCGACGCCGCCGACGGCGTGCAGCTCGAGCCGGGCCTCGTGCTGCTGCCGCGCCAGCGCATCACCGTCGCCGACATTGCGCCGGCCGTGGCGCACCAGCTGGGCGCCACGTACGGGCGCGCCGTCGAGCCGGCGCCCGAGGCTGAGCTGCGCTACGAGGGCAACGCCGACGGCGTCCTCACGCACGTGTGGCTCGCCGACGAGGAGGTCCTCGCGCCCCAGTAGAGTCAGACAGATGTGAATGCTAGAATGTGCTTTGATTCGTCGTGCTGGACAGGTATGTGAACGGCGGGACAATGACAAGGAGAGGGAGCGCTATGATACGAATGTGTGGTGCGGACAGAGGTAAATGTGGGTGGTCGTATGAGGTGACGTGGCGGGCGTGATGAAGGAGAAAAGGTCGTAAGAGGGTGGCAGAGGCCTACTGAGCGTGCTCCTCGGTCATGTAGAGGCCCATGGCGTTCTTGGCCTGCTCGGTGGCGTACATGTCGGTGAACTGGTAGCCGTAGGCCTGCGGCTGCTGCGGCTGCAGCATGAGGGCGTTGGCCTGCTGCTTGACGCCAAAGTAGTCGGCGTTCTGCTCGTGCATGGCGTCCATGGGCGACGGCAGCAGGCTGCTGGCCGCCGTCATGGCGCTGCCGGGCACGCTGAGCGAGTCGCGGTGCGAGAGGAACGAGGCGGCGTCCTGCTCGGCGGCAAAGTTGGGCGTCGCCGACGAGTAGCGGCTCGACTCCGAGGCGGCCGTGAGGTGCTGCTGCTGCTGCTGCTGTGCCTGCTGCTGCGTGGCGGCGAGCATCTGCGTCGGCGACGACGGCGAGATGTTGGCGCGCTGGCGCGGGCGCTCCTCGCTCGACGGCGAGGCGTCCTCCATGTCGGACGAGCTGCGCTTGGTGCCGGAGGCCGTGCGGCCGCCGCTCATGACGACGCGCTGCATGGAGCTGCTGGCCATGCTGTTGACCTGCGGGCGCAGCAGGGCCGCCTTCTGGCCCTCGTCGACGTCGGCCATGGCGAGGGCGGAGTTGGCGCCGCCGGCCTCGGAGGCGTCGCGCGTGTTGGCACCGCAGGCCGACGACGTCAGGCGGGTGATGACGGACTGAGCACGCGGGCGGTTGGGCGTCTGCGGCGACGAGCGCATGGCGTCGGAGCCGGCGACGAGCGAGAGCGGCGGGAGTGCACGCTGGCCGTTGACGCTCTGCCACGAGGAGAGCGACTCGGCCTGCTGGCGCAGGTTGCCGCCCTCGCCGCGCTGCTCCTCGATGGCGAGGTCGTTGGACGGCGTGCGGCGCGGCGTCGCGGCCGACGTGTACTGCACGGCCGAGTAGGCCGAGCCACGCTCGACGGCGCCGTGGTGGTTGTACTGCGCCTGGCTGCGCTCGAAGTCCTGCTGGCCGGCGAGCCACTGGGCGGCGCTGGAGCGCGTGTCCTGGGCGAGGTAGCTGAACGGCTCCGGCGCCGGCGCCGGCGGCTGCGGCTGCTGCTCGACGGAGTAGGCAAAGTCGCCGAAGTTCTGCTGCGGCTGCGGTGCCTGCATCTGCTGGCCGTATGCGAGCGCCGAGGTGAAGCGCGGGCCCTGGCCGTCGCGGTCGTCGAAGCCGGCGAAGGCGGCGTCGTTGGACATGAACGGGCTGGCCTGCTGCACGGCGTCGTTGAAGTTGAGGTGCATGTACTGCGGCTGGTGGCGGATCGGGAACGGTGCCGAGGCACGGCGGTGGTCGTAGGCGGCGCCCTGCTGCGCGTAGGGGTTGAACTGCTCCTGCAGCGACTTGGCGTGGTACATGGCCGCGTCGTCGGCAAACGCGTCGCTCGTGTCCATGCTGTGGGCGCTGAGCGGCGCCTCGGTGTAGCCGCCGATCATGCTGTGTGCGCGCTGGTCGGCGATGCCGCTGGCCTGCTGTTGTGCGGCCGGCTGCTCGACGGAGGCGATCTTGGAGACGGCGGCGGCGAGCATGCGGCGGCGGCTGAGCGTCGTGTTGAAGTGGTTCTTGATCGAGTTGTCCGGGCGGCCCTTGAGGCGCTTGCTCATCTCGGCCCACTTCGAGCCGATCTGGTTGTAGAGGGCGATGATGATGGCGTCCTCCTCGGGCGTGAAGGGCTTGCGCAGGATGCACGGGTCGACGTGGTTGTGCCAGCGCTCGCGGCACTGCTTGCCGCTGCGGCTGCCCATGTGCTGCGCGATGATGACCCAGCGCTCGGCGCCGTGCTCCTCGACGAGACGCAGCAGGCGGTCGTCCTCGGCCTTGGACCAGGCGCCCTTGACGACCGACGGCTTGGTGATGAGCTTGTAGCGCACGGCGCAGTCGTCCTTGGAGTGGCGGCCGTCGGGGAAGGCGATGAGTGCGATGCGGGCCCACGACTTGCCCGACGTCGACGAGGCGGCGTCGCTCATCGACGAGGAGCCTTGCTGCTGCTGCTGGTGGCTGCGCTCGTAGGTGACGTTGGCGACGGCGGCACGCAGGCGCTGGTCGTCGTCGAGCGTCCAGCCGCCGTCCTTGGCGCTGCCGCGGCGCGAGTTGGGCAGCGAGCCGCCGGTCTTGCGTGGTGCGAGGTAGGACGAGGGTGCGTAGGAGGTGGCGTCGGACGTGGCCTCGGAGTAGGCCGTCATGGGCGAGTTGTACGACGAGTCCTGGCTGAACATCGACGTGGCCGTCGACGGCGTCAGGCTCGGCCGCTGGCCGCTCGGGCCGTAGTAGCGGTTCGTCATGGTGGTGAGCGGGGCGCAGCCGCGGCGTTGGGCCAGCGAGGCGTTGTAGAAGGCGGCGGCGGCGGCGTCGTTGGACATTGTCCGCGGGTGGCAGTCGGGAGCGGCCTTGGGGTAGATGGATGTGGAAGGGAAGGGTGTTGGCGGCGAGGATGTGGAGCAGATGGACTGCGAAGCGTGGCTGTGCCGAGGCAGGTGTGGTGTGGCGGAGACGTTGGCCGAGGGTGGGAGCGGCGGGCGGCGGCGAGGATGCGGGAGGAGCAGGGCGACGAGGCGGACGTTGTGCTTCTTAAGCGCCGTTGGGGCAGGAGCTGTGGCCTGAGCGGTGAGCGGTGAGCGGTGCGCAGCGGTCTCTGCGTTGCCGTGCCAGCCGGAACGGGCATCGTGCAGCCGCACGAGCAGGGGTGTGCAGACGGGTGCGCCGGGCACACGCCTCGAACACGCAGCCTTGCCGCTCCCGGCGAGGGCAGGGGGCTCGCGAGCAAGCAGCCGCAAGGAGCTCCGGGCAGGGAGCACGGGCCGCGGGCAGGGCATGCTCCACGTACCTGCCTGACTCGCACTTGGGATGCATCGCATGGCAGCGCACCTGCTGCTTGCGGCGGCAGCAGGCTAGTGTGGCCGAGTGCAGCAGCTGCGTGTACCACTCGGGCGAGCAAGGTGCTTCTGCGGCCCAAGCTCCAGAACGTGCTGTCACGCCAGAGACAGCGCAGGCCGCCTGCCGCCAGCACCTGCCCGACGCAGCGCTCCCCTCGCTCGATCGGCACTCGCCGGCGGAGCGCCAATGCCCAGGGCACAACGCCGCCCGCCGGACCGCGCCTTGCCCGAGGGCGTAGCTTGGCAGGTTGCTGCGCAAAGCACGGCGCTGGCGGCGCACGCCTCTGACAGCATGCAGCGTGTTGCAGCGCCTTGCGGCGGCGCAGCGCAGGGACGCTCATGACGCGCGTGTGCGGTGTCGCTGTGTTGGTCGGCCCGCCGCGTGGGAGGGCGCCGGCGGAGGCGCAAAGTGCGGAAACTGCTCACACGCGACGGCCTCTGGCTGAGGCTGCTCTTGCCCTGCCCTGCCGCACCCGGCTGTGCCGCATCGCCGCATCGCAGCATGCAGAGATGCACAGAAGGCAGCGCTGAGCGCCTCCGTGCTCCTGCTCGCCGCCGCTGCGAGCCATGCCGCCGTAGCTTGCTGCGACGCTCTCCTGCGGCGACGGGTGCGTGCGGCAAGGCGGACGCTGCCGTTGGCGAGTGCAGCTCGGTGCATGCTCGCCCCGCCTCCCTGCGGCTGCTGCGACACGATGGCCCTCTCGGTCTCTCGTGCGCTCCTCGCGGCTTCTCGCACCCCGTCGGCAGCCGCCAGCACCGCCGGGCTGGGCATCTCGGCGCGCCGTGCGAGGCCGAGGCGGAGCTGGTGCCCGAGGAGTCGCTTAAACTTTCAGAGAGTGGGCGGCGGGCGTATGTGCTGGCGGCGCAGGACGATGGGGCGTCAGAGAGCCGTCAAGCATGAACGCGCGCCGCCTGAGAGCCTACGCACGCTCGCGCGCAGGAGCGCAGATCTCTCATGCCTGCGTCTGTGCAGCGCTGCAATGCATCGCTAGTCGCGAGTCTGCGTCGGTCATGCGTGCAGGCAGATGCAGCGCTGCAGCGCTCCCTCGCAGCTGCTGCGGCAGGGGCTGGCAGCCGTTGGGCGAGGGGAGGCAGAGGGCGAGGCTAGGCGTGCATGCAGCCCGTTGGCGTTGGAAGCACTCGCGCGTGCGCTGTCGCGCTGCCCAGCTGCGGCAGCGCGCGGGCAAAGGCATCAGGGGGTAAGACGCACGCGCGTTGGCCCGCTGTCTGGGGGCGACAGCCGCGCAGAGCAGCCGGTGGCCGCACGCAGCACAGCTGCAGCACGCCCTCGCGCTCTTGGCGGCGGTGCCGAGAGCATGCGGGCGCCGCATGCATGTGCAGCACGCAGACGATGGCGCAGCAGCGCCGCAGCGGGCATGTGCCGGCGGCGGCATCCGGCCTGTGCCGCGTGAGCCTAGCGCAGCGCAGACATGGTTGTGCCGGCACCGGCCTCTGGCGCCGGGAGATGAGGGTGGGGCGCCGCCTAGGGCGACAGCCTAGCATGGAAGCCCGTGCGCGCACTACTCGCCTCGACTTGACGACGCTGAGGCTCAGACGCGAGCTCAGCAGCAGCCACAAACGTTCGTTCCTTCCTTGCAAACAATTGCGTGGCGTGGCAGGGCCGCGTGATGCCGGCCCGGAGGGCGGCAGGAGAGGCCGGCATCCGGCCGTCGGGCGCAATGCGGGGATGGCTGCGCTGCTTGCTGGGGCTGCGCTGATGCTGCGGCGTGCTGGAGCTGCCGTCTGGCGCTGGGAGTCCGGCACGGGCGCAGCGGCAGGCGGAATGCGCGGCCGTTTCTTGCTGCCGACGGCGCGTGCGTGCTTGGGCGGCTGGTACAATCAGCTCGAGCTGGCGCGAAGGTTCGCTGTGCTGCTGCCTCCGCCCGTGGGAGTGCGGACGGGGGTGCAGACGCCGAGGTGCCGCCGGCATCCGGTAGGCGGGCTCGGCGTCAGCGTGTGCTTGCTCTGGCGCGCGGAATCGGCGCCGCCGCTTGCTGTTGTCCGCCGTGAGATCAAGCTGCGATGCTGCTGGCGGCTGTCACGGGCCACGGCTGTCATGCCTGCGGCAGCCGCAGCACGGCGCGCCCCTCGTGCCTCGCCACGCCGTCGGCATGGCACTCACTCGGCTCGGCTATGGGGGAACCTCTTGCTGCGGCTGCGAGGAGAGCGCTGCATCTCGCAGCATGTCTCTCTAGTGCGCTGTCCGCTGGGCCGGGCGCGCAGCGATGCCGCAGAGGTGGGCGTGGAGAAGCACGCCCATGGGCCGTGCACAGCTGCGGGCGGCGCAGCATCAGGGGCCAGCGTGCAGCCCTGCACCTCGTGCTTCTCCTCCCGCGCAGGGGCGACGCAGAGAACGTCGCGCTGACCTTCTGCCGTGCTGGAGCGCGTCGCCTCGTTCCGCGCTGCTGGACTGGCACCTGAGCATGGTAGCCGCGGCGCAATCTGCTGAGCGGCTGGCAGGCGGGGGCGCATGCGGCGTGAGCTTCGCTCTTGCGTGGCCTCGCCGCCCTGTCGGCCGCCTTCTGCCGCCTGCCGCTCTGCCGCTCTGCTTGGCTGTCGAACTCGCAGCTTAGCCTCGCCTCGTCGGCCGCCACGCCGCGATGGACGTGGACAGGCGCATGTTGCGCCCGCGAGTGACAGCCGCAGCAGGCAGCGCATCTCGTCGGCCGCATGCCGCCGCTTGCTGCCCTGCGCCCGCGCAAGGGTCAGCGCCGCCACGAGGGCGAGCGCGGGGAGCGTGGCGCCAGCGTGGCAGCGCCGCCGAGCACGCAATGCCGCCGGCACAGCACCAGCGACCACCCTCGCCGCCGCCGCCGCGATAGCAGAAGGAGTCTCTCTGCCACGGCCGCGCTCGTCGCCAGGCCGAAGCCGACGCCGAGATCGCACCTGCCCACTGGCGCTAGCGCCGTCGTGCCCAGCGGCGCGCCAGCCAACGGGCTGGGGGCGCAGGGGCAGCGGTCGCAGCGCAGCGCAGACGGATGCAGGGACACACGAGCCCCTCCTCCTGGCGTGGCCATGCGCGTGCCCTCTATTCCGCTCGCTCCCGCTCTGTTGATACGAGCCAGCTTAGCGGTGCCGCATGGGCATAGGCTGGGTGCTGGTGTCTCCGGCATGGCGGGAGCGCGCAGCAGGCAGCGCAGGCAGCTGCAGCGCAAGGGCGCTACGCACAGCTGCGTGCATGAGCGGCAGCAGGCGCACGCGCGCAGGCGCCGCACGGGGGGCGTCCCAGCTGGAGACCATACTCAGCGCCGCACTCCGCCCATTCAATCAGCGACGGGGCTCTCCACTGCACTGGCATCGAGCAGGAGCCCTTCGTACCACGCTCGAGACAGCCTCGCGCGCGCTGGTCATTCGAGCGCCGCAGCTGCTGCGAGATGTCTTGCTGCGCGCTGGCGCTCGCTGCGGCGCGTGTCCGGCGCCCGCGCCGCTGCCATGCTTTGCCGCGGCCCCATCGGCGATCCGGCCTTCGAGTGTTGCACTTGGCTCCAAGCACCGGCAGCAAGGCGGGGCCGTGCTGGGCGCCCTGAGTCGAGTGCTGCTGCACGCTGTGCCGCCGCCGCAGCCGCAGCCGGGCTGGCGGAATGAAGCTCTCCTTTGCTGCCTGGGCCGCTAGCAAGCACGTCGCTTGCCCCGCCCTCCCGCGCCTCCTCGTGCCTCTTGAGCATCGCCACGCTATCGCTCCTGAGCCGTCGCTGCAGGTCATGTGCACCTGCGGCTGCATGCGTCTGGGCTGAGCTGCTGCAGCGCAGAGGAAGAGCGGGACGCTCGCAGCGCAGCGCATCCGCCCACCGCTCATGCGCTACGCCTGCATGCTGCTGCATGTGCATGCGTCGCAGCCGCAGCTCGACTGCTCCCACCTCCCCGGACGACCCCTCACACTGAGTGCGAGAGCGACGGACGGCTCACGCAGCATGCGGAGCGGAATGCTGCTCGCCCAGCTCCGTGTCGTGTGCAAGCAGCGCGAGTCGGCAGCATGAGGTGCGATCGAGCAGCAGCCTCGACGTCTGAGCATGCCGCCTTGCCGTTTGCACGTGTGCGCTGCGATCTCGCAGCGGCTGGACGTGCAGCGTCGCCGGCTGGACATGTCCTCCTCGACGCATGCTGAGCACTGCTCGATGCAGAGGTGCTGCTCCTCGATGCAGTCCGCATCTGTGTGCAGCGTGCGGGGCGCAGTGCCGGCGGCAGGCGAAAGCAGGAGGCGGTCGTCGATCCTCAGCTTCCCTCCATGCGCAGAGGTCAGGCAGTCCCGTTGCGTATGCCATGCCCGAGCATGCAGAGGCCGTGCACGGCCGTGCATGCCAGAGTCATGCTTGGTAGCGGGAGCAGCTGCACAGCGTCGAAACCAGACGAGCTGCCGTCTCGCGGCCGCCGTCACGCCTCCCACCCCCTTCCGCCTCGGCGCGCCATTCCTCAAGCCAGGGCTTCTGTCTTGCCATTTTCGAGCCGGCCAGCTCATCCAAGCTTCGGTCCAGTACACGGAGGGTCGGCATGCCCTATCTTCCCATGCTGAGGTCAGCCCTCTTGCACCCGTGACCCGGCTCTGCGGCGGCACGGAAGCAGACGCAGCGCCGCTCGCACCGGCGCGCATGGTATGCCCGCATTTCCGATAGTCAGGAGCGCTCCTTCACGACGACCCTGCGCTGGGAGAACGGCCGTGCCAATGCTTACCACGCGGAGTCGTGAGCGGATCGGGAACAGGCAGCCGTTCCCTTGCGCCGCGAGAGAAGGGCCGTGAATCCGAGATGCGGGGGACCCTTCACCGAGCGGCCACGGCGCGACGCACCCGCAAGACGCATTCCAGGGTCTGCGCTGCGATCCGCGGTCGGCCAAGGATCGAGCAAGGACACCGTCGGAGGCTCACAGGCGCACCATCATGGGTCACGCTCTGGCGCACACCATGCCGCCAGACGGCTCGCCTCGCGACGCGCCATGCGACGGCTCCGAAGAGGCGGTCAGACGAGCGCCTCGCGGTACCTCGAGACACAAGCCAGGCGTCCGCGCCGACGACAGCGACGCTACTGCTGCACTCTCGCCTCCGAGGGCCATGTCTCAGGTGAGTGCACCACCCGGAGGCTGCGGGCTTGCGATGGTGCCCGCAGAGCGTCTAGTGCACGGGCAAGGCCGAGGCGCGTCGGCTGTCACGGCTCGGCCCTGCTCGCGCCTCGGGATCCTGCTAGACAAGGTGTTGGTCTCGGCTTTGCGCAAGATCAACCGCGACCGTGGTGCATCTCGCCTGTCGACAGCTGTCAGCTCGAGCTCGACGCTGGGTGCGGGGCAATGCGCTGCTGCTCCCAGGACTCCCATGCAGGGTCCGGCGAGCGCGGCTCCGCCGCTGTGCAGCGCTGCACGCAGGCAGCAGGCAGGAAAGGCCCGACGCGCCTTGTGCGCGCAGGCGTCTCCTGCGCGTCCATCGCATGCACCCTTACCTAACGCAGCCGCCCCGCACAGCGCCAGTGCACTCAGACTCAGTTGCAGCTCTGCTTCCATAGCGCCTAATCTCCGTGCTCCGCCCGTCGGCTGCGGGCACAGGCAGAGCTCAGACGCCCAGCTTGCCTCCGCCGCACAAGGGTGCAGGCCACACAGCGCTACTGCGCTCGCGCGCAAGGGGCCGGCAAGCCGTGCGTGCCCGAGGCAGTGGCTCCGCTCACAGATCTCTCCTAGTGCCATCTCGCACTCGCTCCGACACGACCCTACGCAGCGCCAGGCCTGCCACGGCTCGGCATAAACGGCGGCGTGCAGATCACTCGGCCTCGAGGGTCGCAGATTGCCGTGGCGCGCGACGCTCCCGTCCTTGCCTAGCGGGCCGCGCTCGGTGGCGCTCGGGGCACGCTAGCACGCTCCTCTCCTTCCTCTGCTCCTCCTCGCTGCACCTGCACTCTGCGCGGAGCTGGCCGCAGGAGGTCGAGCTGCTGCAGCGTGCCAACTCCGCCTGCTGCTGCTCCAGCCGCGGATCCTAAGCGTCTCCTTGTTCTCGGCAACGGGCAAAGTTGCGTGCCCGAGTCTTTGGTCTTCGCCCGAGCGAGAGAGCTTGATCAGGAATGCAGAGCGCTGCATAGCTCCTGCATCCGCGCCTTGACAGCGCAGGAATGGTCCGCGATCAGCGCATCTCTTCCCGAGGAGGAGGGAGCCGGGCGATACATGATCCGGATCGCCACCGTCGGCCGCCGGTCGACCTCGGGCTGCCAGACCCCGTGTCGCACGGTGGGCCTAGCCCAACAAAGTGCGCCAGGGTCGTTGCGGCAGGAGGCATGCCACGCCAGAACGTGCACGCCTCGCTCTGATCCGGGCTCTCCTCGCGAATCTCGACGTCGAGACAGTGCGGTTCGTGCAACTCTGGGTCTGCTCGCACCGGTCAATGCTGCTCCGCGCTGCGCCCATTCTCGCAAGCTGGTACCACACACAAGCTGCTGCCGGTGACACTTGAGTTAATTAGCCAATGAGTGTGATGTGTGTGTGTGCTCTAGTCTTCGTCGCTGTCCTCGAAGAAGCCCTGGCCCGTCTTCCACGTGCCGCCGCCGCTGAGCTCGGCCTCCTCGTCGCGCTTCCGCCGTCGCTCCAGCTCGGCCTCGGAGAGCACCTCGTCGCGCTCGCTCATCGCCAGACTGCCGCTGTCCTCGGCCACGACCTCGCGCTCGTCCGACAGTCGCCGGCCGTGCTCACCGAGCGAGGCGGCGCCGCCACGGTCCCGCGCCAGTGGCTCGTACGCGCCAGTCTCGGCGCCGGAGGCACCCGCAGCGCCGACGACCACGAGCAGGCGGTACTTGAGGTAATTGTACAGCCCGATGCCGAGCAGCGCAATGATCAGGCCCGACACGTTGACCGGCGTGAGACGGTCGCCGAAGACGGACGAGGAGAGCAGAATCGTGGATGCCTCCTTGAAGATGCCCGCGACGGACAGCGTCACGACGGACGTGCGCCGGATCAGACTGCGCATGGGCGGATCAGCAGGGCTTCTGCGGGAAGGACCATATGCTGCACTCACGCAAACTCGCTGAGGTTCATCGCAAACGCAACGAAGCCCGGCGCCATAACGAGGCCGAGAGTCTTGAAGCTCTCACCGGCAGTGGCAAAGAACTTGCCGCCAAAGAGGCCCGGCCAGTCCTCGATCATGACGCTGACGCTCAGCATGCTGACGAACATGACGGGCGCCAGCCAGAAGATCGTCGCGACCGGGTTGCTCATGCCCATGCCCTCGCGGTCCAGCAGGATCTGCGTCAGGGCCCAGCGCAGACCGCCGCAGGCAGACGCCGAGAGCACCTGCACTGCGCCCTCGAAGACGAACTCTGTCTCGGCCGCGACCATCATAATGACCTGGCGAAGACGTGAGCGTGCGACGCAGCATACTGGCGAACGTTCTACTCACGCCGACTGTGATCAGAGCGATGACGCCGATCAGGCTCAGCCGCACCTTCTCGAGCCCGAAGAGGAAGGCAAAGAACAGCACAAATGCGAGGTTCGAAGACTTGCACATGGCTGATGGCAGGGGTCAGCCTCGCGAAGAGCCAGCTGCGCGCTCGGGACCCACTGTAGAACGTCAGCGTGATCGTTTTGAGGCTGAGATTCGAGAGACCGATGTCAAGAGCAGTGGCCACTGCGCATGGCACGACCTTTGTGCTGCAGAGCGCTCGTCAGCGACAGCAGCGCTGAGCGGTCAGCGCGCCAGCGCTCACCCCCAGTCCGAGCTGCTCGGCCGCAGCCGCTTGCCATTGCGCCCGCGCGGCACCCACGACTGGCACGCCGAGAGCAGCGCCAGGCTGAGGCCGAACTGCACGGCCATGTGGCACGACGTGACGAAGAGCGGATAGGAGAAGGCGTGGTGCTTGCGCGAGAAGAGCCAGCTGTTGTAGAGGTTCATGATCGTGCTGAAGAAGTCTACAGAGGCGAAGGACGAACGTCAGCATGCAAGCGCCGCGATGCATCCATCACACGCCTCGTGGCGAAGCAGACATGCATCGAGACGGGCTTTCTGAGCCCGCGCGTGCTGCCCGGCCTTAACTCGAGCGTGCTGGCTTGCATCATACGCTGACGTTCCGGACATGCTGCTCTTCCGCCGTTGACCACACCATCTGCCACAGCTCTAGGCACTCACACCAGCTGAGGATGAGCGCCACGTTGATGACGGCTGCACGCCAGTACTGCCGGCGCCGTTCCTGTTCGTCGTCTGTTGGTCGCGGCCCGAGCGCCAGGTCGGCGACAGACGCAGCGGCGCTGCCGAGGGAGCCGATGGCGCGCCCGCCACGCCCGAGCCACACCTCGCCGCGCCCCTGCGGCCCGCCGACGCCGAGCGTGGCGCCGTACAGCTTATCGCCCTCCTCCTCGAGCTCGCGGCGCTCCTCTGCGTCCTCGTCGTCATCCTCGCTGCGGCGATCGGCATACGTGCCGGACGAGGAAGCGGCCCGCAGGCGCTCGCGGCTGGCGCGCGACTCGACGTACACGGCGTCGCGCTCGCCGTCGGAGCCGGACGAGTGCGTGGAGCGCGACGACGAGGCGGCGGGCGCCGCCGGCATGCTGGCGGCCAGGCGCTCGGGCGCGCGAGCGGCGTGCGGCGTCGCAGGGGCAGGCGAGGGGCGGCGCGCGCGAGATGCGGTGCCTCGGCGTGTGTGTGCTGCGCGACAGGCTGACGCTGAGCAGGGTGAGATGCGTGTGCGTGCGGAGTGTTGTTTGGGGTGGTGAGAGGCCGTGCGTCGTGGAGGTCAGCTCGAGGGGGCCGTACATGGCGTCCGTGCCTGAGCTCCCTCCCCGCGCTGGCATCGCGTGGGAGCAGGCGGTGCTGGAGGGGCGGCACGCGCGTGCGACTGCCGCCAAACGCGGCGCGGCCGCCAACTCTCGATTTGCGCGATCTGTGGACCCGCGTTTGCTGAGTCATCGCAGCACCCTGGCCCTCCTCCGCACCACCACCTCCACACGCTCGCCGCTGTGGTACACGCTCCTGGCACGCCGCCAGCTCGCCGCCCGACCACCACAAGCGCACGCAGCATGCAGCACGCCGGGCCCTCGTCACCGCCGCCCAAGGCGGAGCAGCAGGCCGCCGCCGCTGCTGCCGCCTCGGCTCGCACCCGTGCCGCCGGCCAGCGCGGCTTCGCCGGGTACAGTGAGTGGACCGCACGCATGTGCACGGCTGGGCACATACTGATGCGCGCACCGCAGCGCCCAGCACCCATCACTCGCTTGCCGACGCGCACGACGCCGCCTGGGAGCGCGACTCGGGCGCCGCCGCGCCGCAGCCGCCGGCGCCGGCACCCGCGGCCGAGGCGGGGCGGGCCGAGGACGAGGCGGAGGCAGACGCACAGGCCGCAGCCGGCGCCGCCGAGCGCAACCCGCAGGAGGAGCAGGACTGGATGACGCAGATGGTGCGCGAGCCAGAAGGGGCGCCGGCGCAGGACGACGATGGCCGTGCGGCGGCCGAGGAGCAGCTGCAGCTGCAGCGCCGGCTAGAGGAAGGTGCGTAGCAGTGACGCTGCTCGGCGACGCTGGTGTGCCAGACTCGCTGATTCTTTATGCAGATGCCGCAACCTCCGCGGCAGCAGACGCGCAGAATGCTGGGCTGGAGTTCCCCTCGACCTCCTCCGACGCCATGGCGGCTGTCATGCGCCTGGCACAGGCGGCGTCGTCCTACGATGCGGCAGACGCGGGCGCTGCGGCTGAGCGCGCCGGCGAGTGGCCGAGCGCAGAGCAGGAGGGCATGGCGGCCGGCGACGGCACGCAGGGCGAAGGCGAGCAGTCCAACAAGCGGCCGCTGAGCACGTCGAAGCGCGCCGCTCAGAACCGGGCGGCTCAGCGCGCCTTCCGCGAGCGTCGTGACAAGTGAGTGTTCTCGTGCAAGGCTTCGCGAGACGTCGCTGAAGCAAGCTCTGCAGGCGCGTCAAGGAGCTCGAGCTGCGCGACCAGCTTCTCCAGCCCACGCAGGAGTACGCTGCCGAGCTGCGGCTGCGCCTCGCGGAAACCAACAGCTACGCCCACCAGCTGCGCGAGATGCTCCTCGCGCGCGGCGTCGCCGAGGAAGAGGTGCCGAGCCCGCCGACCTATCCGGAGCTGCAGGCACCGCCGCTCGACATCACTGAAGGCGAGGCGGCCGGCTCGCCAACAGGCGGCGAGGCTGGCCCGTCAAAGAAGCGGCGCAAGAGCGGCAAGACGAAGAGCCCGCAGATGCAGCCCGAGTACGCGCACCACCCGGACGACGCAAGCATGCTCGACCTGGCCGCTGCCGCTACGGCGCCGCACGCGCAGCACGAGACCGACGGGCTCGAGTGGCTCGAGCAGCACCACCCGCAGGCGCACGGCCACATGCAGCACCAGGGCGCGGGCAACGAGGAGGCGCTCGACTCGCTCAGCGCCGTCGCCGTCGAGGCCGCTGCGGCTGCAGCGCACGCCGCTGCGCACGAGCATGCGGCGCAGGACGAGGCGCAGGCGCGTGCCGAGATGCTCGAGCACGAGGCGCAGCATGGACAGGGCGAGCAGGAAATGCAGGAGCCGCCGCAGCTCGAGGAGCCCGCCGAGCACGTGCTCGAGCAGCATGCCGAGGACGACGAAGCGGCTGCAGCGCAGGCGGCCGGCATGGCTGCGGCCTAGCTTCTGCCTCCTGCCCGCCACCCAGCTCTCTACGCCGCTCCACTCAGCGCCCGTCTGTCTCGTCGTCGCGCCGTACTCACCTGCGCTGCATCTCGACACTCATACCCCCGCCCCTGTCCCGCTTCTGCCGTCGAAAGCTGTACTTATACGCACGCGTGACGCATAGCATTTGCCCATCCGTGCTGCCCTCACTCCAGCGCCTCGTCGCCGTCGGCCACGCTCGAGAAGCTGAGCGTCTCGACGCGGCCGCGCCCCTTGGTCTCGGTCTCGAGCAGCTCGTTGATGAGCCGCAGCGACCCTGGGTCGATGACTGCGATCTGAAGCGCGAACGCGATGAGCGCTGAGGAGAGGGAGCCACTGCGCACAGCAGCGCCCCAGCGCGCGACTCACCAGCTCCCACTCGTCTGTCCAGTCCTCATCCTCGACCGTCTCGACGAGCGGCACGATCTTCTCCTTGAGCCGCTTGCCCTCCTTGTTGGCCATGGTGATGCGCACGCGCATCTTGGCGCGCTCGATGGGAATCGTCTTTGTCGACTGCAGCAGCTTGATGACGTCGAGTGCCTGGGCGCGCGCGCATGAGCACGCAGACGTCCTGAGCATTCTCAGCGGTACTCACCTGGCTCTTTGCGCTCTTGCCCGTCTTGATCGAGTAGTGCGAGTCGTGCATGGCCTTCTCGATGAGCCCGACGGTGTAGGGCCGCTTCGACGACGGGTCGACGCAGCGCTCGGCGACAAACGTGGCGATCTCGCGGAACGTCGACGAGAGCTCGTGCGAGCGCTCCTTGTCGCCCACCTGCAGCTCGCCCTTCTTGAGGATCTGCAGACTTGGATGAGCATGCGAAGCCAGCCGGGCGCTGCACGTCTGGAGCGGATGCACGGACGGCGTGGTCCCTTCACTGCGCAGCCGCGGCGCGTGCAGAGCCCGCCCCGCGCACCACGCGCATCACCTCTCACAAGATGCCCGCTGGCCAGCCAATGCCAGGTGCGAGCCAGGTGACTGCTGTTCTCAAGCGATGCGCCGTCTCCCGATGCACATTTTGAGCCCTAAAGCTCCTGCGTTCACGCCCACATGCGCCCTCCACGCCCCGCCGCGTTGCGCCCACCACTGCACACACTCACCTCGAGGATGATGTCGGGCGTCTCCGCCGTGCCAAACGCCTTCTTCATCTCGTCGGCACTGGCCAGCTGGCCCTTGGAGACGTTGATGAAGACGGAGTGGATCTGGACGACGTCGTCGAGGTCCGTCTCGACGCCCGTGCGCCACTCGCGCACCTTGTTCTTGTACGCAGCCACCTCGAAGCGCTTGCCGCCCTTCTTGAGGCGCACGACGGAGACGTTTGTCAGCTTGATCTGGTTGCTAGGCTGGTTGATCGGCATGGTGGGTGAGGTCTGTGGGATGCGGAGGTGGTGGACCTGCGGGAAGAGCTGCTCGCTGCTGCTGCTGCTCGCCGTCCGGCTCACGTCGGCAAGGGGAGCGCAGTGGAGGCCACGCTTCGGCTTACGTCAGCACGCGACCGACTTTTGTTGGCGCGAAGGCCGCGGCTTCCTGTCGTTGGCCTGCACCGCCGCTGCGTCTTCGCTCCCATCCGCATCCCTCTCCAACGCCCGCTCACGCATCGCCAATCGCCGCACCTGTCGCGATGTCCTCTGCATCATCATCCGCCGCGGCACGGCCTGCCAAGAAGCAGCGCCGGGCGCCACGTGCCGCGCCCGACGCGCCCGCCGAGCTGCCCATGGGCCGCTTCCTCGCCTCGCCCGGTGCGTCGCAGCGCCGATGCTGCAGTCGCTGCTCCCGCTCATGCGCCCTCCTGCCACAGAGAAGAAGCTGCGCGACGGCGCCGTGCGCTCGCTTGCCGCATTCCTCAGCCAGCGCGCTGCGGCCGAGCCCATCAGCCGCGAGGACATGGCCAAGCTCTGGAAGGGCATCTTCTACTGTGAGCAGCGGCGCCAATGACATGGGAGAGCATGGCGGAACGAGCGCAGCGGGGCGATGCTGGGCGGTTGCGCAGTCATGATGAAGCAGAAATCTGCTTGGCCGAAACGTCTGCTGCTGCCGCGTCGCTGTGCTGTCCTGCTCCGAGTCCAAGCTGACACGCACAGCAGGCTTCTGGATGTCGGACAAGCCGCTCGTGCAGCAGGCTTTGGCGCAGGAGCTGGCCGACCTAGTGCTGCTCGTGCCGCGGGCCGCTGCCCCCTCCTCATCCACCTCCGCCGCGCCGGCGTGCCAGGCGGCGCTGGGCTTCCTCGAGGGCTTCTGGGACGCCATTGTGCGCGAGTGGAGCGGCCTGGACAAGTGGCGCATGGACAAGTTCTACCTGCTCGTGCGCCGCTTCGCCAATGCCGGCTTCCGGCTCGTGGCGCGCGAGCAGTGGGATGCCGCAGCGGTGGCGGAGCTGGCGCGCATCATGCGCAAGCAGGGCGGCCCGATGTGGTGAGTTGCGTCGTGCGACAGATATTGGCGCCGACCGCTGACGGTGCTACTCCAGCCCAAATGACGTCAAGGTGCCAGACAGCATCACGTACCATCTGGCCGACGTGTACCTGGAGGAGCTGGAGAAGGCCATCGTGTCGCAGGAGGCAGGCGGCGAGGTGAGCCTGCCGTGTGCGCCCGCACTTGCACATGGCGCTGACACTGCTGCACAGACGGCGCCGACGCCCCTGCTCGACCTGCTGCAGCCGTGGGTCGTGACTGTCGCCTCGGCGCACTCGGGCCCGATGTACACGCGCATCATGGACAACGTGCTGCACCCGCTGCTGCGCGACCTGCTCGTCGATCCGCCGGCCGAGGACGAGGACGAGGCCGACGCGGCCGCCGAGCTCTCCTTCCCGCGTCTGCTGGCCACTGCTGCGGCGCCGCCCGCGGCCGAGCTGGGCGACGAGGAGTACGACGACGCGGCGCGCAAGAGCGGCCGGCGCGCCCAGCTGCGCCTGGCGCTCTTCCGCCGCCTCTTTGCCGAGGCCAGCCGGCCAGAGGCGCTGCAGGCACGGCGACACAACCTCTACAAGCTCTGGGAGGCGGAGCGTGCGCGCATGGACGACGCAGAGGACAGCGAGTGATGCTGCTGCGCACGTCGGTCGTGGGGTCTCCAATGTCATCTGGTCTTCAAGAAACGTGATGCATGAGAAGGCGCGACAGAGAAGCCGTGCATGTCTAAGGGTGAAGGGAGTGCCAGAAAGAGCCATAGTACAAGGGAAGGGGCATTCGAGTGACGAGGAGGAAACGGGCGCAGGCGGCCTGCACACTGCTTCATGGGCCGGTGAAGCCGGGGAAGCACGTCGCCACGTCCTTCTTGGGGTGCTGCAGAGCGAAGGGAATCAGCATGGGTAGATGAGGCAAGACAAGGGCAAGCACACACCTTGGCGTCGATGTGCTCCTGCAACTGCGAGCGCGAAGAAAGGGGTCAGCACGAGTGCGCTCCACAAGCAGATAGGAGCACGACACTGCGCATGCCGACATGCGCTGTCGATTCTTCGGCGTCGATCTGCACCGCTCCCTGTCACGGCAGAAGCCGGCGCCAGCACGCCGGCACAAGCGCCATGCAGATCACAGCCGGCTCTGGACGCGCCTGAGCGTGGCTTGACGCCGCAAGGGCGGGCAGCGGTCCAGCCAGCGTCTGCTGGTAGTTGGGCCAGCCAGACTGCGCCCGAGCGCACGATGAAGAGCCGCCTGCACACGCCGAGAGGCAGACGCGCGGCGCTCGTCCATGCGGAGGTCATCCGCGCTGACCACTGGACGATTCCTCTCAGGCCACTCGGCATCACGCTCGTGCGTCCGGACGTGCATGCCTGCCGCTCTGCCTGCTCGGCCCACACGACCCTCTCGCAGCTCTACGCGCAACTCACTGCGGCGGTGCGGACCGTCTGTGGGATGCATGTCAGCAGAGGGCCGGCAAGCGCTGCCAGCTGACGCAGCACTGACCGACATGAACGTCTGCATGCACACGGCGCACTTGACGCTGAGCGCGGCCTCTGCACGGGAGTGCTGCGTATCAGCATGGCCCTCGCACACAATGCCCGCCCGCACCACGCACGGTTCGCCTTGAGCTGGCTCTTGGGCTCGCTGGCGGCGGCGTTCTTGGCGTTGCGCTCGCGCTTCATGTTGGCCTTGTTTCCGTTGCCCATGGCTGCGGCTGTGTGTGTGGTGGTGCGAGGTTGGGAGATGGAGGATGAGGGTGGGGTGAGAGAGAGGAACGTGGCTGCAGCACGGGTCCAGGGCGCTGCAGGAAGCTCGTCCGTGTCGTGCGCCACAAAATCGCCGCACGTGACGCAGGCCACCTCCGCGGGATGGCGGCGACGGCGGCCACTCGACTGCTGGCACGGCCCCGCACCGCCAGCGCCCGCTTCCCCTCCACCACACACCCACCGCACACCATGGATCTCGACCTCGCCGTGCCGGCCGATGCGCCGCGCACGCCGCTCGAGCTGCCGCTGCTCGCGCTGCTCAACGAGGCACGCATCGAGCACGGCCTGCGCGTCCACGACCACGCGCGCTACCGCGCCTACTGCTCGGCAAAGGTGCACCGCCTGCGCGCCGGCCTGCGCCTCACCCACGCCGACGCACAGCACACGCCCGCTGTGGCGGCGGGCAAGGGCGCGGCAGCCAAGAGCAAGGCGGCCAAGGCGCGCCGCGGCAAGAAGCGCCAGACGCCCGCGGCGCAGAGCAGCGCCGACAAGGGCCACGGCAACGTCTTCACGCGCAAGACGATCCGCGCCGCAGACGTGCGCGACAACCGGTGCGTGGCGGTGGCTGGATGGGCACATGTGGCACGCACGGTGTGCCGGTGCTGCTGCAATCCATTACGTCGACTGACACTCACGGCCCCACAGCGCCCTGCAGCTGCTCCTCTTCGAGGCCGAGCGCGCCTGGGCCTTTGCGCAGGACAAGCGCACCTCGGACACGCCCAGCCCGCGCCAGGCCTCGTCGCACGCCCGCCGCTCGCTCTACTGGGCTGCACAGCTCGAGGCACTCGCCGGTGCGCTCAAGCCGCGCCTCGATGCGCGCGCCCGCGGCCAGATTGCTGCATACGCCGTGGCGCTACGCGGCGGCGTGGCGTTTGACAAGGAGGACCACCCGGCGGCACTGCGCAAGCTCTCCGTCGCCCGCCTGCTCTTCACGGCGCTCGCCGATGCTGCCGCCGAGTCTAAGCAGGCTGCCCTCGCCAACAGTTGGGTCGACCAGAGCGACGCACAGCTGCGCTTCAGCGCCTACCAGCTCGAGCTGGGCGACGGCAGCCCCGACGAGATCGTCAGTGCCGCGGCGCCGGCCGACGTGTGCGAGGCCGAGGTGCCGGGCTTCGCAGCGCTGATCCAGGAGCTCGAGGCGTTGCGCGGCGAGCGCAAGGTGCGCGCGTCCGTCACGATCACCTGGCGCGAGGAGGTCATCCCGGTGCGCAACGCCGAGCTCGTCGATGCACTGGCGCGCGTGCACGCCGCAGAGCAGGCGCTCGGTAAGGCCGTCGATGCGCATGACGAGGATGCCCAGCGCAAGACGGCGGACGCACCGGCCAAGGGCCACAAGCGCCAGCGCCTCACCTCGGCGCAGCGCACCGCCAAGAAGCGCGCCTCTGCCGGAGGAGCGCCTGGCACGGACGGTGCCGCTGCAGTGGGCATCAGCGCCACCGGCGGTCGCACGCAGCTTGACCCGTACGACCGCGCACTGGGTGCGCTCTCTGATGCCGAGGAGCTTGCGCGCCGTCTCGTCGAGGACAACGCCGCGGCGCTGGCCAAGAGCCACAGCACGCGGTACGAAGCCGCTGGCAAGGACCTGCAGCGTGCGCACGAGTACCTGCAGTACCGCCTGCTGTCTCTGCGCGTGCGGCGCAACGCACACCTCGTCGAGGAGGTGAACCACAAGGCTGCACGCCGCGAGCAGCGCGCTCGCGACGCACTCGAGCGGCGCCTGGCGTCTGGCAGCCAGAGCGAGCCGCGCAAGCGCAAGGAGGGCGTGGAGCCCAAGCGTCTGCGTGCGCCCAAGCCCAAGCGCAAGAACGGTCCCGGGGCGCGTGCCAAGCGTCCGCGCACGGCGCCGCGTGCGTACAAGCGCAAGCCGGCGCGCAGCGGTGCGCGCAAGGCTCGTGCGCAGCGAGCAGCGTCGAAGGAGCAGCGCGCGCGCAGCGTCGAGGCGGAAAAGCAGCGGCGCCGCGCCGCACGTGCCGTGCCGGGTGTCGCCAAGCTGCTCGACGGCGCCGAGGCCAGTCTGAGCGCCATGGCCGCGCTGGGTCTCGTCGAGGCACAGCCGGACGTCAGCTCGCTCATCGACGCCAAGGCGGCGTGGTACAAGGCAGAGGTGCTGCGCATCCTCGCGCGCGCCTACGACCTGGGCGGCGCGCAGGACCACGCGCTGCTGCTGCTTGCACGCGCACAGCTCTTTGTCCGCCAGGCACGACAGGCGGCCGAGCTCGTCGACGACGCAGGCGAGGAGGACGCCGATGCGCCGCCGCGCATGCTCGAGTCGACGTTCGCGCAGACCGAGCAGTTCGTCGAGGCGGCGCAGAAGGATGCGCAGCGCGAGCTGTACTTCTCGCAGCACGGCCTGGGCCGCGAGGCATCAAGCTCGGCGAACCTCATCAACAGCGCCGCATCGCGCTCGCGCGCTGCTGGTGCCTCCAGCAGCAAGGGCGTGCAGCGTGGCACGGCGCAGCGCGACACCAAGGCTGGCCAGGCGGTGCGCGACCTCGCCACTAAGCACGTCACCTTCGACGCCGACGACCTGGCGCACGCGGCACACCTCAGCGACAGCCGCGAGGCCGAGCTGCAGCAGGAGCTGCGCGCGGCGGTGGCCGAGAAGCAGCAGGCGCAGCCGAGCAAGGCAGCTGCTGTGGCCAAGAAGGCTGCGCTGACGGCGGCCAAGCCTCAGGCGCCGGCGACTCCTGCAGCAGCAGCCAAGCCAGCGCCGGCCGCGAAGGAAGCAGCACCAAAGGCGGCAGCACCAGCCGCCAAGTCCATCCCCGAGGCCGTCGTCGAGACTGTGCAGCCGCCGCTCGCCGCCGCCGCACAGGCCGTGCAGCCGCCGCTGCAGGCCGCGGCGCAGGCAGCGTCGGCCGCCGTCGAGCAGGTCACGGGCGGCGGCGAGCCGTACGACCCGGGAAACGTGACGGACGAGGAGGAAGAGGAGCAGCGTGCGGCGCAGACGCCCAAGAAGGGCTGGCTCGGCGGCTGGTTCGGCGGACGCTGAGGCAGACGAAGCATCTCGGCCGCACAGCAGTCAAGAAATGCATTTCTACGCGGGTGACAGGAGCGGACGCGTCTACTTGGGCACTGCCGGGCGAAGCAGTCAGCATGGCGAGTCAAGCAGCGCAGGAGCAGCGCCACTCACGCCACTTGACGCCCGTCTTGGGGCACGTCGAGTTGAACGTCGACGCCGTGGGGATGTAGCGGCCGCCGACGACGGGGCCGTAGGTGTGGTAGTAGTACCAGACCTCGTTGAGCTCGCCGCTCTTGGTGCAGCCGAGGTGCGGCGCGTAGCCGAAGCGGCGCGCCAGGGCCTGCTCGAGGTCGGCGGTGGCGTAGGTGCGCGTCGTGCTCGGCTCGATGCCGGCCTGCTTGAGCCAGCGGAACGTCGGCAGCGCGCGGAAGCGCTCCACCGTCTCCTCAAAGAAGCCGACGAGCGCCGCCTCCTCGGGCGAGCGGCCGTCGGCGTGCGGGCGCTGGCACTGGGCGCGCAGCGCAGAGAAGCACGTGGCGTGCTTGTTGTACTCGTGGTCCCAGAAGCCGGCGTTGTCGCCGTCGTTGCTGAGCCAGTAGAGATCCATGTAGGCCAGCGTCGCCGGGCTGTACTTGGCAAGGATGGCGCGGATCTGCAGGGGCGAGCGTGGGCGGGTGGGAGGCGGTAGCGGCAACAGAGCGACGCACCTCGGGACCCGAGTACTCGGGAATGCCGCTGCTCGCCGAGCAGAACTGCGGGTAGCTGCCGTCGCAGTAGTCGGGCCACAGGCCGTGCACCGTCCACGAGTTGGCCGGGCCGAACGAGGGCTGGGCGTTCCAGAACTGCGCACAGACGGGTCAGCACCGACGCTGCCACCCGCGTGCACGCCATCTGCGCACCTGCGTCTGGAGAAGCAGGCCCGACTCCTTCTCGCCCGCGTGCAGCGCGCCGTTGTAGCAGCACGTCGCCTTGCTGTCGGCGTCGATGGGGTAGCGCGAGGCGCAGCTGCGCTGCGAGAGCGCCTTGGCGCACTGCGCCGCGCCCTGCAGGTCGGAGCGCGGCAGCGCCAGCGACGCCAGCGCGGCGGGCACGAGGGCGGCGAGGGCGAGGAGACGGAACATGCTTGCGATGGGTTGATGAGGTGCGGTGGAGCCGGAAGAGCGGCTGCTTTTGTACCGTGACGCGGCGGCGAAGCTCAGGGGCCAAGAGCAGCTCGGCTGCACCTCGGACTTCCACCCCGAGCACCCTGGCACCAAGCGAAAGTGCAGCACCTCTCTTTCCCTTGCCCGAGCAGCCGAACTTGAAGAGGCAGCAGCGAGGCGGCCCTGCGTGCTGAGCAGCGGCGCTAAGAGCGCAGCCGCCTTTGCCCGGCGCACGCTCTCGCCACGCTAAGCGCAGCGCGCAGAAGAGCACGGCCGGCGCGGACGCCGAGCCGCGACGCGCCATCCTTCTTCTCGAGGACGGCGAGCGGAGCTACAGCTGGGAGCACGGCACGCTCTCGTTGCCGCCGGCACGTCGCTGGCCCGATGTGCCGCTGCAGCCGTGCTCGGACAGCGAACGCTCTCGAGTTCGCCGGGCGCTCAGCAGTGCCTGAACGTGCGATGTGAGCTTTGTCAGGGGGACAGACGCGAGATGCAGCGTTGCGCCGCGTGCGCACGTTCCTGTCCTCCCCTCTCGGCGTCAGCGCGGCAACGCAGGTGCGTCTCGCGTTCGATGCTGCGCACAGACCGACATCACCAAGCCGATGAAGTGAGAGCTGAGCTCCCTCACGTGCACTGCACATCTGCAAAGTGCCACTCAGCAGGTGGTGTCGGGGGCAGACCAAAGGCGGGCAGCGAGCCACGCATCTACCACGGCGCCATCGCACAGACGTACGACTGCGAAAGGCAGGACTGCGTCTTACAGGCCATGTCGCGTGCAGCTCAAGAAGAACGTCAGTCGCAGAGGCGCGAGCAAAGGCAAGCGGAGCGCGGCCTCGAGAGAGCGAGAGAGGCGGCGGCCGCCTGCTCTGGCGTGGACCGTCGCGTAGCATATTACGGTCCGCGCGTCACGGCGCGCGCGGGAGTCGCTCGCACCCTCCGCGAGACGCGAGATCCGCGCCGGCATCGGGCGAGCCGGGCGCGCCGGTGCGGGGAAGCGACGACGAGCTGCTCGCTTGCTGACCTCCGCCTCACCGCCTGCGCTCCTTCCGCCTGGGGTGCTCCTGCCGGCCCCTGGCGCTGCTCCACATGCTCCGCCTCGTCTTGCCTCTCCGCAATCCTCTCGCCTGTGCCTCTACCCCTCTCGCCGTGGCTCCTGCCCGCTTCGCCTTCACCGCCGCACCTCTCCGCCGCCTCACCTCCAACATGCCGCCCGCCGCGCGCGACGACGGCGAGGCGGGCATGCCCATGGCGCCCATCCCCTCGGCGACGCTCGTCGTGCTGGCGCCGTGTGCCGCGCACCAGTGGCGCGCGCCGCAGTGGCGCACGCTGCTCGTGTCGCGCTCCGCCCGCCTCGGCTCGTCGTTCCGCTCCGCCGTCGTCTTTCCCGGCGGCGCCGTCGATGCCGCCGACTATGCGGCGCTGCACGTGCCGCACGGCGAGCGCAAGAGTGCCGCGGGCAAGCGGGCGCTGCAGCTGGCGGCGCTGCGCGAGACGTTCGAGGAGACGGGCCTGCTGCTCGTGCCCAGCCGCAGCACGGGCAGCCGGCTCAGCAGCCGGGCCGTGGGCGCGGGAGAGGCCGGTGTCAGCGTCGAGGAGTGGGCACGGATGCGCGAGGCTGTGAGTAAGGAGAGCAGTTGAAGGGTGGGCTGTGCAGAGAAGCGGCGCGCGCGCACTCTTCGTGAAAAGCGACTGCTTGCGGCTCGTGCCTGTCTGACACCGCTGCGCAGGTGCACAACGATGCGAGCCGCTTTGCGCCCTTCCTGGCGCAGGTGTGCAAGCACCTCGGCATCGCCGGCGACGCCGACAGTGCTGATGCGCTGCCGCTGGCGGCCATGATGGAGTTTTCGCGCTGGATCACGCCGCGCACCATCGTGCGTCCGGCCAAGCGCTTCGACGCGCACTTCTTCCTCACCGTGCTCGACGCGCCCGACGTGCTCACGCCCGACACGGCGAGCGCGAGCGGTGCGTCCGAGGGCATCGCCGCTACCACCAAGGGCGGGCTGGGCCTCAGCGCCGACGGCACCGAGACGCTCAATCTCAAGGTCGAGACGCCCGCCGACATCCTGGCGGCGGCGATGCGCGAGGAGTTCCTCCTCATGCCGCCGCAGTTCTACATTCTCGCCGACATTGCCGCGGCGCTGGAGCGGCCGGGCGCGGGCGGCGTCGAGGCGCTGCGGCCACTGCGCTTCCTCGATGCGCCGGGCGTGGGCAAGAAGGCACACGGCGTGTCGCCCGTTTACACCGAGGACCGGCCAGCAGAGCTGACGGCCATCGAGCCGCGCTTCATGCCCAAGGCCGGCAAGACGATGCCGCTGCCGCACGCCTCCAACGCCTCGGCGGCCGATCCCGCCGAGCAGGAGCGCTACGTCTTTCCCCTCGTCATGCCCGGCGACGTCGACTGCTCGGCGGAGCAGCGCCTCGCCGCGGGCCTGCCGGCACGCCCGCCACAGGCGCAGCACGGCGCGCCGCGCATCCTCAACCGCGTGCTCGTCAGCCCGCGCCCCGGCGGCGGCGGCGTGAGCGTCTTTGGCGTGATCCGGCGCGGCATGCCGGGCCTCGAGGACATGAGTCTCGGCTGGACGGGCGAGGACGACGGCGAGAGCATAGCGCCGAAGCTGTGAGGAGACAGGAATGCATTCACTCAGAGAAGGCCCGGGATGACGGCCGTGCGGTCCTTGGGGTATCGGCCGTCCTTGCCGTCGCCCTCGACGCCGAACTTTGAATGGTACCACTTGTGCCCGTTGACGGCGCGCGGCAGCATCGCCACCACCTCGCAGATGGGAAAGACGAGCGGCGGCGCCGAGAGCAGCAGCGCCACGCGCGTCATGGCCGGCAGCGTGGGCGCCAGCGGCGAGAGGGGCGAGAGGGGCGAGAGGGCGAGCGCGGCGACGGCAAAGGAGAACCACTCGAACCCTGCGGGGAGATGTCAGCGCTGCCGGCGCACACATGCAGCACGCGAGCCACACGCACACTCGCAGAGATAGTTGGGGTAGCTGATGTACCGGTAGAGGCCGCCGTGCGGGATCTCGTAGCGCGGCTTCTCCTTCTTGTCGGCCCGCTGGCCCTTTGGCTTGCGCCTGGGAACAGGTGTCAGAGCTGCAAGTGCGGGACGTGCTGCACGGCGCTCACCGCAGGTTCATCAGCACCTCGTCGTGCCACACATTGCCCGCAAAGCCGACAACCCAGCCAGCCACGCCTAGCCAGAACAGCGGACTCTCGAGCGCCCAGCGCGGCAGCAGACCGGGCGAGAGGATGACTGGCACACCTGTCAGCACCGCAGTGGCGCTGTCGCAAGGTCGCGACGCTCACCTGCGCGCACCCCGGGCAGCTCGACGGGCGGCGAGCGGCCGCCGATCCACGAGCCCATGATGAGGCCGTTGAGGCTGCATTCTGGGGTCAGCGCGAAGAGGCATTCCCTGCGCGGGAAGGATGCTCACGTGTTGAACATGGTCGCCGAGAGAGCTACGCTCACTTGAGGCACATCATCTGCGTCAGCGCAGCGCAGAGCATACACATCGCCTCACTCACGGTGGATCGGCGAGCGCGGTGGGCTGCGCAGCGGCTGAAGCAGTGCGCGATGCGTGCTGGGCCATGCCGTGTCAGCATGTCGTGCCAGCGCATCGCGGAAGAGCATGCGCTGCAACTGCGCAATGTAGCATTCGTCTATGCCGCACTGCACGCTCGCCTCGACTCACTAGTGCGTCAGGTAGAGCAGCGCCAGGATGCGGTTCGGCAGCGGCAGGAGCGCCAGGCGCGCCAGGCTCGGCTGCCACAGCGGCGCGGCCGTGCCGGCGATGAGCGGCGGCGAGAGGAGCGCGCCGGCAAAGACGACGGGGCTCCAGAGCTCCATGGCGATCCACGCGGCGTTGCCGGGCAGGTTGAGGCGGCTCTGCGGCAGCGCAAAGCGGCCGTGCGGCGCGTTGATGTGGCGCAGCAGCGGCAGGAGGAAGGGAAAGGCCTTGAAGAAGAGCACGGCGAGCGCGTACAGCTGCGGCGCCGCCTGTGCGCGCCATGTGGCGAGCGAGAGGCCGAGGGCGCCGGGCTGCGGCAGGCCGCCGAGGGCGAGGTGCGAGGCGGAGGCCATGGCTGTGGTGGTGGGAGGCAAGGTGCGGAGCGGCCGTGACCCCTCCACCGGGGCGGCGCGCGCCTCACGTCACGTCAGCCCCAGGTGGCCCGCGCGCGCGCCATGCATGGCCGGAGTCGCGCCGCCGCCCTGCACCCTCACTTCCCACCACCACCGCGCATCGCCTCGCCATGCCCTCCTCCTCCATCGACTCGAGCGCCGGCAGCAGCAGCGGCAGCAGCAGCGGGCGCGCCGACGGCCTGCTCCCGCTCTCGCTGCCCGCGCTGCTGCCCGACCTGCGCTTCGAGCAGAGCTACCTCGCCAGCGTGCAGCACCTCGTGCACGAGGAGGAGCAGCAGCAGAGCGACAAGCAGGATGGGCGCAAGCACAAGGTGGCAAAGGGCCGCGGCCCGCACGGCGAGAAGGAGCTCTGGCTCGGCGACCTGCGTGTCGAGTGGTGAGTGCTGCCAGGCCGCAACGTGCAGGCAGCGTGCGCGGAGGTGGTGGTGCGCAGCGCTGTGCAGCCCAGGCGCAGTCGAGTGAAGCGTCTAGCAGCGCGTTTGTCGGCAGCGTGGGATAAGGTGGTGCGCAGCGCTGTGCAGCCCAGGCACAGTCAAGGGAAACGTCTCGCAGCACATCTGTCGGCAAGCGGCGGCCTCACGCCTGCACCGCTCAGGCTGCTGGCTGCCGCTCCATCGCGATGGCCGTGCTCACCCGTCCGCCCGCGCAGGCTGCCGCTGATGTACATCACGCTGCGCGACCAGCTCGTCTCGCCGCTGGTGCAGGGCGCGCTGTGGGGTCTGGCCGGTCTCTCCTTCGGGCATCTCAAGGCCTTCATGGCCAGCCGGCGATCACAACCCGGCGGGCGAGGCGGCGCGGGCAAGGGACTCTTCGGCATCAAGCGGTAGCAAGAGTAATTGAGCGAGACGTGAGATTACATGAAGGTCATGGGTGCAGGCAGAAGCGCGCTCGAGACGGGGGCCAGGCAGTGTGGTCCAGTCGAGGGAGAGGGCGAGGCGGGCGCAGGCAGGCGTGTATGTGTGTATATGGGCCAAAATGCAGGTGGTGGGTGACAGGGAGCGCTGGCGCTCGGATTAAGATGGCTGGAGGAAGCAGCGCTCAGATGCGCAGTGCCGAGTCGATGCGGTCGAGCAGCGGCTTGACGATGCCGCCGCTCTTGGGCGCCGCCTTTTGCGGGAAGTAGCCGGCCTGGCCGTTGGACGTGGGGGCCAGCGGCGTCTGGCCGTCGGCCGTGATGCCCGACGAGACGGCTTCGCGGCGTGCGGCGGCGCTCTTGCGCGCCAGCAGGCTCTCGGTGAGCTCGCCGGCGCGCCAGGCGACGATGGAGAGCAGGCTGTCGGAGAGGCCGTGTGTCTGCTCGTTGCCGCCGAGCACGTAGACGCCCGGCTCAAAGGCACCGGGCACCTCGCGCGCAATGGAGCTGCTGTCCTCGAGCGTGACGCTGGATGCGCTGCTGCCGGGGCTCGAGATCCCGCTGGCGCTGGCGCTGCCCGACGAGTGGAAGGCCGGCGAGGCGTACGGCACGAGGCGGTAGTCGCGCGAGATGCCGCGCACGCGCTCGCGCAGCCGCTCCTCGGCCGCATCGCCGCCGGCGTCGAGCGTGGCGCGGCGCGAGTCCAGCGACTCGTCCTCGCCCGGGAAGCCGAGCTCGGCACGCCGCCGCTCGGCCTCGGGGTCGAGCGCGGGGAAGTGCGGCGCCAGCGGCTCGAGGAACTTCATGCACGACGGCGCCCGCGCGAAGCCCGTGCCGAGCGTGACGAGGTCGAAGCGCTCCGTGTGCGACGTCGAGTCGGCGTCGGGCTTGGTGCTGGACAGCGTCAGCTCGACCTGCTGCTCGTCGCCCTCGCCGACGAGGCGCGAGCTGTCGACCTGTGTGTTGCTGCGCAGCACAAACGTGCCCTCGCTCGGCCCGTCGGCGCCCGGCCACGGCGCCTCGTGCTCGATCTGCTGGTCGTACAGCACCTGGTTGAGCGCGTTGAGCACGTCGGAGCGCACGACGGAGTAGTTGGTGCGCTTGTACTCCTTGATCCAGTCGGCGCGCTCCTGCGTGCCGGCTCGCCAGAAGGCGTCGGTGCGGTCGGGGTCAAAGGCGGCGGCGTTGACAAAGGCCGAGTCGTCGGACGGCACGATGGCCGAGGCGCGGAAGATGAGGCTGATGTGCGCGGAAGGGAAGGTGCGGCGCAGGTGCAGCGACGTCTCGGCCGCCGACTGGCCGCTGCCGACGACGGCGAGACGCAGCGGCCAGTGCGACGCCGACGCCGGCGACGCGCGCCCGAGGCGCCTCTGCGCCGTGGCCGAGAGCTGCGGCTCGATGGCGGCGAGCGAGGGCAGGAACGTCGACGAGTGGATGACGCGCGCCGCCTCGGTCCACGGCGACGCCGGGTACACGGGCAGCAGCGCCGGCGGGATCTGTGCGATGCCGCCGACGCCGACGGTGACGTTGCGCGCGAGGCGCACCGTCGTGCCGCTCTCGCCGCGGCGCTGCGTCGTGACGCGGAGGATGCGCACGCCCTCGCCCGCCTGTGCGGCCGGCACGGCGGCGCCGCTCTTGCGCAGCTGCGCCACGTCTGCGGCGCCGAGCGGCTCGATGGCCAGCACGTCCTCGCCGTAGCTGACGACGTCGTCCATGCGGCGCGCGGCCCACGTGAGGTAGGCGCTCCACTCGCGCCGGCTCGGGATGTTGGCCTCCATGTTGATGAAGGCCGAGAGGCGGTTCTGCTGGTGCAGGTAGTTGACGAACGAGTACGACGACGTCGGGTCGCGCATCGTCGCCAGGTCCTTGAACGGCGACACCTGCAGCTGCGCGCCGGGCAGCAGCAGCGTCGAGTGCCTGGTGGACATGAGCATTGGCGCAGCATGGCAGGAGAGTGCGGCTCACCAGGCAAACTGCGGCTGGCGCTCGACGAAGTGCGCCTTGAAGCCGGCGTCGGCGGCGTCGGCGCTCTCGCGCAGCGCAATGGCGAGCGCCAGGTTGGCCGGGCCTGCAGAGGGTCAGCAGGCGCAGGCAGCAGCGCCGAGGCAGCTGCACGCACCGAAGCCGACGCCGAGCAGGTCGAGGATCTCGACGGCGTCCGTCATGGCGGCGCGGGGTGAGAGGTGCGAGCGGGCGCGGCGGTGCGGCGAGGTGGAGGGCGTGCGAGGTGGCGGCGGTGGGTGCGAGGTGCGGCGCGTGCAGGTGTGCGGGGTGCTTGGGCGAGGTTGGAGAAGCAGCGTCGAGCAGGCTGAGGTGTTCGCTATATATGGCGGCGGCGGGTGTGGAGAGCAAGGCGGATGGGATCAGCGGCATCGATGGCAGCTTCGCCGGTGCAACGCCTGAGCCGCTGAGCTGACGAGATGGCGTGGCCGAGGCTGCTTCTGGCACGCGCCGCACGCCGCACGCACGCGCACGCCGCGACTCTCCTGGCGCCGTCCCAAGATCTGATCGCGCGCTGCACTTTTTCCGAGCGCCTCGCCTCGCTCCTCGTCGCTCTCCCCTCTCGCAGCGTCGCATCAGCACGCATCGCGATTTGACGTACGGCGAGCAAATTCTCGGCCAGCTCGCGGCCCCTGCAGCGCCCGTCTCGTTGCCGGCGGCTCGCGCGGCCACGGCCATCATGCGTGCGCCGCCTTCGCTCGCCGGCACGCCTCAGCTCACGCCATGCCGCTTTTGCCCAACCCCGCGCTGCGATGCCGCTGCCGAGACGATGATGTTCCCGCGAGACCCTCTCGGCGCGCGCGCGCCAATTGCAGATGGGCTGAGCGGCGGCGCAGCTCGCTGCCATTTGAGATTCTCGGCAGCGCCAGTCGAAAAAATCGAGATCGCCTCGCAACGATGACGCGCGCGCGGCGAGCCGGCAAAAGCGCCGCGGCCGGAGCCGCTCGCATGCGGCCGAGGTGGAGAGCAGCACGCGGCCTGTGTCCGGCGCCATGCACACAAGACGCCGGAGGAAGCGCTCGAGCCGCCGCACGTTGCCGCTCGCTTTTCCTCCGCCGCGCCGCGCTCCCCACAGCGGCGGCCGCTGCCATTCGCAATGCAGCTCCGCCTCGGCCGCTACTGCGAGCGTCAGCCAGATCTCTGCCGCGGCCGAGGCCGTGAGCAGCATCAGCAGCGCCTCCTGTCTTCCGAGGGGCAGTACTTCGCAGATGCAGACCCAGGGGACCACTCGTCAGCTTGGCGCACTTGCCGCGGAATTAGCCACGCCGGCGGCCAGCAGAGGCACGCACGTCACCTGACGCGCATCTGATTATCGCTGGGCGTAGCGCCTTTAGCGCCATCACTCGTCTTGATTCCTTCTTGGCACCTCCTTCATTCCTCTCCTGGCCCGTTCTTCCTCAAGACGTGCCTGAAAGCGACCCCTCGGGTCTATTTGCGTGCACACGCCTGTCACGCTGGCTGCCGGCTGATGTGCCCTCCATGCGATGGGATTACTCGAGTCAGGGACAGGGGAACAAGCGTGAGAGGGGATAGCGTTGGTGCGATCACGGAGATATATAGCGCACGAGGCACGATCCGAGTGCGATGAAGCGCAGCGAGGAACGCCCAGGCACAGATGAGCCTCGGCCAGCGCCAGGAGGCAGGCACGACCGCACGACAGCGATGGCTAGCACCCACGGCCTAGGGCGCCGCCGCAGCACGAGGCGCATTGGCAGCGAGCAGCGAGCCGACAAACGTCTCCCATCCTTCGTCGGTGCTGGCCGAGCAGGCGCGCGCCCGGGAGCGCAGGCCGTGCGGCACGCTGCGGCGCCGAGCCAGCGCCGCCTCCGAGAGGCCGGCGCCGCCCTGCTCCTCGACGACGCGGCTCATGCCTGCCGCCAGGCTGCGCTGGCGACCGAGCCGTCGCGCGGCCCGCTGCACGGCCGCGTGGACGGCGACGGGCGGGGCGGCGCTGTCGGCCTCGGCGTTGGCGGCGAGGACGGGCAGGTGCTTGTGGTGCTCGGCGATGCTCGTGCTGCGGTCGCGCCGTCCCGAGGCATCCGGTGCGCTGCTGCCGCTGCTCGTGCTGCTGCTGCGTGCCGCAAGGCTGCTGCTGCCACTGCTCACGCTGCCCGCTGCCGCTCGCGGACCGACGACGAGCGCGCCGGCCAGCGCAGGGCTCGTCAGGCCGGCGACGACGCTGCTGGCGCCGCTGCTGGCGCTGCTCGCGCGGCTGCGGTCGAGGTCGAAGAGGCCGAGCGAGTTGGGCGCGTGCGGCGGGTCCGAGTCCGACGACGTCGAGCCGTCGGCACGCGCTGCGGCGGCCCAGCGGGCGCGGATGTCCATGTCTTGCTCATGCTCCAGTGGCTCGAGCTCAATCGTACGCTGCTTGGGCCAGATGTCGACCGTCTCGGCGCCTTGCTCCGGCACGCCGCGCGATGGGTGTCCCGTGCTGGGACTTAGTGCCCTGCTGCTGTCGCTGGCACTGATGATGCGCAGCCGCTCGACGTGCGGACATGCGGCCAGCGTGTCGTGCAGCGACTCGACGTTGCCCGGCGCGTCGAAGGGCCCAGGCGACGTCCAGTAGAGGTTGAGCGACTTGACCTGCGGACTCTGGCCCAGCGCAGCCTCGAGCAGACGGCGCGCTCCGGGCGGCATGTCTGAGAAGGCTGATGAGCACGAGCCTCCGATGCGGCATCGCAAGGTACTCACAGCCCTTTGGCGAGCGAATCGACAGCTCGCGGAGCTTCCGCAGCGAGCCGAGCGCATTTGCGTACGATTCCAGACTGCCGGTGCCATCCGCCCACGAGCATCTGACGGAGAAGTGTGAGCATGGCTCCGCTGCAGAGACGCAAGGCGACGCACGCTACGGCCGAGCAGGTCATGTCCAGCAAGCATTCCTCGACGTACGGCCCGCACGCAATGAGCGCGTCGAGCACGAGGCGGACATCGACGTGCTCATGTGCGTCGCCCTGCCGCTTGGCCGTGCAGAAGACGAGGCGGCGCACAAGCGATGCGGCAACCGCCTGGCTCGGAGCTGTGCTCGCCAGCGAGCGGAGGAAGGCATGGATGTTGTGCCGGGTGATGTGCGGCGTGTGGTAGAGTGCAATGCGAGCAGCAGGCAGGTAGGCACGCGAAACGAGGGAGATGCTGCGCCCTGCGCCGTTGGGATCGTTGACGAGGGCGTGCTGGAAGATGTGCGCCACGATCTCGGGAGGCAGTGTGCGCGGCATGACGGAGGCGAGAGGAGGTAGTGGTGAGAAGGGTCGTCAGGGCGAATCCGTCGAGGAGCGCGGGGCACAGCGGAGCACGGGGCGGCGAGGGATCAGAGGACCGAGCGTGTGATGCGAGCCAGCTCGCAGAGCAGACGGAGAGTGGCAGAGAGTGTGCGGGCGCCGACGAGTGCAGCGCGGTGGGTGTGCGGCGAGTTGGAAGAGGCACGAGACGCAGAGACGGACAGAACGATCGAAGGCTGCGCGTTCCCGTCCTGCGTGCGTTGCCTTTTAGACGCCTGCCATGCCGGTGGCGACTGCGTGGCTGCCGATGAGGTCCGGATCTCGTCGTGTGCGTCACCGTGGATGAGGGTGCGATGCGAGGCTGAGCGGCCTGTGCGCCCACGGCACAGAGGGCGTCGGCGTCGAGGCGGCCCGAGCGCGCCCGGTGTCGCGCGCTGCGGAGGACTATTGGCCGCCGACAGCTTGCGGCCTCCCACGTGCAGCTGCAGTGGCCTGTTGTCATGCGCAGACGTCCTCATGTGCGAAGAAGTTCAAGCGGGCCGGACTTGCGTTGCGCTCGGGCGCACATGGGAAGGCGGAGTCGGCCGGCTGCCGCTGCAGTCGGGACGACGGGCTGCGCAGGGCCAGCACGTGGCTGATGGCGGCTGCCAGCGGAGGCTCGACGGGCATGCGCAAGCGCAGCGAGGTCACAAGTCATCTGCAATTCCTTCTCCTGACGACTACTGTACAACACTGGACGCTCTCTATGGGATGTAGACTGAAGTGGCAGCAAACGCCGGGGAAACCTGGATGACACGCACAACACGATCTTCTCCTTCCGCGCCTACTCAAGCTCGAAGAGGCCGTCGTCGACCTCCTCGCCCATCGTCGGCAGCGCAATGGGGCTCGGCTGCTGGCGCACCGTGTCGGTGCGCAGACGGTGCATGCCAGGGTGCTGCGGCACGCCGCCGGCCGAGGCGCGGTGGATGGCAATGCCGTTGCCCTCGGCGGGCAGCGGCGACGAGCCGCCGCGGAACGCCATGCCCGGGCCAGGCGACGCCGAGAGGCCGTACGACGACTGGTGGTGGTGTGCGTCGAGCGAGGCGTTGGAGACGGAGCGGCCCATGCTCATCGCCAGGCTCAGCGGGTTGGCGCGCTGCGCCAGCACGCTCGACGGCGCCACAAAGTGCTGCTGCTCCGAGTTGGAGTCGAAGCTGTAGCCGGCATAGCCGGCCGACGGCTCCTGGGCCGAGCTCGGCGGCGGCAGCGCGTGCAGCCGCGAGAGGCCCGCAGCCATGCCCTGGGGCAGCGACTGGCCAGGTGCATGCAGGAAGCCGGCCTGCGTGCGCCGCCGCCGCGACAGCTCGGCAGGCGTGAGCAGGTCGGAGAGGCTGGAGGGCAGGAAGTCCTCCTTGTTGATAAGCAGGTCGCCCTCCTCCTCTGACTCCTCCGCGTCGTCCTCATCGTCCGTCGCACGGCCGTCGGCATCGCTGCGCCAGCGCGAGAAGCCATTGCTGCCGTCGCCGTAGCTGCGCCCCGCCGACGAGGCAAATGGCCCGGCGCCGCCCTGCTCGTGGCTGCCGCTGAAAAACACGCCGCCGCTGCCCGAGTTGAACGGCGACGTGCCGAATGCGCTGCTCGAGGCGATGGGCTGCTGCATCGAGAGGCCGCCAGGGTGCTGCATCAGATGCGGCGGCTGCCGGCCGCCGGCGCCAAAGTGCAGCGGCACGCCCGCCGACGGCCCAGAGCCGTCCAGGTGGATGGCGCCGTTGCTGTCCGTCGAGAAGAGCACGGCGGGGTCGTGGCTGAGCGCCAGGTTCGCCGGCACGAGTGGCCGCTGCATGCCCGGCGGGCCGGCGTTGGCGCTGCGCATCGGCTGCTGCGCCAGGAGCGAGTCGTAGCCGTCGCCGACGTGCCCGCTGCCGTTCGCCTGGCCGTGCATGCCCGCCATGCCCGGCCCTCGCCGCTGGGCATCGTCGCCGCCGTTGCGCCGCTCAGCGCGCTGCTTGCCGGCGCCATCGCGGCCGCCGGCAGCGCCGCCCATGCCGGCCTGCTCCTGCTGAGCGAGCTGCTGCGCCCGCTTGTTCTTGCGGTCCATCTGCCACGCAGCGTCAGTGCGCGCCGCGGCGGGCCGTCCTCTGCGCGACTCACACTCGGCGGCTGGCCCGGCAGGAGGTGTGCGAGCGCACACTTGTGGCCGAAGCGGCAGTTGCCCTTGAGGAACCACTGGCACACGGCCAGCTCTTCCTTGCCGCGGCCGCCGGCGCCGGCGCCGCCATTGGCGCCGCCGCCCTGCGTGTGGGCAAAGGCGCACTCGCTGCCCGCCGAGCAGCCGTTGGAGGAGCGGAAGAACTTGCAGGGCACCTGTGCCAGCGCCTCCTTCTTCTTGTTGCTCACCTTGCCCGTCGCCGACGGCCCGGCGACGCGGCGCGAGCGTGGGCCGGAGGGCGGCGCGGCGGCGGCGGGCGGCGACGTAGGGCCCGCAGCATCGGGCGAGGACTGGCGCGGCGTGCCGGGCGCCGCACCGTCTGAGCTCGGCTGCTGCGCTTCTGTCGGCGGCTGCGCTGCTGCTGGAGCGGCTGCAGCGTCGGACGAGCTGGGCGCTGGCGGCTCGGCAGCCGCCGGCGTGGGCGCGGGGCTGGACGCCATGGAGATGTGCAAGGCAGCAGCAGCAAGAGGTGCGGCGCGTCGAGTCGGAGAGAGTGCCGCACTGCGACCAGGACCGCAGCGGGCGCTATGTACACGCTTGTGAGCCGAGGGCCGTGGGGAACGTGGAGCAGATGTGAATAAGAATCTGGGAGAAGCTGGAGAAGGTGCTGCTGCTGCTCTCGAGTCGCTCTCGGCGCTGCCCCATCTTTCGCACCGCGCGCGGCCGCCGCTGCCGGCCTGCCCGCGCGCGCCGCTCCGCCCGCCGCCCGCCGCTCCGCCGCCGCCGCATGCGCGCGCCGTGAGAAGGTCCGCAGAAATCACGTGCTGCCGGCCTGGACCCTGAGCCTGCTTCCGCTCCCACGCACTCCGGGTCCGCACACACAAGAACACACCGTGCGAGCAAGTGCGTGCAATTGGCGAGCGTAAGTGGCAAGGTCGAGAAGGAGGAGGGCGCAAGAAGCACGGCCGAGAGCACCATCACGGACGCCCCTCGCGCACATTCGCAAAGCGGCTCTGCGGGAAGGAGAGGTGGTTGGGGCTCATCTCGAGCTGGCCGAGCTGCAAAGAGTGACCTGCGTAAGCCTCTGCACTGACTGCTTGACACTGCCTGCACACTCACGCCCCGCCGCACCGTCTGCACAATGCTGCGCGCGCCCACGGCGTCGCCGCTCATGTCCCAGTAGAACGTGCCCGCCAGGCCGGCCCAGTTGACGTAGCCCGCCTTGTCGGCGGCCGTCTCGACGCTGTCGTACGTGACCCACTCGCCGTCGGGCGTGCGGCACGAGGCGGCGCCGATGGGGTCGCTGATCTCGACGGCGCCGGGCAGCGGCAGCGCGCGGTAGTCGTACACGCCGGCCTCGGCCGTGCCCTTGCCGAGCCCGGCGTAGCTCGACCCGGCGCCCGCACACTTGGTGAAGGAGCGCCCGTACAGCGGGATGCCGAGCACGAGCTTGTTCGGCGACACGCCCATGCTCTGGAAGAGCGAGATCGTCGCCTCGCACGATGGCGCTGGCCCACGCAGGTTCGCCTGCATTTGGATGAGCAACGAGTGGCCACGGCCTGACAGGCAGCTCACCTGGTGGTTGGCCGTCGTGTTCCAGGAGCCAGCAAAGTCGTACGACATGACGTTCCACAGATCAAGCACCTCTGCGCAGCGTCAGTACAGACGGCAGTGCGGTCGATACGCCGCCGGGCTCACCGTCCATCTCGCGCACCCGCAGCAGCTTGAGCTTCTTCTCGCCCGCCGGGCTGGCGATCGTGAGCAGGTAGCGCGGCTCGCCCTTGTACGCTGCGTGAGCGTCGAGGCCGGCGCGCATCTCGCGCAGCAGGAGCACAAAGTCGCTCGCCTCCTTTCCGTTCTCGGGGTACTCCCAGTCGATGTCGATGCCGTCGAGACCGTAGTCCTCGAGCAGCGTCAGTGCGCTGCGCACGAACTCGGCACGTTTCTTCGCATCGCAGGCCACAGGCGCAAAGTGGTCCTTGAAGGTCCAGCCGCCGACGCTGATGCTGACCTTGGTGGTGCGGTGCTCGCGCTTGGCCCGCAGCAGCCGGCCGAAGTTGCCGCGCAGCTCGTCCTCGGGCGCCGGCGAGTCAAAGGGCGTCTGCTCGTCGGCCCATGGGTCGACCAGGAAGACAGTGCCGTTGGTCGGGTTCACGTCCGCGAAGGCGTAGAAGATGTGCGTGAGGTCCGCGTAGGGCAGCTCTGCTGGTGTGAAGCTGCAGCAGATGATCAGCGGGCTGTGCACCACTGCGGCTGTCGTGACGACTCACTTGCGTGGCGGATAGATGCTCCAGCTCGTGAAGCTGCGCACAGAGCATCAGCAGCTGCGTCCACGACCATGCATCAGAGCGGCTCACTAGCCGCCGTGAACCTTGCCGTGGCGGATGGGGTTGTACGGCGCGAATGCCTGCTGCACCTGCTGCTGTGGCGATTGCCATGCCGCTCCCTGCTGCTGCGGCGGCGGCTGCCACGCTTGCTGCTGATAACCTCCATGTGGCACGCCGCCGCTGCTGGCGCCGACGCCGAGCTCGGCCTGCACGCGGTCGCCCAGGCCTTTGAGCTTGGAACCAAGACCCATTGCCGGACGGTGATGCGACGGATGCGCGTTCGAAGCGAGCGCAGAGAAGAGGAGCAGCAGGAAAAGCTGGAGTGGTGCGAACATGAAAGGAGGTGCAAGAGGTGCGTCAGAGAGAGGGAGAAGAAGAGGTGACGGACAGATCCGGACGATGCCGAGCAGGGCACAGGCCAAACCGCGCCAGCTTATGTAGGGTCGACTCACCGGAGCGCTCAGGAGAGCAGTAGCTAGCAGCGGATGCTCACGAGCGGATAGAGACAGGGCTTGTGTGACCCGACGCAGGTGAAGCATGCGGCAGAGTGAGCGGTGAGGAGGCAGGAGCGAGAGTGTTGCTCTCCGCGCGCCAGCCGCAGCGCACGCGCCTGCAAGGTCCGAGCGCACGCGCACCGCCTCGCGCGCGGCTGCGCTCGGGCTGCTGTGGAGGCACGCCGCCACGGAGCTCGGCACGCCGCCAGCTCAGGGCCCAGATGCAGCCTTGCACAGGGGGGCAAATGGCACCTGCGCCCGGCGGCACGAATGTCTCCTCGGCACAGCTGCCGAACCCCGCCGAGATGGCGCCGAAGATGGAGCAGCTTGAACGTCGCTGCTGCGGCTGCAATCTGAGGGCTGCGCGTGCGCGCGGCCGCCTGCAAGCGGGACAAGGGGCAGGAGCGCCGCTCCTGACAGCGAGGGGGCAGGTGTAGCTCGCAGCTTCTGCGAGATCGAGGCACCTTAAAAGCTCATCTGGCCTGCTTGAAGCGCCCGAAAATAGCAGCCGGGCCTGCACCCTGAGGCGAGATGTGGCTGCCTGCGCCAGGGCCCAGGCGGCGCCAGGAGTCGGGCCGAGTCCGAGCATCTCATCAGGGCTCGCTGATGAAGCTGACGCGCCCCTGCATCGGATCCATCTATCTCACGCGCAAAAGCCCTCACGGACGCTTCTCTCGGCTCAGGTCCAGGCGGCACAGCCCCTCCTCGCCCCTGCTCAAGGGTCAAGGCCCCTCTATTGCGGCGCGCCAGTGATGCGCTGCAAGGCCTCGCGCACAATGCTCTCGTCGAAGCGTGCCTCGCCATCTGCGCTTGAGGCGACCTCGACCGCTTGCACTCCCAGCGCCTTGAGGCAAGGAGCAGAAGCGTCAGCACAAGGCTTGCGGCTAGGATGTAGTGGCGTGATGTGCCCACCTCGAGCGCAGCCACGTCGACGACGACCGAGCCCGCGGCGAAGAAGACGACGTGCGTCACGTAGTCAGAGACGCTGTGCGCCGGCAGACCAGCATCGGCACGATTGAGCGAGCGGGTGATGGCACTGCCGCGGGTATCATCAGCGACAGACGCTTCCGTCACTCTGCATCCGCACGCTCTCTGTCTCACTTGAGGAAGTCGATGGCATCCAGGCCATCCGTCTCGCGGTCGTGCGAGGTGTTGAGCAGCAGGACCTTGTGTCGCAGCGAGTGTGAGCGGGCAATGGCGCCGCCGACGCCCCGCATCGACAGGCAAGGCATGATGCTCGTCCATAGCGAGCCACTGCGAGCGTGTGAGCCATCGCTCGGCGTCAGGCAAGAGCGCGAGCACGTACCACGAGTAGATCAGCGTGCTGCACTGGTGCAGTCTGCGCGAGAAGTCATCAGCGTTCCGCCAGACAGGAGGACGTCTGCGAGCTCACTGAGAGATGAACTCAGGCGACGGCGTGGGCCGCACCTCCTGGCGATATGCATTCACGTAGAAGATGCCTGAGTGTAGCGTCAGGAGCTGCGCATTCCGCGACACAAACAAGCTCACGGCTTATCGGACTCGGCAGCTGTGCCTGCTCCTCGACGTCCCTGAACGCCAGATTGCCCAGGCCAGTAGAAGGCTCGTCTTCCTCCTGTTCACCCTCATCGTCCGACTGCGGCGCCAGGCCGTCGCCCTGATGCCCGACGGCAGGCTGCGTCCAGGCGTTGGTCATCGTCCAGAAAGGATCGAAGATGGCTGAAGATGGCGTGCCGGGTGCGTGCGTCGAGAGCACGCTGTCGGGCAGCGCTCGCTGCGTGCGTGGCCGTGCCGGATGCGAGATCTCGCACTGGCCGACGATGACCTCTCCGCTTTCCTGGTCACCATGCGGCAGTCAGCTGTGCACTGGCACATCGCGAGGCTATGTGCTCACGAGCTCGGCGGCGATCGTGGCCGTGTGGTTCGTGTTGATGACAGGCAGCACGCGGCCGGCGCTGCGTGCCTGCATCTGCGTTGTGGCCGAGAAGAGAAAGATGGCAGTCTGGATGCTGCTCGCGGCGTGAGCGCCGACCAGTTGCAGATGCCGTCCATACACACCTCCTAAAGAACTTCTGCGCAGCGCTGAGGAAGAAGTTGCCTGCAGCGGGCGTGAGCAGAGCCAGCATGCGAGCGATGCCTAGACGCACCGATCGAGCCACCGCCTGGTAGAGCGACAGTCAGTAAGCGCTGTTGTGCACCGTGTACAAGACATCTCACGCAGATTGAAGTTCCTATTGGCTCTCCGCAAGATCTCGCTCTGGAAGAGCACGAGGAAGCCGCGCACGCACTCCTTGCGCTCCGGCTCGATGCCGTGCCACAGCGCGTGCCGCCCCTCGACGAGGCTGAGCCACTCGAGCTTGATGTCGCGCGACGATCCGGTGCTTGGCAGTCGATAGGAGAGCAGCGCATGCAGTGCGTCGTTGGATGGCGGAGTGGGCGGCGTACCTGCCGAGAGAGGCGGATTTGTGGAGAGCGGGATCAGACGCACCAGCCGCGAGCGCAGGTCGCCGAGCGACGGCCCGCCGAGCACACGGATGATCTCGCTGCTGCTGCCGCCGTCGTCGGAGATGGGCATGGCAAACGTGGCGCCGGGCGTGGCGCCGACACAGCTGTTGAAGCCGCTGCCGCCGCTGATGACGAGGATGCCGCCCGGCCCGGCGCTAGGCGTGGCCTCAGCCTCGGCAGGCTCGACGATCTGCGGCAGAGACAGAGTGAAGGTGGACGCCTCGTCGTGCGGCTGCGGCTGCCCGCTGGGCCGTGCGCCGAACAGCTCGTCCTGGTCCGGCACGGCAGACGATGGGCCGGCCGCAGCGAGGCTGGCATGCCGGCGCGGCGAGGCCGAGCGCGAGGCGGCGCGCGAGGCGAGCGGCGTGCTGCGCGGCGTGCTTGCGCTCGTCGACGCCATCGCGAGCTGCTGTGTGCTGAAGCGAGGTGCTGTTGGCGAGGCAGGCCGCTGAGGCTCTCCTTGGGCTTGCAGCTGGAGGCGGTGTTGGAAGCGTGACGTGGAGGGCGCTGCCGCTCCCACGAACGCGTTGCGCCGCCGTTTACCCGCGGCTGTCGCAGTCGTGTGCGCTCTCTCTCTCTCTGAGCTGCCCACGGCTGGAGTGGTCCTAGACGAGCGCTCCGCGAGCGTCGCACCTTGCCCGCCTGCGCTGCTGTCACCGAACTGCTGTGTCGCGAGAACACTTTCGCTCTGTCCTGCCGCTGCGGGATGCCTTCTGCCTGCAGCTGGCGGGGCAGGGCCTCCAACGGGCTGCAGGCGTGTGAACAGCGAGTCTGAGTACCCTCGCGGTGACGGCGGCGCGGACGGGCGCCGCGGAGCGCGAGCGGCGCGCCAGGACGACCTCCAGGGTGTCGCACGACACCGAGCGGCCGACGTCGATGCCGCCTGCCGCAGCACAAGCCAGGAAGATACAGCAGAACAGCAAGTCGGGGCGTACAGCTCTGCCAGCGCAGCCTCTGCACGCTGCACGCAGCCTGCCACCACGACGCTGGCCGGCAATGCGCGAGCGGATGCGGCACTCCAAGCGGCGCCACGCAGCAGTGCGATAGCAGCGTGTCAACTTGCCGGCGGGGTCAGGGGGTCGGCGCTGCCGGCACGCTCCCGCTCTTCGCCAGCCATGACCAGTCGATGAGCCGCGGCACGCATCGTCGGCAACGCTGCTGGCGGTGCGGCCTGCTGCGATAGGCTCGAGGCTACTAAAGGACGTCGCCGAGGCTGCGCCCCCGCCTCGCAGCCGTCATCGTCTCTTCTGCCCGCTCCATCCTCGCCATGCTCGCCCTCCGCTCCCGCACGCCGCTCCTGCGCGCCTCGGCGCCGCAGCGCAGCTTCGCCACGCTCACGCCGCCGCCGGCACACGCTCCTCGCGCGTCCTTCGCGCCGGCGCCCTTCCTGCTGGAGGATGTGGCGCCGCAGCTCGACGCCGCCGGCCTCAAGGAGCTGCCGCAGTTCACCATCAGCCGCGAGCGCGGCTTCCTGCCGCGCCGCGACCCCATCCCCAACGGCGCCGCCATGCCGCGCGCCTGGGCCACCATGGACCGCCTGCTCGACGACATGACCATCGTGCAGCCCGACGGCTCGCACGGCCTGCTCGCCACCGGCAGCTTTGGCGACGCCGTCATCGACAACATCAAGCCGGGCGGCGCGGAGCTGCAGGTCGTCGAGCGTGCAGTCAAGGACAAGGACTCGCACCTGATCAGCGCGCTGCACCGTGATCTCTGCTTTGCCGCGTGAGTGCAGCAGAAGACGATTGACAGACGCATCGCTGATTTGCATCACCACAGCTCGGCATACCTCCTTGAGCCGGCCGACGTCTCCTTCCGCGCGACCGGCCGCTACTCGCTCGGCCGCGAGGTGCTGCCCGCCAGCCTGGCCGTGCCGCTCAAGAAGACGGGCGATGCACTCGGCCTCGCGCCGTTCATGGGTGAGTGTATCTTGCTCGCCAGCAAGATCAGCGCTGACTTCCTGATGCAGAGTACGCCACGTCGTACGCACTGCAGAACTACAAGCTCAAGGCGCCGCAGCACGACGGCCCCGCCGGCAAGTTCAGCTTCGTGAGTTAGGCTGCCTCGCACCCCATAAGCACCGCTCACTCAGCCACTGCAGGAAAACCTCGAGCTCTGCCGCGCCTTCTGGAACCGCGGTCCGGGCAGCGAGAGCGGCTTCATCCTCGTGCACGTCGAGATGGTCGGCTGTGCCAGCGGCAAGCTCGTCGCGGGCACTGAGGATGCGCTGCGCGGCGCCGAGACGGGCGATGTCTCGCTGTTCGAGAGCGGCATGGAGCGCATGCTGCGTGCCTACCAGGCCATCCAGCTGTCCATGGAGACGGTGAGTCGGAGACGCGGCTGCAATCGCGACCGCTGCTGATGCCTGTCGCCCCGCAGATGTGGAGCCGCAGCAGCCCGCAGGAGTACATGAGCCTGCGCACGATGATCATGGGCGTCAAGGTGGGTCGCCAGGAAACACCCGCACAGCCTGGCCTCGCCGCTGACATGTGGCCATCGCAGAACAACCCCATGTTCCCGGAGGGCGTCGTCTACGAGGGCGTCGAGGAGTACGGCGGCAAGCCGCAGACCTTCAGCGGCGAGAGCGGCGCGAACGACTCGCTCGTGCCCACAGGTAAGCGCTAGCCAGCAGCACGACCGACGATCGCAGCTGACCACGCATGCAGGCGACAACTTCCTTGAGATCACCTCGCAATTCCCTCAGAACGAGGTGAGCCCCAGAGATCCGGCATGCACGCCACGCCGCTGACCCCTCCCCTCAACCCAGCTCACGGAGGAGCTGCGTGCGTTCCGCCGCTACCGGCCCTCGACGCACCAGGAGTACCTCAAGATGCTCGAGCTGCGCGCCGCGCACGTCGGCATCCGCAGCTTCGCCATGGAGCGCAGCGGCAGCATCAAGGCCAAGGGTGAGCACAGGGCCATGCCAGCAGCGCACCGGCGGCAGCTGACATCCGGCCCTGCTCTCAGCGCTCTACACGCTGCTCGTCGAGCAGATTGCGCAGTTCCGCGGCCGCCACTGGGCGTTCAGCAAGAACTACATCATCAAGCGCACGCCCTTTGCCATCGCCACGGGCGGCACGGTGAGCCCTGCCTCTGAGCCGCTCACACGCGCCTCCCGCTGACGCCCGCCCGCAAGAACATGCTGCAGTACCTGCCGCACAACCTGCGCGTCACGCTCGAGGTGCTCGAGGAGAGCCTGGCGCAGTGGAGCGACGCCGACGACGCGGCGCTGCGCGCCACCGACGCCGGCCTGGCGGGCGAGATGCACGTCGTGAGCGTGCGAGCCGGCGCACAGCGCCGCATGCTCGTGCGCGAGGTCGAGGAGCTCGCCAGTCAGGTCAAGGAGAAGGACCCGCGCACGGCCGGCATGGCCATGCCCGCCCAGAACGGCCACACGCCTTCGCGCGGCGCCGTTGGCTGCGACGGCGTCGGCTGAGCGGCTCGCCCTCACCTCTTTCTTCTCTGGGACACCACGCAAGCTCACCGCGGCGCGGTCCGTGTGTGAAACTGATGCATGATAAAGCAATTTCGATCGCCGTTCCAGAGCCGGAGAGCCGTGATATATGTGTGAGATCCTGTGTTTCACACCTCGAAGATCTCGCTGCGGCAGGAGATGAGCAGGGACCGTCAGGCGCCTAGGCGGGGCACTCACGTCGGGCAGTTCTTCCACGCGTCCTTGCCGCCGGGCACGTCCTTGCCGTCCTCCTTCTCGGCGGCCTTGTCGTCGCCGGCCGCCTTGGCGCGCGCCTTGAAGTACGTGAGGCCGTCCTTGCCGCCGTACTTCCATTCCGGGTCGTCGTCCTCCTTGTGGAACCAGAGCGGTTCGAACGTCGTGCCGTTCTTGCGGCGCTCGCGCTGGGCGTTCTCGACCTTCTGCTTGAGATCCTCGGCCTCCTGCACCTTGCCCTCCTCGAATGCGCGCTGGTCTGGCCGCAGGCGCGAGTCCGTCGGCGGCAGGTAGGGCTCGATGTCCTTGGTGATCTCGTTGAGCGACATGGCAAACTTGGTGAAGCCGTAGTAGTCCTCGGCATTGTCGGGCATCTCCTCGGCCTCCCAGAGCACCTGGTAGTTCTCCTTGTCCTTCTGGATGGCAAAATTGTCGCTCCAGCGGCCCTTGCACTCCGTCACCACCTTGCCCTTGTCGTCGTACACCTTGCCCGCCACCTGGTTGCGGCTGCTGTCCGAGCCCCACATGTTGCCCTCCTTGAAGTTGATGACGATGCGCTGCCCCGTGTTCTCGTTTGTGACCTCGAGGTCGCCGACGTGCTCAAGGTACTTGTTGCCCGCCAGCAGGTTGCGCATGAACGAGCTCGGCTTCGAGAACGTGAAGACATCGCCGTCGTCGAGCTCGAGGCGCAGGCTGCCCTCCGGGATCAGCTCGAGCGACTTGCCCCAGAACCTGCGAGGGTGTCAGCGCATGATGCAAGCGCGGACCGGCGCATATACGCACTTGTTCTTGACGGCGCTCCAGCCGAAGCACTTCCAGCCGCGGCCCTCTGCATACGTCGCGACGACAGGCGGCTGGTGCACGACCTTCTCGGCGATGAAGCGCAGGTGCTTGTCCTCGCGCACGCACTCGTACGTCTCGCCCAGCAGCGGGTTCCAGCTGGCAGCAGAGGCGTCAGGCGCTGTCGCAGGCTCGTCATTCCAGCCTACTCACGGCTTGCGGCTGGCGCGCAGCTTCGTCGAGGCGTAGCCGCTCACGGCAAAGGCACCCACGAGGCAGATGCGCTCGATCCAGTCCTCCGTCTTGGCGGCGCGCTCGAGCAGCGCCGGCGCATACTCGTACTCCTCGGCCGACGCCTGCAGCAGCGAGAGCGGGCAGTTGAACGAGACGGGAAACGAGACAGTGCTGAGGTCCTTGCCGACGTTCTTCTTGAGCATCGAGAAGAGCGACACGTCGTCGCCCGAGACCTTGGACGGCAGCGTGGTGCGGTACTGCACTTTGGAGCCGCTGGCGGCACTGCCGCTGCCCTTGCCGCCGTCGACGGTGGCATCGTCGTCGCCGCTGTCGTCCTCACCGTCATCCTCGGCGCCGCTCGACTCGCCCGTCGCGCTGCGCTCCGTGTCGTCGAAGCCCAGGCCCTCGCCCGAGGCGTCGGCGTCGAAGAACGTCGCCTCGCCCGTGCCCGTCGTGTGGAAGCTGCTGATGCTCATGCGCGACGAGAGGCCGCCGCGCCGCGAGTGCAGCGTGTCCATCGTGCCGTCGGCCTCGCCCACGCGCGGAATGCGCGAGTCGATGGCGTGCTGCAGGTTCGCCGTCTCGTTGACGAGCGTCTCGACGAGCGTGCTGAGCTCGGCCATCGGGTCCGTGCCCTGGCCTGTAGCAGCTCCATGAGCTGTGGCTCAACAGCGCAACCTCACACCCACTCACCGAAGAGGCTGCTGAAGAGGCTCGGCTGCGCCAGGCCCTTGGCCTTCATGTCTTGCACGCGGTTCTGCACCTCGGCCGCCAGCTTCGTCACGCCGTCGGTGCTCGTGAAGATGGGCGAGAGGTCGACGCTCTTGAGCTCCGTGCCGCCGCTGGAGCTGACATAGATGCGCTGTGCGCCGCCGGCCGGGCGCTCGGGGATGAAGGAGCGCAGGTGGTTGCGCCACGTGTCGAAGTCCTGCGGGCTCAGCACCTTGATGTCTGTGCAGATGCGTCAGCCTGACGCCAAGCGAGGGCATCACAGCTCGACGCACGGAAGACGGACGAGCCGCTGTCGACGTGCAGCGTGCCTGCGAGCAGGTGTCAGTCCGGCGTGCGCATGCATGCCCGCGGCGGCACACACCGTGGCGCTTGCTGCTCGTGACGCTGGCGTGCGGGATCTCGATGGCGTCGCGCGTCGTCTTGTCGGGCGAGAGCGAGTAGGTGAGCAGGCCCTCCTTGGTGAGGATAAGGTAGCGCTTGGCATAGCCTGGCCGCTGGACGTGAGCGCCTGCGGCACAGCGATGCGCCTCTGGCCGCGCCCGGCTGCTCACCCTGCATCTTCTTGCGCTTCTTCTTGAGCACCCAGCCGGCGTGCACGACATCGAGGTCGGCGACGGCGACGGCGCGCGGGTCGGTGCTGGAGCTGCGCTGCGGCATGGCGGGCGGCAGCGGCGGCTGCAGGAGGTGGTGGTGGAGCAGGCGAGAAGCAGCTGCGCGGTGGAGAGCGGCGCCGGGAGAGGAGAGCACGCCCGACAGGCACGCCGGCTGCACGCGGCCGCGCCGCCGCTGCCGCCTTCCGGCCGGGCGCGCCGCCAGTCTCCCAGCGCGAGTGCGGGGTATGCGCGGCAGCCGGCAGCAGCCGCCTCCGCTCCTGCTCGCTTCTCGCCCGTCCTCCGACTCGCCTCGGGCATGCAGACCTGGACTTCTCCACAGACACAGCATTGCAGCACAGCTCACTGCTCGCAGGAGAGGCACTGCGCCAGCTGCTGCGAGCTCCCGGCGGTGTGGAGAGCACGGCATGGCATGCGCATGATGGCTGCGCGCGTCGTCCGAGAGCCGGGACAGAACGCGCGGCGACGGCCCCGTCCGCACGACCCGGCAGCTCGCAGCAGCAGCAGGGCGATGTCCAGCCGCAGCGTGCTTATTCTATTCCAACGCAGCGGCCCGGCATCGCTGAAGCTGAGCTCCATCGGCGTCACTCTGCGCCATCCTTAGCCCGTCTCACTCCCTACGGCTGCGCCGAGCGAGGCGAGGGTGTGGGGAGCATTGCGCGGCAGATGGCAGCTCGCGCGTCTCTCCGTGAAAGGAGGAGCGAGCGGAGCACGGCTCGAGCGAGGCAACCTCCACAGCCGCCTGTTAGGCGGAGGGAGTCTCTCGCGCCTGGCTGTCTGAGTCCTATTCGCACCCGTCCAGCAACAAGCTCATCTGGCCTGCGATGGGCGCTCAACGGGTGACGCTCAGCAGCCGAGACCCTCGAGACTTGGAGAGGCGACAGCTTGACAGGTCGAAGTCGAGCTGGCTGCGAAGTTGACACGGGCGAGCGACGCAGCGGAGACATGAGCGAGGCGGCCCAGCCGGCAGCGGCAGCACGCCCACGGCAGCACGTCTCCGCGACGCGCCGCTGCGTCATCTGGCGATCGCGCGCTGCTGCACCCACGCCGCCCGCGCGGCGATGGTCGCCCTCGGCGTCGACGGCCGGCCTCCTCTGCGCCGCCGCTCATCAAATAGTCCCGGAGCAGCGTGCCGCAGCAGCGAGAGGCTGCGCGCGTCTGTCGTGGGACGGATGGAGAGGAGCAGCTCGAGCGGCAGGGTGCAGAGCGAGGGCCCGGCGGCCGCTACCAATGCAGTGCGGGGCGGCGCTGCTGCACCTCTGACGCGCGCTTGGGAGCGCTGTCTGGCGGAGCGAGGCGCGGCGAGGCGAGAGGGCGGCGCTGCGCCCTCGCGCCGCGCGGTGCGCGTGCCCACTGCAGCCGGCGCCCGCAGCAGAGCCCGCCCGGCTGCTGCGCTGCTGCGCCGCTCGTCACACGCCGCCGCCGGTCGCTCCACCGCTGCGACGCTCGCTTGCTCCTGCATCCCGACTCTCCATCCACCCCGGCCGCCCGCTCCAGCCCGCAACACCCGCACGCACCGCCGTGCCCACCTCGCCGCCCGGACCTTCTGCACTGCGCCCTCTGCGTCGCGTGCTGCACCTGCCCGCGCGCCGGCCTGCTCCACCTGCGCCCGCTGCTGCTGCTGCCTCTGCCGCTGCCGCTGCACCTGCTAGCCTAGCTCGCCGCATCTCCATCTCCGCACCCGCACCATGGGCCTGCTTGACCACGTCGGCTCGGCCGTCGGCGCCACGAAGCACAAGGCGTCCGGCGGCGGCAAGGATGCCGGCGACCGCCCGCCGGAGGGCGCCGCGGCCGACGACACCGAGGAGCTCGACGAGGAGAGCGGCAACATCCTCGTCAGCCTCATCGGGCAGCTGCGGATAGGCATGGACCTCAGCAAGGTCACGCTGCCCACGTTTGTCCTCGAGCCGCGCAGCATGCTCGAGCGCATCACCGTGAGCGTGGCGATGCGTGTGGGGCTATCTCGGCGCTGACACTGCATCGGCAGGACTTCATGAGCCACCCGGACCTGATCTTCGGGTGGGTAGCGCACGGCAGAGGCATTGCACAGGCGGCGCGCTGACACGCATGCACAGTTGCGGCGCCATCGACGACCCTGAGGAGCGCTTCATCCAGGTCACGCGCTACTACCTCTCCGGCTGGCACATCAAGCCCAAGGGCGTCAAGAAGCCGTGAGCAGCCTATGCGGCATCGCCTTGCCCCTCAGCTGGCTGACCCGCGCCGCGCAGCTACAACCCCGTGCTGGGCGAGCACTTCCGCTGCTCCTACTCGTACCCGAACGACACGCAGGGCTTCTACATCGCCGAGCAGGGTGCGCAGCAGCCTCGAACGCGCTGCAGCGCCTCACGCTGACGCGCCCGCTCTCTCCGCAGTCTCGCACCACCCGCCGATCTCGGCCTACTTCTACGTGTCGCCGGCCAACAACCTGCTCATCTACGGCGAGCTGAAGCCCAAGAGCAAGTTCCTCGGCAACTCGGCGGCCAACTACATGGGCGGCGAGAACCGCGCCGTGCTGCTCGACCGCCTCGAGGACGGCGAGTACGCGATCGGGATGCCCAACATGTGAGTGCTGCGGCAGCGTGTCGTGTGGGTGCGCTTGCGGGAGGGAGCAGGCGCGCAATCCCTTGGGCACAGCGTGCCTCGCCAGAGGCAATCACGGGCCATGGCGTTAGATGTGGGCGATGCGCGGTGGTGCGCAGTCAGGTCCTAGGCAGTGCGATCGCAGCGAAGCTATTCCCTCCAAGACCGCAGCTGCTGACAGCTGTCTGTCCCAGGTACGCGCGCGGCATTCTGTTCGGCAAGATGGTGCTTGAGCTGGGCGACCAGAGCAAGATCCGGAACGAGAAGAACGACCTGACGTGCGACGTCGAGTTCAAGACGAAGGTGAGCGGCGCCGGCACTGCGTTGCGCGCTGTGCAGCGTGCTGACGCGCACGCAGGGCTACTTCACCGGCACGTACAACGCCATCGCCGGCAAAGTGACGCACAACGGCAAGCACGTGGGCGACATCAGCGGCAAGTGGAACGAGTCGATGGAGTACAAGAACAGCAAGGTGAGCAGACATGGGTGTGCGGGCTCGAGCGATGCTGACGTGTTTTGGCTGTCAGACGGGCGACACGCAGGAGCTGTTCAACGCCAAGACGGCCAAGATCGTGCAGAAGACGGTGCGGCCGGAGGAGGAGCAGGAGGAGTTCGAGTCGCGGCGGTGAGTGGCTGTCTGTCTGCGCGCGCGCAGGTGCTGCATCTCACTCCCTGCGCAGGCTGTGGGCCAAGGTCACCCAGGGCATCAAGGAGAAGGACCTGGACATGGCCACCGAGTCCAAGTCGGCCATCGAGGACGACCAGCGCCGGCGCGTCAAGGAGCGCGAGGAGAAGGGCGAGACATGGCAACCGCGCTTCTTCGTGGCCAAGGGCGACAAGTTCTACCCGAAGATCGAGTGAGTGTGCGAATGAGCCGAACGAACGCACAGCCGCGCTGACCCGTATCCTACAGCGCCCTGCCCGAGGAGATGCGGCCAGACGTCGTGGCCAAGTACTTTGCGTCGCTGTGATGGCGCGCGCTAGATGCAGTGTCCCGTGCCGCTTCTCTCTCTCTCCTTGCACTCCCCTTCCCGCCTGCGCTCCCTGGAACGACAGCTTCCGCGATCCTCTGACTTCTCTATCGAAAGCAATGACATCTTCCACGCACGAGAGGGGTGCAGCGGACCGCCCGGCACGCGCTCTGCTCGAGCCGGGCGCTGAACGCAGAGCGCCTCAGACGGTTGTGAGCCATGAGTCAGACTGGTGTAGGGCATTTGACTGCGCTCGCTGTCGGCTTTGGCGTTGCAGGAAGGCGAGCTCGAGAAGGCAGGGGGAGCGGCAAAGGCGGGTCGCGCGCACGGGCCGCGCAGCCCGATCAGCTGACAGCACCGGCAGTCTAGTGCGCCGGCACGGCGGCAGAGCGGCAGAGCCGAGGCTTGCTCGACGCCCGTCCAGCTCCCTGTGTGCCCCGCTGCCGTGCCGGCGGCGTCGCACTCCCATCCTCTCACCACCACACCTTGCACCAACGCCCCGCATGCGCGCCCGCAAGCGCTCCGTCGCCGCTGCGCCTGCCGCGCCGGCGCCGCTGCTCTCGCTGCCCGCCGAGGTGCTGCACAAGATCTGCGCCCAGCTGCCGCCGCACAGCGTCTCGGCGCTGGCGCGCACCTGCCGCTCGCTGCACGCCTTCGTCTCCGCCGACGACCACCTCTGGCTCTCGCTCTACCGCTTCCGCTGGGACCAGCCTGATGCGCGCAACGCGGCGCGCCCGTCGGTCTGCAGCGGTGGCGAGCCGGGCCCTTCGGCAAGAGACGTGCCGCTGGGCAAGGGCAAGGGCAAGGCTCACGAGCAGCCAGCGGCCGCCGGGGATGGCATGGCGGCGCAGGTGTGGCGCAGCGACGAGCAGGCCAAGCGGCTGGCGCGTGCAGCGGCCATGGTGCAGCGGGGCACGTCCAACAAGCTCGCACTGGTATGTGGCTGCGCCATCTCGTGCCGCATCTCTGCTCATCTGCTGCCACAGGTGGCTCACTACAACGAGACCGCTCGTGCGCTCCTCAGCGCGCTGCACTCGCGCCTGGCGCGCTCCGGCGAGCCAGACGCTTACAACGGCGTGCTGCCGCACAGCCGCACAGTGCGCACCTTCGATGCGCTCTTCGGCGACGACTACGAGGGCGTGTCGGCGTATGCCGCATGGATCTATCCGCGCGAGGTGGTGTCGACCGTTGCGACCTGGCAGCGGCCCGAGACGGCAGAAGCATATGCGAACTACAAGCGCAGGCACGCGGCACACGAAGCTGCCCTGCGATCACATCCGCCGGTCAGCGAGGGAATGAGTGTCAGGATCCGGGGCTCTCAGCTGCCTGCGGTCAGGGCAGTGGCGCAGGCGCATCTCGCCGCCTCGACGGGTGCGGCAGCCAGGAAGGCTGCTAGCCAGCGCGAGGCCCGCCCTGTGCCCGGCCAGCGCCGGTCGCGCCGGGCTGCGCAAGCGATGGTGCCCGAGCCGCTCCGTCCGCTCTTCGACCACGGCGACGGCAGCGACGACCTGCCCATGACACTCGAGGACATTGCGCCCATCGACGAGCAGCTGGCGGCCGAGTTGCACGTCCTGCACGGCCTTAGAGAGCTCGTGACGCCCGCTCGCACCTACGAGCGCGGCCCGGCAGCGGGACGGCGGCCGTGCCTGCCGGTCCTGGCGAATCATCGCCTGGGTGTCAGGGCCTCGGACGCTCGCATCTCTGTGCCGGGCAGCGTGCGCTCAGGCTCGACGCTAGACGACCTGGAGGAGGCTCACTACCACCGGCCGCCAGCTGACGCGCGCCTCGCGGCGCCGCTGCACTTGCTGTCGCAGTCGGGCTTCAGCTACGGTTCGCGCGACGCCATGGCGGGCGACAAGCGTCTGCGCGGACGGGCCCGCCGCATCGTCTACTCTGGAGCGCGCTTTGGACCCGAGAACTGCTTCGGGCCCTTCTTGCCGTACCGGCCGCCGGCAGGCGCCAACGCTTTCCGCGTCAGCGACGCAGGCGACGATGCATCGGACAGCGAGGAGGAGTTCTTGCTGGAGGCTCCACGCGTGCCGTTCGGTTCGACGAAGCTCAGCGCCGAGGCGCTCGGCCGGCTGTGGGAGAAGCCGAGCGAGCCGGATGATGCTGCGGACGCGAGCGACAACTTTGAGGACAACGAGCGCGAGTATAGTGCATGGGATACCGAGTTGGAGCTCGTCGACTTCAGCCTCGGCCGGCACAACGGCGGCATGACCGCCCACGAGTTGCTGCATTTCTGGGACGACGAAGAGGATGACCTGCACCTCTTTGACACCTCGCCGGGGATCGACGAGATGACGGAAGGGCATGACAGCCAGTCCGAGTCCCCCGACGCTGACTCTGCGGATGGAGATGCTCCGCCGCTGCTGCACCCGGGCCTGGAAGAGGAGGCAGCCGACTACTCCAGCGAGGAATCGGCAGTCTCATCAAACGCCGACAGCTCATCAAGCGCCGATTCTCTGCTGTACCCAGACGAGCAAGACCTGATCACGCTCGCCGGCCAAGCTGCCGGCTCCATTCCTCGGCGGCTCATGCGCGAGGCACTGGCACGAGGCGAAGTGCCGGAGAAGCGCATCGACTGGGTCGTGGTGGAGGCGCTGCAGGTCGTGGTGAGTCTGCCGCTGCCGACCGACAGGTCCGTGCTGACACGCCGCAGATGCACGCCAACATCATGCACGCGCAGCTGCACGGCTGGGGCGCCGCCTGGCTGCGTCGCATCGCCTCGCCGGGCCTGCTCGAGCCGCAGCTCGGCGCGCCAGAGAACGATGAGATCTCAAAGGACAGGACGAACGACGTTGCTGGGTGCGCAGCATGGCGTGCGAGATCTCACGACGCCGCTGACACCTTCGCCTCAGCTACAATCGGGCCACGCACCTGCTTCGCCCTCCGTCTGGCTTCGAGCACTCGCGAGGAGCGGCTCTGCCGAAGGAGATGCCGTCGGGCCAGCCGTACGACTGGGCGCACCTCGAGGGTGAGGCATGCGGCGCCGCATCTGAGGGCACTCGCTGACGCACGACGTCGCAGGCGTCTGGATCGGCACGTACAGCTTCCTGGACTACCGCGACTGGCTGGAATACAACGCGACGGATGCGCATCAGCGAGGCCACCGATGGGGCAACCCCGAGAAGCAGCTCAACCCCCGGCGGCCTCCGCGGCTCGAAGAAGAGAGCGAAGCCGTCGGCGACTTCCTCTATCTCCAGCTGCGCCTCCTGCCGCACAAGCCCGAGCACCGCACGGAGGTGGATACCGAGATCGAGGACGAGGACTATCCGCCGCTGTGGTTCGAGGTGGGTCTGACGTGCAAGCTGGCCCGCTCCTTCTGACACGACTTGGCCCAGGGCCGGACTTGCAACGTGGACGACGCTGGCCCCACGCCGCGAGGAGCGGTACGTGACTCAGCGCTCGCTCGCGCAGTCTCATCAGCTGACCCCAGCTGCAGGTGCACGGCGTGGTCCGGCCCGTCTTTGCTCCCGGCACCAGCGCCGCGCCCGGTCCGGATGGCCGCAAGGCGAAGCGAGCCATCTCTGGCATACACTTCTCGATCACGCACCGCTACGATGGCGAGGACCGCTGGAAGCTCGAGTGCGTGTGGCAAGCTGTCACGGCCGGAGCTCGGCTGACGTCCAGCCCTTCACAGAGCCGTGCAGCCCGGCCCGCCCGGTACTCGCGCGGCCATCTACGGCATCTGGAGCGATGCGGAGCGCGAGGAGAACCCGCCATCGGGTGCGTTGCGCTGGTGATGGATCTCCTGCTGCCGCGCTGACTCCGCCTCCTACAGCGCACCCCAACGGGCCGTTCGCCTACTGGCGCCAGGATGAGCGGCGCTGGCAGGACGTCGAGCGCGAGCTCGAGACGCCGCGAGCACAGGCGCGTGCCGAGGAGCTGCGCGAGGAATACGCCGCACGCGGCGACGGCCTGCCGCTTCCCCACGGCGTCTGGTTCTGAGCCGTACCCTTATCTATCTTATGCGATGAGCGAGCATCTCTGGTGCATCGAGAAGAGCGCGGCCGACCGCCATGACATACAGCAGCGCGCGTGTCTGCCCTCCCACCTCGCGCATTGCAGTACATGCTCCGGATCTCTCATTGCGTGAGCGGGTCGTAGCCGACGCGCCAGCCGGCGTACAGGATCGAGATGCCCAGCACAAAGACGACGATGGCGACGTCGTTGACGAGCGAGTTGAGGAGCGAGACGTAGCTCGAGCCCGTGAGCAGCAGCGACGAGACGACAGGCGGCAGGAAGGGCGCCACCTTCTGCACCAGCGACGGCGGTGGTGGTCGCGACTGAGGCAAGGCGACGTCAGAGGCGCCTCTGCAGCACCGTGCGCTGCCGCACTCACCCGCAGCAGCATGATGCGGGTCGACTGCAGCACAATCTCGAGCGTGATGAAGAGGTAGAAGACGGGCTGCGCGGCAGCGCGTTAGCGTGATGGCCAGCGAGCACGCTCACGCCGCACTCACAATGCCACCGAGGCCGAGCTGCTCGACGCCGTACATGCCTGCGTCCCACGGGCTGGGCCGCTCGTAGCCCAGGCGTGCCCAGTGCATCATGGCGCCGCCGTTGACATGCGCGATGAGGCTCTCGGTGGCGCTGGCGGCCTTGTGTGCATGCAGCAGCGGCAGCACGAGGTAGCCGCCGAACGCAGCGCACAGCAGCGCGCGCACGACGGCAAAGATGCGGTCCGTCTTGCTGGCGGCAAAGTCCTCGGCGCCGGGAATGCCGCCGAACGGCGACGCTCCGAACGGCGACGCGCCGTCGGCGGCACTGGCACCGCCGGCGCCGCCCATCATCGACTGCAGCTGCGAGAACATCTGCTGCATCTGCGGCGGCAGCTCCATGCCCTCGGGCATGCCGGGAAACGCCGGCATGCCTGAGCCGCCCTCGGGCATGCCGGGAAACGGCGGCGCGTCGGCGCGCTGCATGGCACGCAGCGAGCTGATGTCGATCTCCGGCGGCTCGCCGTCGTCGTCTGCCGGCGCAGCAGCAGAGCTGGAAGGCGCAGCGCGCGGCGAGGCGAGCGGCGGCGGCGACGCCGGGTAGAGCTCGGCGGCCTCCTGCCCGCGGCCCGTCTGGGTGATGCGGTTGAGGCGGTCGGTGCCCTTGCCGAGGATGCGCGCCTTGCGGGCGGCGCGCTTGGCGGCGGCATCGTCGGCGGGTGACGCAGCCGCCGCGGCGGGCTCGGCGGTGCTGCTCGATGGCGGCGGCGGCGCGACGGGCTCGGCGCTGTCGGACATGGTGTGTGGACGTGGGGTGGAGTGAGGCGCGGCCGGTGCGTCTGCGGTGTGTTCGTGGCACGGCGCGCGTCAGTGCTCCCGCACGAGAGCGCAGCCGCCGCCGGCCTGAGATTTGATTTTTGGCTGCCTCTGCCCCGCCTTGACCTCGCTCCTCTCCCCGGCGCCACTCTCCCAACCCCACCCTCACACCCATCCTCAATCTGCCACCATGCGCCAGAAGCGCGCCAAGACGTACCGCAAGGCGCTGGCGCTGTACATGCGCCACTTCGCCTTCCGCCTGCCGCTGCAGCTGCTCTTCGACAGCGCCCTCGTGCTGGCGCTGGCCAAGCAGCGCCTGGCGCCCGCCGACGTGCCCGCACGCCTGGCCGACGTGCTGCAGGTGCGCGCCGCCGCGCCGCTGGGGCACCGCCGGCCCAAGGCTGAGGGCGGCGAGGTCAAGTGCATGATCACGCAGTGCGCCATCAACGAGCTCTACCGCCGCCAGAAGGACGGCGACGTCGAGGCGCGCGCCGTCGACATGGCAAAGACCTTTGAGCGCCGCCGCTGCGGCCACCGCGAGGCCATCGCCGGCGACGAGTGTGTGCGCCAGAGCATGGGTGAGTGGCCGGAACGCGGTGAGGAGTGGTGTGGCAGGGATGCAGCGGCGCGTGACAGATCGGCGAGGCCCCTACTGTCATGTGCGATGGAGCCGCTGCACTGGCGAAGCCTGCATGCTCGCCATGCTGCATCAGACGCCAACGCCACAGACGTCGGGCTGACATGCGCGTGACAGGCCCGACGAACAAGCACCGCTACGTGCTCTGTGCCAACTCCTTTGCGCTGCGTGCCTGGGTGCGTGCCGAGGTGCCTGGCGTGCCAGTCGTGCACGCCAACGAGCGCAGCGTGCTCGTGCTCGAGCCGATCAGCGAAAAGACGCGCGAGCGCATCGACAATGTGAGTGTCCGCTCTTGTATGCCCGCGCAGCCTCGTGATTCTCATTACTTCGCACAGCTCGAGGTGGACAAGCTGCGCACAGACGCACACGAGGCCTCGGCGCTCGGGCTCTCGGCCTCGTCTGTAGCCGGCTCATCGCGCGGCGCCACGGGCGACATCGTGGGACTCGATGCGGCCGATGCAGCCGAGGGCTCGACGCCTGCCTCCGCAGCGGCAGCAGCGGCAGTGCCAGGCGCCAAGAAGCGGCGCGCAAAGGAGCCCAACCCGCTCTCGATGCGCAAGAAGAAGAGCGCTCCCACGGCGGCCGAGGCGCAGCAGGGCGCCAAGAGCGGCGAGAAGCGCAAGCGGGACGACGGCGCTGCCCCACAGGGCGCCACTGCGACAGCTGCCAAGGACGGCGCTCCGGCGCGCAGACGGCGGAAACGCGGCGCTGGCGGCAGCGGTGCGGGCGGCGGCGGCGATGATGGAGCAGCCAAGACGACGGCGGAGGCCGCCACATAGCAACGCAGAGTCCTTCTTTGTTCCGTTCACACGTTGCGTACTGTGGGGGCGTAGGGCCGGAAGATAGGTGCGCCCGGGTGCCGAGCGTGGATAGCGAGGAGGGCTAGAGGAGGCAGCGAGGCGCAGACTGCATGGCTGGTGCCAGCCATGGGCGTCACATGGCCGGTCTCGCATACGCGACCGCACAGAAGCAAGCAGAGGAGCGGAGCTGCGGCGCCCGCGTGGCTCTCACACGCTCTGTCCCACCTGAGCGCTGGCTTGAGTCGGGACACACAGCACGCGGCTCCGCGGGATGTGCCCAGGCGGCGCCGGGATCGCAGCGATGCCAGCGCCAGAGAGCGCGCGTTGCTCATCGCTGCGGGCGGCGCTGCGCTGCGCTGCGCTGTCTCGAGCGCGAGACCGTGGCGCCGAGCTTGCTTGCGCCCGCCAAATTCTCCGGCGGCGCAGGCACTTAACGCGTCTCGTGCCGTCGCCGCGACGCGCTCTCGACCCAATGCGGCGACTCGCGTGCGACCTCCGCTGCTCCGCGAGTCGGCGGCGCTCGCGGCAGGAGAGCAGGCGCCGCGGACGCCCATGCTCGCCGGCTGCCTCGCGTCCACCACCATCAGGCACGCACAAGCAAGAAAGCAGGGTCTGCGCAGGAACACTGGCTCCGCTGCGCCGGGCCGCGCGGCAGCGGCGGCGGAGGATCATCCGCCGTCTCCTCCGCCGCTCCGGCCGCCGTGCTCTCCACTCGGCCGGGCCGTGCGAGACACGCGCCAGCCGTCATGCCGCCAGCCAGGCGCCTCGGCCAGGCGCCTCGCCGCTTGGCAGGCAGGCGTGCGACTCTCCCGCCGGCTGGCCTCGAAACAGAGTTGGCCCTCCACCAGGCCTGCACGCACCTCAGCGGCGCAGCACAAAGGAGGGCGCGAACGGGCCTCTTTGCTCCGCCACGGCCCTCGCAGTGTCTCAGACAGCATGCACTACTCCTCCTCTCTCCCGTGCAACCGCTGAGACATGCGCGTGGACAAGCAAAGCGAGGGCAACGCACAGCTCGTCCGTCCGGTGCAGGGTCTCCGGTGCAACTCTGACGCAGGCGCCCCAACGCACGGCGCCCGGCATCGCGCCCCGGCGGTGCCCTGGATGCTGATACGTCCGCACCTGTGTCCGAGGCATACATAAGGAGCGGCACAATTCCCTTCGAGGGCCTCAGCAAGACCTGCCTCTCTCTCAACACGCCCCACACGCTCCAACAGCCGCACACTCTCTTTGTCTATCGACCCTCGACTCTCGAGCACTTCCTCTCCTTAGCACGCCCTCACTCTCTCCAGCGCCATGCGCTTCTCCTCCTTCCTCTTCGCCTCGCTCGTCTTCGCCGGCGCTGCGACGGCGACATTCGAGTGCGGCGCGGACCCGCACGCACACGGCGTCAAGCCGTACCACAAGCACGGCAAGCTGCACAAGCACAAGCGGCCCTCGACGCCCAAGAAGCCGGCGTCGCCCGCAGCGCCGCAGCCACAGCTTCCCTCGCAGCCGCCGCCGCGCAGCAAGAAGGGCAAGAGCATCAGCCGCAAGCCGAAGAAGACGCACGGCAGCAAGCCCAAGGCGCCCATCAACACGAAGCCGCTGAGCGAGCAGCCGCACTACAATGCCCCGACGCCGCCGTGGGAGCACGGCAGCAAGCCTGGCTGGTGCGCCGGCGCCGGCGACTCGGACCTGCCGCGCTGGGACGACGGTGATCGGCGAAGTGAGTCGCACCTTCTGAAGTGCATCTGCCGCAGCCACACTGACTGACGCTCGTCGCAGAGTGCCACGAGGCCGAGCTGCAGAAGGACCACGGCGCCATGTCGCAGTTCTGCAAGCACGGCACCCCGGGAACCACGCTGCCGCCAAGCACCAAGCCCACAACGCCGCAGACGCCTGGCGGTACCACGCCAGGCGGCACCACGCCGGGCGGTACCACTCCCGGAGGCTCCACGCCTGGAAGCACGACGCCTGGCGGCTCCACGCCTGTAGGCACGACGCCGGGCGGTACTACGCCTGGCGGCTCCACGCCCGGAGGTTCTACTCCAGGTGGCAGCACGCCCGGCGGATCCACGCCCGGCGGATCCACACCTGGAGGCTCTACTCCGGGCGGCTCGACTCCAGGAGGCACGACCCCTGGCGGCTCTACCCCGGGCGGCTCGACACCAGGAGGCGCACACCCCGGCGGCTCTACTCCGGGCGGCACGACCCCCGGCGGCTCGACGCCAGGAGGCACGCACCCCGGCGGCTCGACGCCCGGCGGGTCCACCCCCGGCGGGTCCACCCCAGGCGGATCGACTCCGGGAGGCACCACACCAGGCGGCAGCACGCCGGGCACCTCGACTCCAGGCGGCGGCTCTACTCCAGGTGGCTCTACGCCGGGCGGCTCGACGCCCGGCACTGGCGGCAGCGGCGCACCAGTGTGCCAGCAGGGTTTCCAGCGGACGGCATACGACTACAAGCGCCTGGCCACGAGCGGCGTCTACTCGTGGCAGACGGTCGGCTCGGCCGCCGTCGACCCCAGCTACATCACCTACGGCCTCGTCGACACGCTCAGCCAGTGCCTCGAGGCATGCAAGGCCGGTGAGTCTTGTGCTGCAGCGCCTTCGCACCCTTCATGCTCACGCGCTCCGTCGCGCTGCAGTGAGGGGTTGCGTCTTTGTGAACTACTACGAGGACCGCGAGGAGGACGACCGCGACTTTGCCAAGCACGGCGGCCAGATGACGTGCGCCATGTTCGGCAAGTACGTGCCGACGTCGGCATGGACGAACTGGGGCGGCCAGTGAGTAGCGCAAGCGAAGACCACCCTCCCTGCTCGCCCTGACACCTCCTCGCCAGGCACGACCCCAACAGCATCCACTCGAGCTCCGGATACCTCCTCGGCGGCAGCTGCCACTGATCGAACGCACACGACTCTCTAATTGTGACGCTATATATCCCTGTTCCCCTCTGCCTGCCTAGTCCTTACCTGATTCGAGACGCGAGACGGGGTGCTCCGGCGCGGCAGCGCCTGCTGCGTGCCGCTCCTCGATGGCATGCATGCGCTCATCCTCCTTCAGGACGCCGAGCGGGCCCTGATAGTGCCTGTCAGCTGCTGGCTGGTGCCAAAGGCGCGACGGACTCACCGTGTAGAACTTGCGGGCGCCTGACGAGAGGAAAGAGCGTCAGTGAGGCGAGCAGCTGCAGCGCTCAGCTATACCCACCGGCAAAGTAGTACACTGCAGCGCCGCACGCAAAGAAGACGACGACGACGCTGGCGTAGTTGATCGTCTCGGGCGTGTTCTCCGCCGTCGTCGGGAAGCAGAAGAGCACGATTGAGAAGAGCACCCATGCCAGTGCGATGCTGCAGCGCAGTGGTGAGACACAGCTGATGCGGCGTGCACGGCACACTCACATGTTGGCGGCCCAGCCCCACACGCCGAGCGACCAGGGCGCATCGCGCATCGGCCGGCGCCCCTGCAGGATGACCATCACGACTGGAAAGACATAGCTGACGCCGAGCAGGATGCTGTGGGCTGAAATATGAGCAGAGGCCCGGCACATGGTACGATGTCACGCACGTGCATGCGCCAGTGAAGGCGCTGAATGCGGCAGTGGCGCCAAAGTAGATGAGGCCGAGCGCCATGATCAGGCCGGTGCTGACGAAGAGCGAGTTGAGCGGCACGTCGAGGCGCTTGTTGACGATGCGCAGCCAGCGGCTGCCGGGCAGGCCGCCGTCGCGGCTGAAGGCCCATGTGCAGCGGATCGCGACGGTGAGTGAGCCGACGGAGGCGAAGAGGCCGATGCCGAGGATAAGGAAGAGCAAGCCAAAGGCGCCGCCGGCGGAGCCCGTCACCTGCGAGAAGAGCACGACGACGGGCTGGCCGGCTGCCGAGGTCAAGATGGAGTCGAGGTCGACCGGCAGAACGAACGCCAGCGGCAGCACGTAGAGAAAGCCCGTGAGGCTGGCGGCCAGCACACTGCCGACCATAGCGCGCGGCACGGCGCGCTCGGGCTCGACGACCTCCTCGCACAGCGCCGAGATGGTGCCGTAGCCCGTGAGCACGTAGGCCGGCGTGAGCAGGCCGACGAAGAAGGACCAGCCGTCGGGCCAGCCGCTGCTGTTCTCCCACTGCGCAAAGACTTCTTGCGCCGAGCGCTTGTCGTCGCTCATCGCCAGCGTGGTGACGAGGATGATGATCTGACGAGGAGTGAGCGAGGTGCTTCGTTGTGCGCGGGATTCGACTCACGCTCGTTGCGCCAGTCCACCACATCGACGACACGTTGAGCAGCTCGAGATAGTTGCCCTTGACGCCAAAGGCATTGACCGCCGCAGCGAAGACCATCACTGGGATGGACCCGTCAGCGGAGGGTCACAAGGCGAATGAAGTAGCAAGCTCACCTGCCCAGAAGCAGAGGATCGTGTGCCAAGTCTCGGGCGTCCATTCGTTGTTGCGGAAGACGGAAATGCCGCTGCGCACGAAAGTCAGCGCCGAACGAGAAGCCAGCATCTTACATGCTCACGCCATGATGAGCTGTGCCTCGCCGAACGCGATTGAGAGGCAAAGCGTGATGTTGGCAATCACGGAGATCCAGCCGACGACGAAGCTGGCGAGCACCGAGGCCTTGCGCGGCGCCAGGTATGCTGCAAGAGTCCGGAGTGTCAGTGCGAGGCAGTGCGAGGCAGAGAGCGTGACAGCACGACATCGGCACGCACCGGTCCAGACATAGACGCCGCCGCTGCTCGGATAGAGCGAGCAGACCTCGCCGAGCGACGCGGCAATGGCGACGGAGATGAGCGAGAGGAGGAACCAGCCCCAGAAATACGACGTGGCGCCGCCGTTGATGAGGGCAAACGACGCCGACGTCGAGAGGCCGAACGGCGCGGCGCTGCAGCCAAGTGTCAGCCGGAGTAGCGCTGCGTCCCTGGCAGCGGCGCTCACATGATGGCGGCGCCGAGGCCGATGACGGCGCCGACGGAGAGGTTGCGGCGCATCTCGGGCGCATAGCCGAGCTGCTGCAGGCGCTCGTCGGTCGCATCGAGGTCGTGGCTCGTGACGACGGCCTTGGCGGGCGCCGAGGTGACCGGCTTCATGGCGGCGGCGCCGTCGAGCGAGGCGCGCTTGTCGGCGGCAGAGAAGTCGCTCATGGTGTGGGTGAGGTGGTGGTGAGAAAGAGACACGCCAGCCGAGGCTGCCATGCGTGGTGCGCCTGTGCGCCCCTGTGGCTTGCACGTATCAGTGGAACGGAGCGGCAAGATGGGCTGGAGTGGGAGTTGGCCGGCAGGAAGCAAGGTCGGGATGGCGAGGAGAGCGCCGCCCGTACGCCGGCCACCATGCTCCGAGGCAGGTGCAGGCACACGCTGGACCTGGACCTGCAGCACTGGACCCGCGGCAGCGGTGATGCTTGACTGCATGCTGCTCCCGCAAGGCCCTCTACTGTCCTGCTGCACGTTGGGGCGAGAGAGCAGCGGACAAGTGGCTGCGATAGCGTCGGCGCGATAGCCGGCGCCGGGCCGCCTCCTTGGCCGCCGCCGCGCCGCGCCACGACGAGTTGCTCCTCGCACTCGCCTGCACTCGCTCATCCTCGCTGCCCAAGGCCGTCTTCGAGGAGCATACGAAGCCCTGGCACAAGCAGTGCGTTTGGCCGCCGCAGCGCCAGTGCGCAGACGAGAGGCGCTTGTGCGGGGATCTGCTGTGCTCCGCCGGTGAGCGGGCACGGTGCGGGGAGAGGCATGAGGCGTGTGGGTACGAGCAGACGCTGCTCGCGTGCCTGCCGCAAGCGCCTGACGTCGCTTGGCCGCTGCCGCTATCAGCACGCTCCCACGCCGCGGCCCAACTCTCACGCTGTGCTCGGGCCAAGCGTTGATCGGCGACTCTGCGCTGCACCACCGCCATCCGCACCCGCTCGCGCCCCCGCATCTGCGCACATCGCTGCCGCTGCCGCCTCGGCGCATCTGCCGCCGATGAGCGCCGACCGCGCAGGCCGCGCGCCGCCCGGCGCCGCATCGCCCGCACTGCGCCACGACGCCCAGCTGCAGTTGTGAGCCGCCTGCAGCGCATCGCCCTCGCCCCTCTCACCTGCCACTCCCAGCGCGCAGCTGCGGCAGCCCGGCAACTGTCCCTCGGGCATCTACCTCAGCCCCGCCCTGGCGCCGCCCGCAGACGCCACGCGCCTCCACGGCGTCGTCTTTGTGCGCCGCGGGCCCTACGCCGGCGCCGTGTTCCGCTTCGACATTGCGTGGACGCAGCAGGCGCGGGCGCCCGACGTGCGCTTCGCCGACGAGTGTGTGCACCCGCTGGTCGATGTGAGTCGAGCATGTCGATGCATGGTGCGGTGTGGCGCATCGCAGCTTATACATAGGGTATGCCGATGCGCTGCGCTGCGCTTGCCCTGTTGCACTCGCACGCAGCGCAGCGATGAGCCCGCCTGTGCTGCTCATGGCGCTGACCTGCCGCTCGCCTCGCAGCCGCAGACGCACCTGCTGCGCCTGCAGCCGCGCTTTGCCGTCTGGCGGCCGCGCGAGGACCTGCTGCCCGCGCTGCTCGCCTACATCAAGGCCATCTTCAAGCGGCGCACGCTCGACGTGCTCGACGCGGCCAGCGCCGCCGACGCTGAGCTCTTCCGGTGAGCTGCGCTTGTGCTGTGCGCACGCCACTGCTGTGCTCACGCTGCCACGTCTCGTAGTCTCTACGGCAGCGACCGTGCCCTCTTCATGCGCCTCGCAGCGCAGAGCGCCGCCTCGTCCGTCTCGCCGGCGCGCCTCTACGCGGCCGACTCCAAGGCGCGCGCCGGCAGCGCACCCGCACCTGCCGGCATCCGCTTCGGCGAGCTCGACGACGAGCTGTACGCGCAGGTGCGCGCGGCAATGCTGGGCAAATGAGTAGCATTGTGAGGCGTGGAGGGGCGGACGGTCGCAGGAATGTAGATGGGTACGTAAGCGGTGCGGTGCGGTGGAACGAGAAGCCTCGTGGCGTGGACGTCAGAGGTGGCAGAGTCATCGTAGCATCGTGATCCACAGACCCGTGACAGAGGGCTGAGGAGTGACATGAACGCTGACAGCGCGAGAGCTTCTTGCGGTGCTCTAGCTGAATGCGAAAAGCGGCACCTGCAGGCGGGGATCCACCTCGTCTCGCACTTTGCGGCACGCTCCACCTCGGCGACTCCAGTCGACGGCGTCTTCTTCCCGCGCTTGGGGGATTTGTTCTCACTCTCGAGGAGCTGCATGCGCTCTGCAAGCTTAGGCGCCTCGGTGGTGTGCTTGATGGCCTCCCAGATTGCGGTGTGCGTGGCGCCCTCCCTGCCGTCGGCGGCCTTCTTGAGCGGCATCATGCGGAACACAGCCTTCTGATTGAGCCCGGCACCGGCACAATCCACCTCATCGTGGTGGATGCAGAACGACGATGCCGTTGTGGACAGCGAGCTCGTGGATGCTGAGCTTGTTGACGACGAGACGCGGCTTGACGACAAGGAGCCGCCGAGCAGCGAGGCGGAGGCGTCGACGACGCGGGTCTCGACGGCGTCGTGGCTCGCTTCGCCGATCTGGCCGAGCGAGAAGAGGGCATCCGTGCAGCAAGAAGAGGCCGCAGACGATGAGCTCGAGTACGAAAGGCTCTCCAGCGACAAGCAGTGGTCGACCAGTGAGACGCTGCTCTCCCGGGCACACGCGAAATGCTCGTCTTCACTGACGTGCGATAACGAGACACGTTCGGCTCTCTGAAATACATCTGCTTTTGCTGCGCTCGTTGAGCCGAGCGACTTGAGCTGCTTGCGGAAGCTGAGTGGAGTCGGATAGAGCTGTGTCAGGGGTCGGCTGCCCGTGGGGCGGCGGCGGCGGGACCGCTCCCGGCGCCAGCACGGCGCCAGGCGCGAGACTTACCTTTCGCCGCGGCGGCTGCAGGCGAGTTGTATTCGCGCATTACACGGCGGCGTGGCTGCGACCGTGCACGCACCGCGCCGCGCGCGCCTGCGCTGTGCTGTGCCATCGCCCGCAGCCTGCAGCCGCGCCGCCGCCTGACGCAGCTCCACCAATCTCTCGCCGCCGCTTCCCCACATCTTGCACCGCTTGCCCAGCCCGGCGGCCTTACACCAGATCACCTCACTACACCGGCAGGCCTGCACACCCACTTTCACGCACCTCTGCCGCCGACATGTCTCGCGCCCTGAACGACGACGAGGTGCTGACGGAGATGAAGAAGATGGTGAGCGCACACGGGCCTCGGCCGCCGCATCGGCGTAGCTAGGCGGCGACCAGAGCGCTGATGCCTGCCCCGCGCTCTCCGTAGGTGGCCTTCATCAAGCAGGAGGCCATGGAGAAGGCCCGCGAGATCCAGGTCAAGGCAGACGAGGAGTTTGCCATCGAGAAGGTGCGCAGCGCCCCGTGCGGCCCGATGTCGCTCTGCCTGTTGCTGACGGCTGCGAGCAGGCCAAGATCGTGCGCCAGGAGGCCATCAGCATCGATGCCGCGTACGAGAAGAAGACAAAGCAGGCGCAGGTGGCGCAGAAGATGTGCGTTGCGCGGCGCAGCTCCAGCTTGCTGCAATCGCTCACAGCGACTCCCTCTGCAGCGCTGCGTCGAACCAGACGAACGCCTCGCGCCTGAAGGTGCTGCAGAGCCGCGAGGCGCACCTGCAGGAGCTCTTTGAGGCCGCACGCGGCCGCCTGGAGGAGCTCAGCAAGGACCAGTCGAAGTACCAGGAGCTCCTGACGAAGCTCGTGCTGCAGGTGAGTCGTCGGCTAGCTGCGAGATGATGGAACGAGCCGAGAGGGCCAGTCGAGAGAGACGGCGCAAGCTGTCAGCGCACAGGCCGCCTGTTCTTGGCCGGCCAAGATGGCGACTGCCGATTTGAAACACGCCGTCTCCAGACGCTCACACATCGATCTGCAGGGCCTGCTCCAGCTCACCGAGCCGAAGGTGGAGATCACCGCCCGGTCCGGCGACGTGCAGATGGTGCAGGAGGCAGCCAAGGCGGCCGCCAAGCAGTACGAGGAGAAGAGCGGACGGAAGGTGGAGACGAACGTCAAGGACGGCCTGAGCAAGGACTGGTGAGTTGTGCTCCACTCCACGCGGCAATGGACCCGCTTGGTGCAGCATGCGATGGCGCCCTGCTGCGCTGCAGCGTAGATACGCTCCATGGCAGCGAACCTCGCATCGCCAACGTTGCTTTGCTTCACGAGCGACTTCTCAGTCTGTCGGACAGCTCGCTGACAAGCCTCGCGCAGCGCCGGCGGCATCATGCTGGCCGGCCACGAGGGCCGCATCAAGATCAACAACACCCTCGACGAGCGTCTGCGGCTTTCGGAGGACCGCGTGAGTTGCAGCAGACGCTGCCGCATGCGCAGCTGCCCGCAAGCTTGACTGTCGCTCACGCGTTGCTGCGCCAGATGCTGCCGGAGATCGGGCATGACCTGTTCGGCCCCAACCCCAACAGGCGGTCAGTCCGGCCAACTCGCGATGCTGCACGCCGCTTTGCTCACGCCCCTGCCCCAGATTCTTCAACTGAGCGAGCTGCGCTTGTAGCTCTCGCGTTAGTGGGCGCGCGAGCTCGGGCGATGGTCTCCGTCATGCTACCCTCCACATCTGTTCCTTCTGAGCCTGAGCAATCGACCCTTCACTGATGCGTAGCGTGCGTGTGCAGCGGGCTGAGCAACGGAGCGTCACAGAGAGCTAGGCGTCCAGAAAGCGGTTCATTACATGTCAGGATCAACGACGGCGGGCTGAGTCGAGGAGCTGGTGGATGTCGACCGTGTCGCCGCCGATCTCAGCTGCGACGAGAAGCACAGTGTCAGCGGCAGAGCTTGCATCGTACGTGCACGCAGCGAGCACTCACTCGGCAGGAAATCGACTGGCTCGAGCGTCTCGTCGTCACTGCTCGACCGTGTCAGCAGGTGCAGCCACGGAAGAGAGGTTCTGGCGCTACGCACCCGTTCAGGATGTCCATCTGCATCGCTGCGAGGCCCTTGTGTGTGCCGGCGTGCGATGCGTGCATGTTCGGGAACGGTCCGTCCTATATGCGCAGCGTCAGTGACTGTCGAGTAATATGATATGAGGTTCTGCGAGGCTTCGCGAGCGAGGTCATTGGCCGCGCAGCGCATGCCGACACGAAGGAGGCAGGCATCGCTGTCCTGCATTCTGTGCGGCCACGGTGCGCTTCTGACGCCGCACCACCACTCGATACGTCTGAAGAAGGCAGGGCTACTCTCCATCGCTCCGAGCTCGAGCCTCGCTTCGCTCGTCTCCGCCGGCGCTCACCTTGACGATGCAGCTCTGCTCGAGCGCCGCCCGCATCGGCGCGCCGAGGCCGTACGTGTTGCGCAGCATCGTCTGCTTGAGCTGCTCGCGCGTCGCCTGCCAGCCCTCGAGGCGCGCCTGCAGCGGGTGGCTGCTGGCGGCCTGGTGCTCGTGCGCCAGCGAGCGCGGGCCGTGGCGCATGGCGTCGTGCACGCCGAGGTGCACGGGGTGCGAGGTGGCGGCGAGCGATGTGCTCGACGCCGAGGCGGCGCCGGGCACGAGGCGCAGCGAGGGTCCCGACTCGGTAGACATGGCTGTGTGTGTGAGGAGGAGGAAGGTGCGCGCGGGTGCGGGGATGTGGACGAGAAGCTGGAAGCGCGAGAGGAGGAGGGCCAGCGGTGGAGCGCTGGCCCAAGCGCGGCGCGCTTGCGCAGCGCGGAGCGGCGACTACAAAATGAGCCTCGCAGCGACTACTCCAGCCGCCGCGGCACTGGTCTCGATTCTTGTATTGGCTGGGCCCTGCGCCTGAGCCCCTTGCTTGCCTCTCGCAGGCATCTTCCTCACCTCTCCTGCACCTTGCCCACCGACTACTGCTCATCAGCCCTGCTACACACACCACACGGCTCAAGGCAGCGCTGCAGCGCTCGGTGCCCGTCTTTCGCACCTCTCTGCTGCCGCATTTGCACCGCGACAGCTTCGCGGCAGCGCCGCCTCTGCCGCGATGCTCAGCACGCCCTCCACTGCCGACTTCCTCGCGGCCCATGTCGGCGCGCCCGAGGAGTCACGCTTTGCCGTGACGGCAGACGTACAGGCCCGCCTCTCGCGCTCGCTCTGGCAGGCGCTGCTGTCCGTCGTGCCAGCGCCGCACCTTCTGCCGCGTGCCCAGGCTCCCACTGCCGAGCATGCCCTGGCGCTGCTCGAGGCCAGCGGCTGGCGCCTCGCCGAGGCCCAGCGGCGGGCAGCGCGTGCCGCAGCCGAGACGGCCCGCGGAGACAAGGGCAAGGGCGTCGAGGGCCGCGTCGCGGCGCCCTCTCCCGCGCTCGCTGCGTACGAGCTGGGCCCGGAGTATGCCGAAGAGCGCAAGGGCATGCCCTGCGGCCACGTCTTCAAGAAGGGCGAGGCCATCTATCGCTGCCGGTGAGTGCTCCAGGGCTTTCCTGTGCCGCGCATACTCACACCAGCTGCAGCGACTGCGGGCTCGACGACACCTGCGTCCAGTGTGCGCCGTGCTTCAACGCCTCGAACCACCAGGGCCATGACATCATCTTCAGCGTCAGCTCCTCCAGCGGCGGTTGCTGCGACTGCGGCGACGACGAGGCGTGGAAGTGCCGCCTGGGCTGCAGCTTCCACGAGCCAGGCCCAAGTCAAGCGAGCGATGCGCTCTCTGCCGCTGGTCCAAGCGTACAGCGCTCGCAGCATGCAAGCGAGATGGACGCCGACGACGACGACGGCTCTTCCGATGTCTTCTGGAACGCCAGTGAGGACTCGAAGCAAGCACAGGCGCCCGTGCCGCCGCCCGTGCTGCCTTTCGAGAGCCTGCTGCAGCCCGTGCCTCGCGATATCCTCGAGAGCCTGACGGAGCACATCTCGACGCTGCTGGCCTACGTGCTTGACACGCTAGAGCACGCGCCGGAGGACATGAAGCTGCCTGATGGCTCGCTGATCCTGGACTACCTCAAGGACATGCCGACGCTGCAGCCGTCAGAGGAGAGTACAGAGGGCAAACAGCGGCTCTATGCTGTGGTGCTCTGGAATGACGAGAAGCACTCGTTTAAGGAGGTGATCGACACTGTGATCGATGCGACCGGCGTCTCTGAAGCGCAGGCGAAGCGTGTGGCCGAGCGGGTGGACAAGCACGTGAGTAGCGCGCTCATGCCGAGGCAACGACCTCTTGTCTGATGCCGGCTGTCGCACAGGGGCGCGAGGTCATCGAGATCTCCAGCGAGATCCGCCGCCTGCTCATTGTCGCGCGCAAGCTCAGCGTCATCGACCTGGCGGTCACTGTGCGGCCAGCGTACGACATCTTCGCCGAGGAGCTTGCGCACCATGTGCTGTCCTTGATCCTCGACCTCGCGAACTCGTCGCTGTTCCTGCATCCGAGCTCTCTCGACGGCGAGATGCAGCCGGTCCATCCGCTCGACGGCCTGCGGCCCGACGCTGCAGTGATGCGCGCCATCGTTGGGCGGGTCCTGCTCGAGCGCTGGGCGCACCAGTTCCGCTTCGAACAAGGAGGCATGACGCGACAGTTTTGGAACCCGGACGATCTGCGCAAGATCGACGGCCTGTTCCTGCTGGACCAGAAGATGTGGAAGGGCGCGCGCTCGCTGGTGCGCTCCGTGTTCATCTCCATCATGGGCCCGCGCGAGGTGAAGCGCGAAGTCGGTAAGTGCACCGCGGTGCGGAACACAGCTTGCAGGCTGATGTGCGAGCCCCTGCAGCGCTGCGTCTGGCTCGCATGTACCCCAAAATCATCGAGACGTTCATCCTGCGCGACCGCGAGCCGGAGCACTCGGTGCGCCTCATGACGGTGCAGCTCTTCAGCGTGCCGTCGATTGCGCGCGAGCTCGTCGCAAGCCACGACTACAACTTCCTGCAGAAGCTGCTCCTGATGCTGCAGGCCGTCTTCACCGGCGGCCTGACGCAGATGTCTCTCGAGCTCCCGCCGCTCCCACCAGCCAACGGCATGGCGAGCCCGCAGTCGATGCTCATACGGCACCAGCGCTGCTACCAGATGTTCCACGACGTGCGGTACCTCCTCGCCGCCACGGGCGTGCAGACGCTGCTTGTCGAGCAGTCGGCGCACCTCGACTACTTCCTGCCGTTCCTGGCGCTCTTCAACGGCATCGCGCCCAACCGTCGAGCACAGGGCGAGCACGTCGAGTTCGAGTCGGAGGTCTGGGTGCCGGTGTTCCACGTTGTCACCCAGCTCGCACGCGCGGCCGCGCAGTTCGGCGCCGCCTTCTCGCGGGCAACGAGCCTTCAGCTCTCAGACGCGCTCGTCACGACTGCGCGTGTCATCCTCATGAACACACTCAAGCTGCACCAGAACCAGCCTGACTCGTACGAGCCCATCGAGTCGCGCCTGGTGTCCTTCGCTGGGCAGACGTACGACATCATCGACTTCCACGTCGACGCGCAGCCCGTCTCGTTCCATCATCCGATGCACTGGCTCCTGGCGGAGCTCCTGAAGCACGTGAACGGCACGATCACTCCAGAGGCTCTCTCCATGTTCGCGGTGCTGCGCAGTGCGAGGACGGACTCCTTCACTCTGCCCGACATCTTCCCGCGAGATGTCGACGAGTCGGCGCGTCTGACGATCATCGACTTCCCGCTGCGTGTCATCGTCAAGCTCGCGCAGATCCGCGCCGGCATGTGGGTGCGCAACGGATACATGATCCGCCAGCAGGCGCATCACTACCGCGAGCACACCATGCGCGACTGCATGAGCGACCAGGATCTGTTCCTCGTCCAGGCCGGTCTGATGCTCGTCTCCGCCGATCGGCTGCTCGTCTCGGTGCTTGACCGCTTCGCTCTCCGCGAGTGGTTCGACGGCGAGCGGGAGCACGAGGTGCTCTCCGAGGACCAGTGCAGCTTGATGGTCGAAGAGCTCCTTCTGCTGCTCGTCACGCTCGTCTCCGAGACCAGCATCGCCCAGAGCTGGGCGATCGAGCAGCAGGTGCGCCGCGAGATTGTGCACTTCCTCGCGCTCTCGCAGGGCACCTACTCCGACCTCACCAAGCACATCTCCGACCGCTTCACGGACCACTCCAGCTTCGACCGCGTGCTCGCACAGGTCTCCAACTTCCGCGCGCCCGACGGCACGGCCGATCTCGGCATGTTCGAGCTGCGCGACGAGTGCTACGACGAGGTGCAGCCGTTCTTCTTCCACTACACGCGCAATCAGCGCGAGAAGGCCGACGATGTGCTGCGCGAGCGGCACCGGAAGCGCAACGGCGGGCAGCAGGCTGCAGCAGACGCATATGTGGCTGTACCGGCGCGACGCCTCGCACCCGGCCAGGGCATCTTCATCGGCAGTCTTCACTCAGCACTGACGAGCCCAGTCCTGATCCGCATCGCTACTGCAGCTCTGGAGCGATGGGGCGTCTCGGGAGATCCCGCGATGCCAGAGCCATACGTCGATGCGGCGCTTCAGCTGCTCATGCACGTGCTGATCGAGCGAGGCGCCGAGGGTGCCCGGGCCATGGCGCAGCCACACAATCAAAGCCTCGGGTGCGCGATCGACGTGCTCTGCGACCTGGAGAAGTTCATCACCTTCAAGCCCATCAAGGCCAAGGCGAGCTGGCTCGTCGACCGCGCTCTGGCAGAGGACCGCGAGGCCGTCGCCAAGGTGCTGCCCGCCGATCGCGTCACCCAGGCAAAGAGCCAGGGCGCTCCTGCAGCAGAGGACCCGAAACGTGCCGCTGCCCGTGCGCGCCAGGCCGCCATCATGCAGCAGTTCTCGGCGCAGCAGAAGAGCCTGCTCGACGCGCTGGCCGACGAGGAGCTCGATGAAGACGGCGCCGGCGACGGAGAAGACGTCACTATGGCCGACGATGACGCCCCGTCCGGCTCGACGTACCGGTCGATGGGCGACTGCATCATGTGCCAGGAGAGCCTCGACGGCAGCAGTGCCTTTGGCAGCCTCGCGCTGGTGCAGTCAAGCCGCATCCTGCGCACCACGCCTCGGCGGCAAGGCGTCTTCTTGCAGCAGGCCCTTGACACGCCGCTCACCCTTGACCGCAACGGTCCAGACGGCCGACGCGTCACCAACGCGTACCGCGAGCCCGTGCCGGGCACGCCTGCCGCCTCGTCGTCGGTGTACTACCCGGCAGAGGACCACCGCGACGGCTTCTTCGCCTCCACGTGCGGCCACATGATGCACGTCAACTGCTTCGACTCATACTGTCGCAGCGTCGAGCATCGCCACGGCCAGCAGATTGCCCGCAACCACCCGGAGAATCTTACGCGCCACGAGTTCGTCTGCCCGCTCTGCAAGAGTCTCGGCAACGTGATCTTGCCTGTGCCGGACGAAGAGGCCACTGCGCCGCCGACTCTGATCGCCATGCCGCTGACGGAGTGGATGCGCAAGATCAACATCGAGATCCTCAAGACCTCTGCGTCGAGCGGGCCGACGGAGCTGCAGGAGCTCGAGCACGGCACGGGATCGTTCGTGCCTTGGTACGCCGAAGAGGCGCTCGTCTGGGCGCGCGAGCAGCAAGGAGCGCAGGTCAACCTGGACCAGGCGACGTGGAAGATGCTCGATCGCCTTGTGCAAGTCCTGCGCCCGCTGTCGAGCCGCACTCGCCCGGCACGTGAGGCATTCCAGATCCGCAGCATCCTCGCGCCGCCTGGCCGCAAGATGTACATGCCCGAAGAGCTCGTCGCGTACACGATCAGCATGCTCGAGGTCTCGCAGCGCGGCACGACGCCGACGCAGTCCGCCTCGCCCAACGCGACGGTGGCCGACAGCCTGCCGGATCCGACGAACCAGCTGCTCAACTCGCTGCTGCACGCGCTGCGCAGCATTGCACGCGTCGATCACGCCGGCCCACGAGGCCTTGCAACCATGCAGCAGGGTCTGCTCAAGCGTCTCCTGCCTCACTGGGGCAACGACGAGACGGTGCGAGGACCGCTGCTGCTGCGCGATCCGCTCACCATCCTCATCGAGGCTGCCGTGTTGGCGCCGGGCAGCCTGGGCCAGATCACGACGCTGATGTACTACGCCACGCTCGTGCACGTCATCTTCGGTCTTGCGCAGCCGAGCATCTGGCCGCAGACGGCCAGTCACATGGGACGCGCCCCGAGCGCTGGGCTGCGTCCTGCGGAGCTCGGCCCTGGCGAGGCCGAGATGCTGCGCACAGTCTTCCCGGACGTACGCTGGACTGTGGCGAACATCATTGGCTTCGTCGGCTACGCACGCGGCAACATCACGCTTGGCGTCGATGCGCTGGACGATGTCAGCCTGGCCAAGATGCTCTGCACCTACACGCTGCCCTTCCTGCGCCGCGCCGCCATTCTGCATCGCGCCGTCGGCCTCAAGATGGCGCCTGCCTCTGCCGCAAGCGGCACGTCCGAGTACTTGCGGCTGCTGCATGGCCTGCAGATCCCGCCACCGGCAGAAGGCCTGCCCGTGCGGGCAGAGCGGCAGACTGCCCTCGCCAGCATGGTCGAGGGCTGGATCAAGCACGCCTACACTGCCCTTGCGTCTCTCTTCCGCCCGCTGCCGATCTACGCGCCGCCGATCTCTGCTCTTGGCACGCCGGGGACGCACCTGCATCCGTCATCTGCACACCCGACGCTGCAGCTCGAGCACCCGCACATCTACGAGCTCGTGCAGCTGCCGCGCGACCTCGCCACGCTGCTGCAGGACACGCAGCGGCGCATCTGCAAGCGCTGCAAAGAGGCGCCGCCGGAGCCGGCCGTGTGCCTCGAGTGCGGCGACGTGCTGTGCGTGCAGTGCTTCTGCTGCCAGGACGAGCAGTCGGAGCGCGGCGAGTGCAACCGGCACCTCGAGGAGTGCGGCGGCGCCACGGGCGTCTTCTTCAAGGTCAAGACGAACATCATCGTGCTGCTGTACGCCGGCAACGGCTCCTACACGACGTCGCCGTACCTCGACACGCACGGCGAGTTCGACATTGGCCTGCGCAAGGGCCGCCCGCAGCACCTGCACGCGCAGCGCTACGACGAGCAGCGCAAGCAGTGGCTCACGCAGTCCGTGCCGCACGTTGTGGCGCGCAAGCTGGAGAGCGTCATGGATCAGGGCGGCTGGAGCACACTGTAGCATTCTACCGCATCCTCTCATCAAAGCATTCATTATTTAGCGACCTTGTCGGACTCGGGCCACTCCTCGTCGAAGCCGGGGCCGCCGTAGGACCTGAGACGGCGTGTCAGCGAGGGTCGACGGCAGATGCAGCACAGGGCTCACCACTTGTTGTCGCCTTCGAACACCATGCCAATGCTCTCGAAGAGCTGCACCGCCGTCCGAGCGAAGGCCGAGCCGTCGAGCTGGTCGAGGTCCCGCCACGCACCCAGCTCGCTGGCCGGGCGTCCAGTTTCCTTTGCCTTGGCATCGAGGGCCTTTTGCGCCTCGTCGTCGAGCTTCAGGCTGCCCGCGGCGACGTGGCGCAGGCGGCTCGAGTGCCATGACAGCGTGCGCACGGCCTTGACGAGATGCTCGTCGAGGTGGTAGGATGCGACGTCGTACAGCGGGCCCCACGGGTCGCCGCCGACGTCGTTGAGCATCTCCTTGGCCTCAGGCTGCACCTGCGACGGCGCCGAGGGCGGGAGCCGGTCGCTCGTTGCGTTCAGAGTGCCTGCGACGTGCAGTGGCGCGCGGCCCTGTGCGACCCAGTAGATGAGTGCAGCGCGAGTGAAGACGTGCAGCAGGCGCGCGCGGGACAGCGGAGTGAGGACGGCGAAGAGCGCGGGGAGGAAGATGGTGCTGTTCAGCACGTGGACCAGCAGGAAGTCGTGCTTCTTCGTCTTGTAGCCGGGCCGCGACGTGGCACCGAGCAGCGCAGTGGTGAACCAGGCGAGCTCGTTGATCTTCTTGTTCCAGCCGCCGCGTCCGGCAAAGTCGGGCGGCGCAACATCGTGCGCCGTGATGACGAAGCGCGCCGCGTACTCGTCGAGGATCAGCTTGCCGGCATCGCCAAGCACCGTCTCGCGCAGGTTCTGGCCCTTGTGCTTCGTCGCCGTGCCGGGCGCCAGCCGATCGTCGAGCGCCATGAGTGTCGTGATGGAGAAGAGTGAGAGCGACGGGTCCGGCGAGGGCGTGGCGCTGGGCTCGCTCGGGAAGTTGGCATCCCAGCCACCGGGCATCATCGCCGACGAGTAGTTCTCGGTGATGGCTGCCATGGCAAGACCTGCAGGGTGAGGCTCAGCACGTGGTGAGCCTCAAGACGAACCAGTTCACTGACCCTCGGCGACGACCGGAAGCAGGTCAAACTCGGCGCCGTAGCCGCAGTGAATCAGCGGATGCAGCAGACCGCCGACCCAGCGGCCTGCCATCTCGACGCCCGGCCGGTTGGCCTCCTCGGAAAAGACGAAGCGCTCGAGCGTCGCGCCGATGCCGTGCTGCTCCAGCTGATCGGTCAGGAACGAGACGTAGGGCCAGTACGCCTCCATGCGGCCGAGGCGCTCCGTCCAGTTGTCCTCCGTGATGGGCTGCAGATCCGGCTTGGACTCCGACGTCGAGGGCTTGCGGTTGAGCTTGAAGCTCGGGTCGAGCGTCGTGGCGAGCGAGTGCTCGTAGATGACGGCAAAGAAGTGCGCCGGCACGCCCATGGCGAGCGCCGCCAGCACGTGGTGCGACAGGTGGTTGTGGAAGCCCTTGAGATTGAAGAAGATGTGGTAGAAGTGCGAGGCAACGAGCAGCTCGCGCGCTGCCTCGGCCGCGTCGGCGTAGAAGCCGGGCGTCGAGTGCACCACCGACGGCGACGGCAGCGGCATCTTGCCGAAGCGCACATGCGTGTCCTGAGCCGTGCGGCGTCAGCTCTGCGCTTTGCTGCGACTGAGACGCAACACAAGCTCCACTCACTCCCGGCGCAGCCAGCGGGTCCTTGGTCCACGGACGCGGGATCGGCGGCGTCATGCTGGCGGCAGTGCTGCGGTGACGAACGATGGAGCAGAGCGTGGCAGTGCTGGCTGAGGCTTGCGGCGCAGAGCGGGAGATGAGGCGTGCCGGCGCGATCAGGCGGCACGGCAGCGGCATGCGACGCAGCCAAGAAACTGCACGCGCAGGTCAAGACGGCCCAATAGCCAGAGACAGAGAGACTGACGCAAGCGTCTTGCGTCGGCGAAGATGAGCGACGAGGGTCTTGTAGCTTGCAGGTGGTGGTGGGACGCAAGCCGGAAGCCAGTGCGCTGCGCAACTCTCGGCACGGATGCGGGACGCAGCCGCAGGCCCGTCCGTGCGCGGCGTGGCTGATGAACCCTGCATCGCTGAAGCCGCGGATGCCGCTGGCCTGCGCTCCGCGGAGGACTCTGGCTGGCGGGAATGGCATCGGCGTCTCGCTGCTGTTGGTGAGCACTGCATGCGCTGTGCTGCTGCTTCCTTCACCGCTGCCAGAGCTGGCTGCGGGCCTGGCGACAAGACAGACAGAGGACAGCTCGCAAGGAAGTCTGGGCCCAGCGAAGACAGCGTGGGAACAGTGGAGGCACCGGGCGTGCCCTCCGTCGTCACGTGCGCGCCTCTGCTGCCGTCGAGGGGCGCCTCTGCCTGGAAGACGGGAGGATGTGCTCGAGCTGAGCGAATCGCAATGGAAGCAGGCTGGCGGGGCTGCGTGGTGCGCCTCAAGCTGTCCTGCCGACGACCGGCGTGCCGTCGGACTGATAGGCGGCGCCGCTGTCGGTGGCCGGCCGATGTTCCCGACGTGCGCCGACGCTGCAGCCTTGCACCGGTCCAGGGTCCTGCATGCCGCCTGCATCGCTGTTCTCCGCACTCCGCAGCTGTGCAGATTGCCAGACGCACAGCACGCAGAGAGCCAAGAGCAGGTGATGGGAGCAGCGGCCTGGGGATGGCGGCGGCCAGGCGCCACGGCAATCTCGCGCTGCTGCACGGCACTCGGGCGCGGTGGCGACTTTGGGTGCGCGCGCGCGCTGCGAGGGAAGTTTGGGCGCGCTGGCGGCGCGACGCCCGTGCGCCACGACGGCCGGCCGGGAAGACAGGCGCCGCTCCACCTGCGCCCGCTGCCGGCGTGCCTGCTGCTGCCAGCCACGGCGCGCACGCAGCGAACGTCACCGTCACGGCGCTGCCCGGCGCTCCGCACATCTTCCCACCCACCACCACCACCCCGCCCACCATGTCCTTCAACCACCTCGCCTCCGAGCTGCCCGCCTGGGCCAAGCTGCAGAAGCTCTACGAGAGCAAGGGCAAGGCCATCGACCTGCGCAAGGCCTTCGACGCCGACCCCAAGCGCTTCGAGTCGTACTCGCGCGCCTTCACGGGCCAGAAGACCGACGCGGCGCTTCTCGTCGACGTCTCCAAGAACCTCATCGACGACGAGATCTTTGCCTCGCTCCTCGACCTGGCGCGCGAGGCCAAGGTCGAGGAGCAGCGCGACGCCATGTACGCCGGCGAGCGCATCAACTCGTCCGAGGACCGCAGCGTGCTGCACATTGCGCTGCGCGACCTGCCCGGCGCGTTCGGCAGCAAGGCCGAGGGCGTCGACGAGGTCAAGGGCGAGCTGGCGCACATGAAGAGCTTCAGCGACGCCGTGCGCTCGGGCGCGCACAAGGGCTACACGGGCAAGGCCATCAAGAGCATCGTCAACATCGGCATCGGCGGCAGCAACCTCGGCCCGCTGATGGTCACCGAGGCGCTCAAGCCGTACGCCAAGCGCGACCTCGCCGCGCACTTTGTCTCCAACATCGACGGCACGCACATGGTCGAGGCGCTGCGCCAGTGCGACCCCGAGACGACGCTCTTCATCGTCGCCTCCAAGACGTTCACCACGCAGGAGACCATCACCAACGCCACGACGGCGCGCGACTGGTTCCTCAAGACGGCCGGCAGCAAGGAGCACGTGAGCAAGCACTTCGTCGCCCTCTCCACCAACGTCAAGGCCGCGACGGACTTTGGCATTGCCGAGCAGAACATGTTCAAGTTCTGGGACTGGGTCGGCGGCCGCTACTCGCTCTGGAGCGCCATCGGCCTCTCCATCTGCCTCGTCATTGGCTACGACAACTTCGAGCAGGTGCTGCTCGGCGCGCACGACATGGACGAGCACTTCAAGAGCGCGCCGCTCGAGCAGAACATCCCCGTCATCCTCGCCGTCATTGGCATCTGGTGAGTGCGCTCGGGCGGCAGAGGCAGGGCGCTGCTGAGCATCCGGCGCGCAGGTACAACAACTTCTTCGGCGCCCAGTCGTACGCGCAGCTGTGCTACGACCAGTACATGCACCGCTTCGCCGCCTACTTCCAGCAGGCGAGCATGGAGTCGAACGGCAAGGGCGTGGCCAAGAACGGCAAGCCCGTCAACTACGAGACGGGAGAGATCCTGTGGGGCGAGCCGGGCACCGACGGCCAGCACGCCTTCTACCAGCTCATCCACCAGGGCACCAAGTGAGTGCAGTCTGTGCGAGTGATTCCGCCTTGGCGCTGACCTGTCTCACGCTCAGGCTCGTGCCGGCCGACTTCATTGCGCCGGTGGAGACGCACAACCCAACGGGCCAGCACCACGACATTCTGCTGTCCAACTTCTTCGCGCAGCCTGAGTGAGTCGCGCCCCGTGGGAAGCTCTGGCCCCATGGCTGACATGCTTTGCTTCAGGGCTCTCGCCTTTGGCAAGACCGAGGAGGAGGTCAAGGCCGAGCTGAGCACGGAGGACCAGGGCAACTCCTTCCTCGTCAAGTCGAAGATCTTCTCGGGTAACCGCCCGACGAACTCGATCATGATCCAGAAGATCAGCCCGGCCGGCCTGGGTGAGTGCCGCGCTACTGCTGCCACGCACGCGCACTGACGCTTCTTCACCAGGCGCTCTGCTGTCCATGTACGAGCACAAGATCGCCACGCAGGGCTTCATCTGGAACATCAACTCCTTCGACCAGTGGGGCGTCGAGCTCGGCAAGGTGCTTGCCAAGAAGATCCTGCCGTCGCTCACCGGCGAGAAGGGCGTCGATGGCCACGACAGCAGCACGACGGGCCTCATCAACTACTACCTCAAGAACCGCAAGCAGTGACTCGGCCGTGACGCGACTATTCCCCGCCAGCCACGCCTGTAGAGCACGCAGGGCGCGCACGCTGCTGCAAATGAAAGCGTCTGGCCTTGCAGAGAGAGAGAGAGAGAGAGAGAGAGAGAGAGAGAGAGAGAGAGAGAGAGAGAGAGAGAGCATGGCTGAGTGGCATTGACAGCAGAGGCGCCGTGAGCGCGACACAGATGCAGACGCAGAGGCCCGGAAGCAAGCAGTGACGGGGTGGGAATGAGTGTGCGGCCGGCCGAGGCAGTGGCGGGCGAAGAACAGGGTAGATGACGGTGACTGGGGAACGGAGAGCGAGCGTGCCTAGACCTTCATGCGCGGGCGCTTGCTCTGGTCGGCGCCCTTGACGATGGAGGTGAGGAAGCGGTAGAAGCGGTCGGCGTACAGCGTGGGGTTGACCGACGAGATCATGTTGCGCTGGTGCCCGTGTGAGCGGAATGCGAGGCATGGACGCGGAAGGGCTACTCACAGGATTGGAGAGCGACTTCCAGATGTGCTCGCCGCGCTTGACGCTGTTGTAGTAGGTCAGAGTGTCGATCTGCGCGGCGTGGTCAGTCAGATGTGGCGCAGGGCGTCATCACGGGCCACGCACAATGCCAAAGTAGTAGATGTGGTCGGTGGGCTCGTTGTGCTCGTCCGTCGAGCGAAAGCCGCCCTCGTCCTGGTAGAAGTTGAAGAGGAAGCGCTCGTTGGCCTCGCGCTCCGGCAGCTTGGCCGTGCCCGTCGTGCCGAGCGCCTTGGGATCCGAGCGGCGCACGGCGGCACGCAGTGCCGATGCATCCTCCTTGGTGCTGCCCCGCTTGCTGGCCATGCGCGTGAGGGCCGGCTGCACGGGCGCGCCCGGCGTCGTTGGCTGAGACGCGTTGGCAGCGGCAGCCGCTGCCGCGTTGCCGTGCGAGGCAGTGCGGCCCAGCGAGGAGCCCTGGCCCGATGCGCCCGGACTGGCAACCGGCGGCGAAGTCTCAGGGCCTTGGCTGAGCGCCTGCACCTTGACGCCCTGCGCCGCCGTGTCGGGCTGGAAGACCTGCAGCGCGTCCTGGCGCAGGCCCTCAGAGTTGCCGCGCTTCATGTCGTGTAGGCCGATGAGCAGTGAGTAGTCCATGATGCGCAGGCGGCGCAGCAGCTCGACGTCGGCCTTGAGCTGCTTGTCGAGCATGTCGCGCTTCACGGGGCCGAGCTCGAGCTCGCGGCCGCGGTTGATCCAGTTGAGATCCTTGAGCACGCAGCCCTTCTTCTGCGCCGCCTTCTCCTCGGGGTACTCGCGCCCGATGGCGCTGCCCTTGAGGTCGTACGTCTCGTGGATGTCGCGGTGCGGCGGGAAGAGGTTGTTCATGATCACAAAGTGAATCTTGCGCCCGTGCGGCAGCTTCACGCGGTGCAGGCCATAGAAGCGCGAGAGCAGCGTGTGCGGGTTGGCCTTGAGGTGCACGTGGTAGTCCTTCAGGATCGAGAGCAGGAACTTGTGCTCGCCGTGCCGGATCGTCTTGATGATGAAGCGGTAGTCGCGCGAAAAGTAGAAGAACGAGCCCGACTTGCCCGGCGAGCCGAGCTCGGACAGGATGTACTTGGCGGTGAGCGAGAGGAGGTAGTCGGCCGGATCGAGGCCGAAGAACTCGCGGATGTCGCGGAAGACCCAGGGCGCGTAGTCCTTGAACTTGAAGTCGTACTTGGCCGACGGCGTGAGCTCGTTGCCGACGATGTCGAATGTGAACTTGTGCCGCGCCTTGTAGTCGGCGTCGCTCAGCGGGCGCGCCAGCTTGGCCTGGCAGCGTGAGACCTGTGATGGAGGCTGTCAGCAGAGCAGAGCGTGCCGCACGGCTGCGAGGCACTCACGCCGATGCGGATGCCGGTGAGCATGTTGTACATCAAGATGTAGTTGGCGTGCCCCTCGCCGATGATGTTGCCCACCAGCGCGCGCGACTCGTCCGGCTGCGTGTCCTTGCGCACGGCGCTCTTGCGGCGCACCAGCGGGCCGCCGTCCTGCGGCGGCTCTTCTTCGACGCGCTGCTCGGCCGCGACGCGTGCTCGCTTCTCGCGGTCGCGCCGCATCGCCTTCTCCTGCTTGGCGATCTCCTCGTCCAGACCAGCGTCGCCGGTGCGCAGAGGCGCAGGCGAAAATGCGGACGGCGGCGCCTGCTCATAGAACGAGGCGGGCGGCCCAGCGTCCTCTGGCTCACGCGACGAGCGTGGGCTGCGCTGCGTGCTGCCGCTGCTGCCAGACGTTGGCCGACGCAGGGCTGAGCCGGTGGTGTTGCGCCGCGTCGGCATGCGCGGGCCCATCGTGCGCGACGAGGGGCCGGCCTCGCCGACGCCCGGCACGGGCAGGAAGCTCGCAGGCTCGGCCACTGGCAGCGTGCCGAGCGAGAGCCTCGCTGCCGGCTTCGGCCCAAGCGTGACTGACTCGTCCGCCTCATCCTCCGACGCGGTCATGTAAGCCGTGCTGGCCTGCGAGCCGGAGCTGGCAGAGCGGCGCGTGTTGAGCTCCTGCGTCTTGGGCACGCTCAGCGTGCCGATCGTGTACGAGGGCAGGTCCGCCACGCTGCGCACCGACGGCTCCTCGAGCATCGTCTGCGAGCGCCGCGGCGCGCCGCGCGTGAGCACCGTCGGCGGCGGCACGGCCGTCTTTGGCGAGATCTCGTCGTGCCGCAGCGCATCCGCCAGCGGGCCGCCGCGCTGCTCCTCCTCGGTGAGGTGGTGCGAGTCGAGCGGCGGGCTCGGCGGCAGCTCGCCCATCATGGGGCCCTGGCGCGGCGGTGCCGTGTACTGGTGCTGCTGCTGCGGCTTGCCGATCGGCGCCGAGAAGCCGTTGACGAGCGTGTAGGCGGCGCCGCGGTTCAGCTCAGCCATGTCCTGCGGCTCAGGCATCGGCGAGACGGGCGCCACGTTGCCCGTCGGGTGTGCGGCGCGGCGGCTGACGATCTGCGGCAGCTTGAGCGCACGGCGCCCCACGGAGCCGGCGCCCGGCTCGGGGCTGTCGCGCGCCGACGCCGCCGTCGAGACGCTGCTGCTGGCCGCATGCTGCGCAGCGACGCGGTGCGGCGTGGCGCTGCGGCTGCCGCCCTCGTGCGCGGGCGAGGCGTAGGGCGCCGAGTGGGAGAGGTGCAGGTCGTAGATCTCGCCCGTGCCCTCCTCGGCAACGCGCACAATGTGGTTGCCCGACGCCTCGGAGTCGATGGCGCTGCGAATGCTGCGCAGCGGGTCGGGCGCCTGCTGGCTGGTGAGCAGCATGCCGGGCAGAGCGGGCGGTTCCTAGCGTGGCGCAGTGCTGGGCCTCTCGCAGCCGATACTGGTCGCAGTGGGCTGCGCGCGGCTGCGTCTGGCGGGCTGAAGGCGCCGAGGCAGCCGGCGCAGGCGGAGCGGTCGTGGACAGGTGCGTGCGCAGCAGTGCGGCGCGGAGAGTCGGGCGAGGATGTGTGATGCAGCAGCTGGTGACGAGGAGTGCTGCGGGGGATGGCGTGGGTGTGGTGTGGAAGGGAAGACGGCAGCAGCGACGGCCGGCGCGCGTGAGCGTGTGTGAGGCGGCGCAGCAGCCGCGAACAGGAAAGGCCCGCGCAGCGCGCCACCTCTCTCACCCGCCGCGCGCCCGCCGCGCGCGAACATCCGCTCCCGCTCCCGTCGCGGCCTTCTGCTCCCGCAGCGGCTCTCCTCGGCCGTGTGCCCCCTTCTCTCGGCGCCCAGTCCCCGGAGCGCATAGATGGCAACGATGAGAATACGCAGCTGTGCTGATAGAGCCAGGCACGTCTGGGTGCTGTGCACACACCACTATGGAGCGCCCGGCGTGCCTCGCCGCAGGCCTCAGGGGCGTGTGCGCTGCACACAAAGGAGGCCTGGCCGTGCCAAGGCGCGCCGCGCCGCCCCGAGAACGCTGTCCAGCTGCGCCTGAGCGGCCGCCAGCAGCAGCGTCAACTCCATCTCGCGCGATGAGCCATCGTCACGCACCCGCACGGTCCGCCTGCCAGAGGCTGGGCCGGCGGTTCGCACGTCAAGCCGCCTCTCTGGCGGTACACCAAGCACTGCCACCTCCACCGCGTTCGAGGGTCCCTGCGTGCGCGAGAGGCACGCGATGCGGCGTTGAAAGCAGTGCCACCGCGTCGTGCACTCGCACCATGTGCTTGCCACAGCGTCGCGTGTGCAGCGTGAGTCCGCAGCAGACGCACGCCGAAGCGTGGGCCCCTCCCGATCAGCCTGCAGAGAGGCCAGCGGGGTGGGAGCAGCAGCAGGCGAGGGCGTCGGGAATCTGACGGGTGCTTGTGAGTGCGGCCGCATCACGTGGGCAGACCCCGACACTGCTCAGCGATTGAGATGGGCCGCGGCTGGAGGCAGCAGCAGCGCAGCGCCGCCATCGTTTCGCCAGCGCCAGCCCCGCCTGCATACTCCGCGTGTGAGACGCTGCAGCGCAGGGCCTCGCCCTTCTCGACGTTGCTCGTCTCGGAGGCGCTGCCGATGCTGCGGCTGCGCCTCGGGATGATCCTCTCGCGCAGCGAATGCTTGTCTTGGGCGTCCGACCATGTGCGGCGTCCACGCAGCGGCAGCAGCGCGCAGCGGCGTCGGACCCGCTCGAGCGTCGTGCCGGGTGGGCGTCGGTACATTCCGGGCGCTGCTGCACCTGCTGCAAGTGCGTTCCGGCGCAGCTTCGGCGCCTGCAGGGAGCAGCGCAACTCGCTGCACCGGCGGCTCCACAAATAGCCCGACGAGGCGCTGCTGCTGGCTGGCGCTGCGCTGCGCTGTTGTGCTGCTGGCAGCATCAGACAGCGACGGCGAGGGTGCGCTCGGTGTTGGTGCGTCGTCTCATGCGCTGGCGTGCGGAGGTGCTCGGTCCATCCTGCACCTCCCTTGCTGCGCGCTCGGCTGCCCACGGGGCCCTCATCCGCGATGCGCGACGTGTGGCAGGCAGATTGGCTCTGGAGGGGTTCGCGGCGCGGATGGAGATCTCTGCGATGCGCTGGGCGCTCACCCGGGCGAGGCGAATGCCGATCGCATGCCTCCAGGCCGCAGCAGATGTCGTGTACTTCCGCAGCTGCAGCAGCATGCAGCAGCGCACAGCGCACAGTCCGCTCGTTCGCTGCGATGCGCAGGTGCTATCGCAGAACGAGCTGCAGCACCCTCGGCGCCGAGACTGCTCCTCGGGCGACGTGCCACCATGCGCGCGATGGAAGCATGCTGCGGCGGAGGCAGCGTGGTGCGGCTGGGCGGCTGCAGCGTGCAGCAACGCAAGCCGGCGCTCGCTCGGCCGTCTCTCTCTCTCTCTTCCGACACACAGCGGCCGCGAGCCATGGTCCAGCAGTCGGCGGTCAGGTGCCATGCAGCGCCGCAGCGGCAGCGGTGCTCTATCTGGGCCCCAACACCTCGGGCATCCACGAGCTGGAGGCGGGCTGTGAGCTCGACGATGTGGTCGTATGTCGGTGCGCGCATGGCGGCGGCGCAGCAGCGGCCCGGCAGACGCGGGTGCGGCCGCCCGAGGGCATGAGGAGTGCAGTCGACGGCGACGACGACGAGCCGCGCAGCAGCAGATGCAGCCCCGGCGTCGCGGCCGAGGGGCCGGGCAGGCAGATGGGCAGCGAGACGGATGATAACCCATCCCATCTCGCTGCAGCGCAGAGAAGAGTGCTCCACTGCGCTGTGATGAAGCCGGGCCTGCACGAGAACGAGCACATGCCCCGAGCTTGCAGGCGGCAGGCTGCCGCTGTGCCTGCGCTGCTCTGCGGCGGCGGCGCCGTCGATAGACCGGTGCAGCAAGCACCCTTGAGGCGCTGCGCCGGTGCCGGGCCGCGACAGCGGGCAGGAGAGGAGAGCACGCTGGCCTGTCGCGCGGCGCTTCTTGGGACACAGCGCAGCTGCCGGGCGCGCGACAGCCGAGCTCGCAGCATCCAGCGGCCGCGTCGCCGCCCGAGGCGGGCAGCAGAGCGCAGCAGCCAGCGGCGCCGCGTGCGTATCGCAGCGCCGCGCATCCACCGGCAGCGCACCGACGACGGCAGCGGCCAGCTCACCGACTGGCGCTCACAGCTCACACCTCCCACCGCTCCTCTGCATCCCATCTCCACCCCGCACCGCACACACCGCACAGCCCAGCACGCCGCTGCACCGCCGCCGCGCAGCCGACCACCCGCGCCGTCTCTCTTCGTCTCTGCTCGCCGCTGCCTGCCGCGCTGCTTGAGCACCGCTGCCGCCGCTGCGCACGCACACGACTCTCACGGCCGCCGCCTCGGCCCCAGCGCGCCGCCCGCCGCGCCGCAGCCCTGCTCCCTGGATCCCACGTTCATGCCCTCGGCAGCCTCGCGCGCTCTGTGAGTACAGCCGGCACCTGCTGCGGGTGGTGCACAGTCGAGAGCGCAGCGCGCGGCGGCAGTCCGGCGGCAAGGGTGCGCAGTGGAGGTGGCCGCGCGTACGCGTGTGCGCACGCGGCGCAGCGCTCGCCACCTCGTCGCCGCTGCGCATCGGCGATATGTCTGGCTTGGAGGATCAGCCGTGCTGTCAGCATTCGGGCAGCAGGGGCAGCACCGCGAAGGGCATCATCTGAGTGCTGCGCTCTGTGCCTCGAGTGCTGCACACGATGAGGCGGATCCGCGGGCTGGGCCCTAGCAGGGGTGCGCGCGAGGGCGGCAGATGTAGTGCTGGCCTCGATTTGGCACACGCATCTGTCTCACACGGGAGCTCCACGTGCGACCGCTCTCCTGAGTCCTGCCTGCTTCGTCGTCTGGCCGCTGGGGCCTGCGAGCTGGCTCGTGTGCGTTGGAGCACATGGCGGTGTCACACGAGTCGCGACTGGCGGCAGGATGCGCGTGTATGCGCACACGACATCGGCGACTCGCTCGGCTGCTCCTGTGCTCTGCGGCGAGTCAGAGCCTGCTCTCGCGCGGGCTCAGATCTGCGATCGTTCGACGGGGCGTCCCTCAGGGGTGCAGCCGCCAGCGCAGCGTTCGAGCCTGGCCGGCCCCGCGGCTCCGAAGCGCGTGTGCAGGTGGTTTGTCTGCGACTGCGTGCGCGTGCGGCGGAGGGATGGGCGCTTCGGCACCGGGTGCGGCGCTTGCTCGTGCCTCTTTGTGCTCGGTCATGCGACTCGCCGCTGCAGCTGTGCCTGGCCAGGGATCTCGCTGCAGGGTGATGGCGCGGCCTGCCGCACGCGAACAAGGAGCTTGGAGTTGCCGCATAGTGGCGATGCGCCAGCAGACAGACAGCCCGCCTCGCGAACTTGGCGTGGAGTCTGAATGCGCTCCCTCTTGCGGCTTGGTGCTGGTGTTTGTGCTCAAGGCGCTTGCCAGAGCGGCTCGTTCGATGCCCATTTGTGATCGCTTGGGCGCGCAACTCTCCCTCTCACCACCTCACACCATTACTGACACGCCTCATTCCTCGCCCGTCAATGGCGCTCCTCAGCCCGATCTCGTCTGCCATCGCCGTTGACAGTGTGCTGCAGCAGCCGCTCTACTCCAACGTGCAGACCAGCACCACCACACCCGCTCCCTCGCCTGGCTCAACACCGGGCACAGTGCCGCAGCCACAGCCGATTGCGATGCTGTCCGCTACAGCCGGCGCCTCGGGCTCCGGCTCCAACGCCGCGACCGCGGCGACGTCCACGCCGGGCGCCGATGCCATGAGCACCTCTGCGGGCCAGAGCAGTGCGGCCGACACCGGCAGCGTCATGACGGAGGACGAGGAGGACCTGGAGGACTACTGCAAGGGCGGCTACCACCCGGTGCACGTCGGCGACACGTTCAGCGACGGGCGGTATCTGATCGTGCGGAAGCTCGGCTGGGGCCACTTCTCGACTGTGTGGCTGGCGCGGGACCACAAGTGAGTGCGGGAGAGGAGCATCTGCTGGTGCAAAGGCGCGCACGCCGTGCTTCGGGCGTTGCAGGCCATCGTTGGCTGATCTGACGCGCTCGCAGGGCCAACCGCCACGTCGCACTCAAGGTCGTCAAGTCTGCGCCGCACTACACTGAGACTGCGCTCGACGAAATCAAGCTGCTGCAGCGGCTGGTCGCCGCGAACAAGACGCATCCCGGCCGGCGGCATTGCGTCTCGCTGCTGGATCACTTCAAGCACAAGGGCCCGAACGGCTCGCACGTGTGCATGGTGTTCGAGGTGCTGGGCGAGAACCTGCTCGGCCTGATCAAGCGCTACCAGCACCGCGGCGTGCCGCCGCACATCGTAAAGCAGATCGCCAAGCAGGTGCTGCTCGGCCTCGACTACATGCACCGCGAGTGCGGCATCATTCACACCGATCTGAAGCCGGAAAACGTGCTCATCTGCATCGACGACGTTGAGGCAGTCGTGCAGGCTGAGCTGCGCACGAACCCGGCGGCTGTGCCGACCAAGCTCGTCGGCGTGCCGCCAAGTCAGGGCCGCGGCGGCGCGCAGACGCCGCGTCGCGACGGCATCTTCATCACGGGCAGCCAGCCGCTTCCGAGCCCAAGCTCAAGTCTCGGCTCCAGTCCGATGTTCGACAAGTGGGCGTTCGGCATGTCGCGCATCGAGAAGCCCGGCAGCGACGCCGGCGTCAAGAGCGACGACAGCGCAGGGCCGACGTCGATGGACAGCACGCGCGGCGTCAACATGGACCGCGGCAAGACTGCCGATGCCATTGCGCACAGTCTCAGCGAGCTGAGCACCGGCGGCAGCGGCGGCGGCGGCCGCAGCCTCGGCAAGGCGGCAGCGTCGCCTGGCGGGCAGGCCTTCGTGCACCGCGCCGTGCACACCGCGCCGCAGGGCCCGTCGCTCCTCTCTCAGCAGGCGCCGAGCGCGCCAAAGAGCGCTGCACCGGCTGCACCCGCAGCAAACGCCGCTGCTCTTGCCCCGCCAGAAGCTGGCGCGCTTCAGTCGGGCGGCAGCTCGAGCTCTTCCGTCTCTGCCATGTCCACCGACGCACCAGCAGGCAAGGCGGGCGCCGATGGCGCGCCTGCGTCTGATGCCGCTGCCGGCGAGTACCACCCGCCAGCCGTGCGCGCCGGCGACCCCACCACGCTGCCGCCGCCGCCGCCGTACGACCCGAGCTCGCTCGAGCGCATCACTGTCAAGATCGCAGACCTGGGCAACGCCTGCTGGACGGACCACCACTTCACCAACGACATCCAGACGCGCCAGTACCGGTGTCCGGAGGTCATTCTGGGCGCCAAGTGGGGCCCGAGCGCCGACATGTGGAGCGCCGGCGCCATGTTCTTCGAGCTGCTGACCGGCGACTACCTCTTCGACCCGGCCGCGGGCTCCAAGTACAACAAGGACGACGACCACATTGCGCAGATCATCGAGCTGCTCGGCGACTTCCCGAAGAGCCTCGCCTTCTCGGGCAAGTACAGCGCCGACCTCTTCAACCGCCGCGGCGAGCTGCGGCACATCCACAAGCTGCGCTTCTGGCCGCTCATCTCGGTGCTGCAGGAGAAGTACCTGATGCCCTTCGACGATGCGAACCGCCTGTCCTCGTTCATCCTGCCGATGCTGAAGCTGCATCCCGACAAGCGCTCGGCAGCCAAGGATCTGCTCGAGCACGACTGGCTCGAGGGCATCATCGTCGAGGGCGAGGTCGAGCTGATGCGCCGCCAGGCTGCGTTTGGTCCGGACGCCGACGTGCCGATGACCGGCGACTGGACGCCGCTGCCTGGCGAGGAGGACGACGCGCTCGACGCGCTCAAGCCGATCTCCACCTCTCTCGCCTCCAGCCTCAACTCGCCGCAGCAGGGTGCCGTCCACCTCAACCCGCAGGCGCTGCAAGAAGCCCAGCAGCGGGCGGCTCTCCACCACGCCCAGCAGCAGGCGCAGCAGCAGGCAAACGCCAAGCCCACGCCCTCGGCCACGACCACCGCCGCGAGCCCGGCGCCCGGTGCTGCGCCCAGCGCCACGCCGCGCACACCCAGCCAGACGCAGGCCAAGGGCCGCGACTCGAGCTCTGCCAGTCCTGCACGCCTCGCACGCGCCGTCGCCACGACTGGCGCCTAATGGTCCCTCGCCGCACACCTAATCCTGCTCGTCGCTACCCCTGCTGCTCTCTTGCTCTCCGCGCCGGACCTGGATCTACTCTAAGCCTCGCTTCTCTCGCTTCGCTATACCCTCCTCGCCCTGCCCGTCCCTTCTGAGCATGGCTCATCTGTCTCTGCGCATCGAGAGGGGCGACGGCGCCCACTGGCCGCCGGCCGCCCGACCTGCACCTTCCTCCTTCGCTCTGTCGCACCCCATCACTGCCCCCTGTCAACCTTAGAGATCTGCGTCGCCCCTGCCCGCCTTTCACCTGACCTCGTCCCGCCGCACCTGAACCCTCCAATGCAGCCTGCCTCTCCCAGGACCCGACGTCGCGCGCTTGTGTATACATTTGTGTTGCATTCGCTATGCCTGTGCCGCCGCCGCGTCTGCCGCAGAGTCGACGGTCGTCTCGCGTGCCGATGCAGAGTTGACGGTAGAGCCCGGCTGCGTGACGGCGAGGCCGTCGATGGGCCGTGAGGCGTCCATGAAGGCGGCGAGGATCTCGTCGGTGACCTTGACCCGGCGCTGCGAAGACGTGGTCAGCGGCCGGCACGGCTGGCAGCGTATTGCTGCTCACCTCCTGGAAGTCCTTGACGATCTTCTGCAGCACGGCGATGCACTGCTTCTTCAGCTCGCCGGTGAGCAGCTCGCCAGAGCGGTAGTTCTGCGGTCGAGCGTGGCGTCAGTCGAGGTGGGATCAAGCACGTTGGCGCGGAGCGCACCTTGGCCAACCGCTCCATCTCCTCGTCGTCGTCGACGAAGAACGTCATGTACTGGTACGCCACGTCGACGTCGGGGTTGCCGCCGAGCCGCCGGTGCTCCTCGACGGTCTCCTGCCCGCCGGAGAAGGCGTGCTTGTTGATCTTGTTCTTGATCTGGTTGGGCGTGTCGGTCATGAAGATGGAGCTCGTCTCGCTCGACGCGCTCATCTTCGTCTGGCTGCCCTGCAGGCTCGGGAAGAACTTGGAGTGGATGAGCGACGGCTTGGGGTACTTGAGCTTCACGGCCGCGTCGCGCGTCTGGCGGAAGTACGGATCTTGGTCGATGGCGCAGGGGATCAGGCACGGCACGTCGCTGCGCGAGCCGAAGATCTGCGGGAACGAGTTGGAGAAGGACGGCGCAGCCTGGATGGCCACAAAGTGCAGCTTGCCGACGCTGTCGCTGTCGACGAAGCCGAACGTCGCCTTGGACTGGCTCGTCGTGATCGTGCGCGCGATGCGGACAACGTTGTGGTAGAAGGGACCGCTGCGATGCCCGTCAGCACTGCTTGGCACACCCCCTGTGAGGCGGCGTCCTTACCCCATGTAGTCGAGATTTGAGAAGATGAACGTCTTCTTCAGGTTGAAGCCGCAGGCAATGACATCGCGTGCGTTTGCCCGTGCGAAGCGCTGGACATCCTCGAGCTTCAGGTTGGCCTTGAAGAGGAACTTCTCGTCGTCTGGGCACGGCGTTAGCCCAGCCCTGGCCTGTGAGCACGTCGCTGCTCACCCGTCAGCTGGACCACGAGCGGCACATCAAAGACATCCTGCAGCCACCTGCGAAGCACTGTGAGCTGTGCCTCCAAGTCACTGCACCGCGCTTGACGTACTTGGTGAAGAGGAAGGGAATGAGGTGGCCGAGGTGCATGCTGTCGCTGCTCGGGCCGCGGCCCGTGTAGAGGTAGAAGGGCTTGCCCTGCTCGAAGCGCGTGAGGATGAGGTCAAGCTCGCTGCGAGGAGGAGAAGCGCAACATCAGCAGCAGCAGCACTGGAGACAGCTCACGCGGAGCGCTATCGCTACCAGCCTCACGCCGCCGCCCCGCTAGCCAGCCGGCAGCACTCGACGCCCTCCCGCCGCACTCACCGGTGGCTGAAGAAGGCGCCGCGGCGCAGCAGCGGGTGCGGGCGCCAGCCAGTGACCTTCTCGAAGCGCTCGAGGAGCGGTGCGTCGATCTTGCGCGTGCCGAACTGCACGATGAGCTTGTCGTAGTCGATGGCGACCTGCTGCCCGTCGACGGTCGCGCCCTCGACGTCCCACGGCGTCACCTTCTGCTCGGCGCCCGCGGCCGCAACAGCGGGCGGCGCACCGGCGCTCTCCAGGCTGGAGGCGGCCAGCTGTGCGGTGGGCGGCTCGGTGGACGCCATGCTGCTGTGTGTGAGGTGGAGATGGTGCAGCGGCAGGAAGGAGTCAGGCCTCGATCGTATCGGCGCAGTGCCGCCTCTGGGGGTCCAGCCTCACGTGACGCCGGCGGTGCCTGGCAGCCGCTGCGCTGCGCTCGAGCCAGCTGCGACGCGCGTCCGCCTCAGCCGCGCGCGGAGCTCTTGCTGTCCCGTTCCTTGCCTCTCCCTCTCCACACCCACGTCCGCCGCCCCACACCGCTGCAGACATGGCCGCCTCCGCCCCGTCCCGCTCGGGCTTCGACTTCGGCCTGCACTCGCGCAACGCCCACCTCGCCGCCCGCGGCCATGCGCTGCCCAAGGCCACCAGCACCGGCACGACCATCGTCGGCTGCATCTACAAGGACGGCGTCGTGCTCGGCGCCGACACGCGTGCCACCGAGGGCCCCATTGTGGCCGACAAGAACTGCGAGAAGGTGCGTGCTGGCCCGAGGCATGCTCCTGCGTCTGGCAGCTCGACGGCAAGCAACAGCCCGCCAGCATGCCGAGGCTGACACCTGCTGCGCCAGATCCACTACATCTCGCAGAACATCCGATGCTGCGGCGCCGGCACGGCCGCCGACACCGAGTTCGTCACGCAGCTCATCAGCTCCAACATGCAGCTGCACGAGCTGCACACGGGCCGCCTGCCGCGCGTCGTGACGGCCATGACGATGCTGAAGCAGCGGCTGTTCCAGTGAGTGGTGCTTGCGCTTTGCTTGGCGTGCCGGAGCTACATGGCTGCGCTCTGCGTGAAGCTACGCAAGGCTTCGTCCGGGCTGCTGACGCTGCAACCCGCGCAGGTACCAAGGGCAGATCGGAGCCGCGCTTGTGCTGGGTGGCGTTGATGAGTCTGGGCCGAACCTGTTCACTGTGGCGCCGCACGGCTCTACCGACAAGCTGCCGTACGTCACGATGGGCTCCGGCTCGCTTGGTGAGTTGCTGGGAAGCGTGGCGCGCACAGACTTCTGTCTTACATCGCGGACGCAGCCGCCATGAGCGTCTTCGAGAGCGGCTGGCGGAAGGACATGACGGTGAGCCCTCTGCAGCGGCCTCTGAGAGCGCCTTGTGCTGACGCACGTGGCGGGACGTAGCGGGAAGAGGCGATTGAGATCGTCAGCGCTGCGATTCAGTCTGGTGAGTGCGCTTGCCTTCTTCGTGTCGCACTCCCGCTAATCGCAGACGCCAGGTATCTTCAACGACCTGGGCTCCGGCTCGAACGTCGACGTGTGTGTCATCACGGAGAAGGAGACCAACTACATGGTGCGTGCCCACGCTCTCTCCCGCTGTTGCCGCATCCTGACTACGAGATCACGCAGAGAAATTACGCCAAGCCAAACGAGCGCGGCCAGGTGAGATGCCACGAGCCGCACCATGCTTGTGCACATGCTGATGCGTCTTTGCCGTTGCGTCTCGCGTTTGCAGAAGGAGGGCCGGTATGTCATTCCAAAGGGCGTGACGCCGACCGTCGCCAAGGAGAAGATCTGGAGCATGGTGGTGCAGGAGGGTGAGTGCTGCGGTTGCGCAGCGCAGATCCGCTTGGCTGACCGCGCCGGCAGACGTGCTGGAGATCGGCAAGAGCTCCACACCAGCAGCTGCCGCGACGCCAGGTGCGCAGGCCATGGACACGAGCGCATGAGCGGGTCGCAGGCGAATGCACGCACTTCTCAGACGTCGCACATGCGGGCCATGTGTCAGATTGCACAGCGCTCGCGAAGGTGGAAGAGACGTGGGCGCAGGGTTCTGGTGATCGTCAGCAGTGCTGCGGTATAAGATGAGTGTGTGGAAAAGATGAAGGGCAGGGTCGAATGATTGTTAAGGGAGTGTGGGTCGGAGTGAGAGTCGAGCACGGCGCGGTGGGGTTACGACCACCAGCCATCAGCGCTCTGCTCGACATTGGTGGTGCGAGATGCGCCAGAGACGGAGCGGCTGGCGACGCCGGCGCCGACGTAGCTGTCCTGCGACGCAGGCGCGTGCACAGACGACCACGTCACGGAGCCCTCGCCCCAGGAGCTGTCGGGCGAGTGATCCTTGGTGCCGCTCGAGGCGTGCGGGTAGAAGGCGCTGTCGCCGCTGACCTTGCCGACGGAGTGCGAGTGCATGGTGCGCTCCTCGAGCTGCGTCTGCAGGCGGGCGATCTCGAGCTGCGCAGCGTCGAGCTCGTCGCGCCCAATGAGCGTCTCGCGCATGGCAACCAAATCTTTCTGCGAAGACGGAAGAGGGTGTCAGAGGCTTGCTCGAGCCGTCGATGCGGCTGCGAAACACTCACCTCGAGGTCCAGGAAGCGGTCAGTGTACTCGGAGATGGTGCCCTGCGCCTCGCGAAGGCGGCCCTCGGTGTCGTCGCGCGCCCGCTCCATGTCCACAAGGCGAGCGTTCGCCACAGCCAGCTGCTCCGACGTGCTCTCGAGCTCTTTGAGCTTCCGTTCGTTCTCGGCAAGGCGCTGCTGCGACTGCGCCGCCTTCTGCTTCTGCGTCGCGGTGACGCCGTGCAGTGCAGCGATCTTGGTGTCCTGGTCGCCGAGGCGCTTCTCCAGCGCCTCGAGCTGGCCCTCGACCTTGGCGGCACGCTCTGCTGCTTCACGAGCCTCGTGCTGGGCCAGGCGCTCAATGCGTGCAGCCTCGTCGACGCGAGCATCGGCACGCTCCTGAGCGTCGGCGGCGCTCTGCTCAAGCTTGCTCGCACGGGCACTGGCATTCTCCGCGCGGGCGAGGGCAGCGGCGGTGGCTTGTGCAGCCGTCTCCCGCTCGCGTGCGCGCTCTTCATGACTGACGCGGAGCTCCTCTTGCAGCACCTTGACGTGGTCGGAGAGCAGCTCGTTCTTGCGCTGCGCGGCGACGCGAGCGGCCTCCTTCTCCTGCACCTTGGCGAGCGCCTCGTCTGCAGAGCGCTCGGCGGCGTGGGCGCGCTCGATGGCATCTTGCTCGCGGGCGCGCAGCGCCACGATCTGCTCGCTCACTTCTTGCGAGTCGCGCTCGGCGCGGTCGATACGGCTCTCCAGCATCGCAAATTCGGCACTCCTGTCAGGCGATGCTGTCGGCAGCGTAGTGGCAGCAGCTCTCACAGCGTCTGCCAGTTCGGCGACGCGCTGCAGAATGCTTTGCGAGAGATGCTGCTGCTCTTGCGCGCTCGACAGGAAGACCTCTGTCTTGGCGTTGAGAGCGGACGGGAGATCGCCGAGCTGAATCTCGGCGTCACGCTGGCGCTCCATCATGCGCCTGGCCATGCTGCGCAGCTCTTCCTGGTGAGCGCGGACCGGCTCAAGCAGAGCGAGCACGGGCGTGAGGTCGACGATGTGCTCCAGCGACTGGCGTCCGACGACCTCGCCGATGCTGCGGACGATCGAGTCGGTGTCGATGGGCTCGGACTTAATCGACGCGATCATCGGGTGCAGGGCGTCGACAACATCGTCAACGCTGAAGGACGGACCAGATGGCGTGGCGTCTGCAGCGTGAGGGCGGTCGGCCCGGTCTTCGAGCATGGGCGCGACGATCTGCGTGACGCGGGCTGCGATGACCTCCGGGTCCAGAGGCTCTGGGTGCAGCGTCTCCAGGTGCGGGATGATGCTGTTGATCATCGTCATCTGCAGCTGCTCCTCGAAGCTCTCGCGCAGATGCTCGCGGTTCTGCAGCACCTTCTCCTCGAGCTGGCCGAAGCGAGACGCCAGCTCCGAGCGCATCTCCTCGGCGAAAGCATGTCCGGCCTCCTCGCGGTTTGCGGCTGCCTTGTGCTGCGTGCGGTCGAGATGCTGCTCCAGAAGCGGTTCGAGCGCGTCGAGAAGCTCTGTCCGACGCTGGCTGCTGGTGGCGGCCTCGACGCCTTCGATGACTGGCTGCATCCTGTCAACGAGAAGCGTGCAAAGGGTCTCTGCAGCGGCGTCCGACAGCACCGATGCGATCGGCTGCGTGGGCACCGGAGCGTCGGCAGCGCGCGCCGCTTCAGCCGCTGATGCCTGCTCTCTGAGCGCCGCAGCTTCGGCGAGCGCGCGAGGCAGCGATGTGTCGAAAGCGGCGGTGAGGTCTTGCTTCAGCGTGGCAATCTTGGCATCGAGCACCTCTTGCACGAAGTCAAAGTCCAGCTCGCCCTGAGCATCGAGCGGGCCGTGACCGGTGAGTGCAGAGTGCGAAGCGGTGCGGCTGAGCGCCCGCACCGTCGTCGACGAGTCGTCCGCGCCGTCGCTAGACGGGCCTTCGACCGAGCGCCGCTCGAGTGCAGCCTCCTTGAGCCGGTCGAACCAGTCGCCGAGCGTGTCCTCGATGGCGTCGATGATCGCGCGGCGGTCGTAGCCGGCATGCGACGGCGGGCGGACCTGGCCCATGATCGTGACCTCGTCCAGGATCTTGCCTGCCCAGCCTTCGAGCGCCTTGTCAACACGCTCGCCGATCTCCTCGATGATGTCGGAGACGTCGCTGTCCGACTCGTCCTCGTCGCCCAGGTCAGCGTAGCCGCGCGAGACAGGCTCGCGCCGGGCACGAGTCGGCCGGCGGTCGAGCGACGCGCCGAGACTGCTCGACGAGTCTCCGCGCTGGTGAGAGCGCCGACGCGCCTGCTGGGGATGCGGAATGTCCAGCGCGTGCGAGTGACCGGCCGGGAAGCCATCGCGCCGTGAGGCACCGCCACGTCGCCGAGTGGCGCGCTCCGGGTCGTCATCGTAGCCTGTCTCCCTCTCGAGATCAGCCAGGTCAGAGGCGTTGCGCGGCACGTCTGCAGTATGTTGCGGCTGCGAGCGCTCGTCTCCATCTCCTGGAACGCGGATGGGCACCGCCTTGTTGTCGCTGGCGCGAACAAAGTCGGGCATCCCGGCAGCTGCGAAGCTCGGAATGCCTGGCCGTCTGGGCGCAGTTCCAGCTGCAGTGCTCCGGCTCCAAGACGGAAGGAACGACGGCGCCTCTGGCTGCAAGCCGTGTGCCTGCGAGAACTGCGCATCGCCTGGCTGCAGCGGAGACTGGAAGATGGTCGACAGTCCGCTGCCCGCCGGGCGGAAGGGCGGCGGACCGAGGGAGCCAGCATCGCGCATGGGACCTTCGATGCTGGCAGCAGAGTGCCGTGGGCGCGAAAGCTGGTCTGCGAGGGCCGGATTGTACGTCGGGTCAAACTCGGCATCCTCCTCGCCGCCATCTCGGAAGCGCTGCCGCTTCTCTCTGCCTTGAGAGTCGCGCGCGCTCTCGCCGTCGGGCGCGCCAGGCGCAGCAGGCAGTCCGAGCTTCGGCGCGCCGCCCGGCGCCGTGAAGGTGAAGGCGCCCGGCGTGAAGGCCGGTGCAGCGGCGCTGAGCGCGGGGTCGCGATCCATGCCAGCGAGCGCCGAGCTGCCGAAGCTGGAGTGCGGAATGCTCGGCAGCCGGAAGTGCGGCTGGGTGCCGCCGGCTTGCGGCGGCATGGGCCCTTGCGACGAACGTCCGCCGAAGCTGAACTCCTTGGCTCCGGGGTTGAGGCCCGATCGGCCGACGGTGCCCGGCGGGCGGAAGGCGAAGCGGCCCTGGTCTGAGCCCGACTGTGAGTGCCCGGTGGAGGCCTCGTGCGGAAAGCGGAAGTCCTGGCTGAGGCGTTCCTCGCCAGACGCGTGCGTGCGGTCGACGTGGTCCAGCGGGCCGTGCCGGCCTGCGAAGGAGCGACTGGCTGGCTCGTCGTCCGACGGATTGCTGGCCAGTTCGTCGTCGGGGCGCGTCAGGCGAGCCCACGCGCCAGAGCCCGGCATGCTGCCTCCGATGCTCGAGCTCGGCAGCGTGTCGTTCGTCGTGCTTCTGCCGTGCTTGCGGCGCTGCGCAGCCAGGGCCCGGTCGCGCGCGATGAGCCGGGCAGCACGTAGCTCAGCACGCAGGGCACGACGCTGGCCTCGCGCCTCGCGAGCCGCCTCCTCGTCGGAAGGGTTGCTGAACTCCTCGTCCGACGGCGTGAGGGAGTCGGTGAGGCTGTCGAGGCTGCCGATGCTCTCGTCTTCGCCCTCCTCTCCGTAGTAGTCGGCGCCGTCGGCGCCCTGATCGTCGTACGAAGTGTCCTCTGCCAGCGCATCGTCCTCCGACATGTCGCCGTCCTCGCTGGGGTTGGTGCGCATGTCGACGTCGCCCTGGCCATTTGCTTGCCGCTCGGACTCGGACTGGGCATCGCTGTTGGCCTCGTCGTCCTCGGCGATGTCGTAGCCGAAGCCAGCGCCCAGCGCCTTCCAGGCTGCCGAGCTCTTCGCATCTTCAGGGCCATCTGCGGGCTCTGCGCTTGCCGCAGCGGACGAGCTGGTCTGCAGAGCGGACTCTGACAGGCCTCGTTGCATCTCGGGCCTGTCACCAAGCGCTGGAGCATCGTCCTGCTCAGTGTCGGACGCGGCGCGCTCGGCGGACTTGCTCAGGCCCATCGCGTCGAGCGCAGAGGGTCCGAAGGGCTGGCCCGAGTGAGGCACGCTGAGTGACATAGTCTGGCCGTGCGCCGGGCTGCTGCTGCTCTTGACCAGCTTCTCTGCCGCTGCTTTGCGCAGGCCAGCCGGCAGGAAGTCGGAGAAGCGGCCGAATGGTGGGACAGGCGGCGCAGTGGGTGGATCTTGCGGATCCGAGGCCTGCGACTGCAGATAGCTGCTGAGCCGGTCAGACACGAGCGTCGGGTCCGCTGGCGTGGAGATCTGAGGGGGGGCTGTCAGAGGGCTGCCATGGGAGAAAGAGGCGGCGTTGCTCACCGCAGAAGCGTCGTAGACGACGGCGTCCATAGAGGCGTCATCTGCAGGCTCGACGAGCCATGGAGGCTGCAGTGCTGCGGGCTCCATCGACGCGCCCAGCTCTTGCAGCTTCTCCTCCAGACGCTGCTCGCGATATTCGTCCCACGCGACGTTGCCCGGCAGGTAGATGTCGATGCTGGTGTACACCGTCTCGGGCTCCGGCCACGCCATGCGCGACAGTGTGCAGTCTGCAGGCAGTGCGGCCTCTTCGGCTTGTCGCTCGTGAACCTTCTTCCACTCCTCGGCGGACAGAGCCAGCGGCTCGCGGCGGCGCCATGCGGCACGCAGCAGGGCGCCGGCACGGGCAGCCTCCGCTTTGGCCTCGATGACCTCTTCCTCGGCGCCGTCATTTTGCGCCTGGGTCGCGGCATTACTGGCTGCCTGCTCGGCGTCGACCGCGTCGCCTCCTTCCTTTGGCAGCTGGACCAGCATCTTGCGCTTCGGCTTGGCGCCGTCCACGCCGGCAGCAGCGAGAGCCGCAGCAAAGGCTGCCGGAGCCAGGCTCACCGATGGCTTCGAGTTGTGGCCGGAGATCTTGAATGGTTGGTTCTGCGGCGGGCCACGGCCTCTGCGTCCACCACGCATGCCCGGCGTGCCGGCTCCCGGCGAGTTGGCGAAGCCGACTGGCGCGCTCGCGCCCGGCGTGCCGGGATACGGCTGCGGCGACAGCGGTGGCCGTCCCCACGGCCCTTCAGCCGGACTCACGGCGCCAGGACTGTGGCTCATGCCTGCATCCGAGCCGAAGCCGCCGGGGCTGAGGCCGCCAGACTGCAGGCTCGCCGGGTGGAAGCGCGGGCTCGTGCCGCCCATGGCCGTCGGCGCAGGGAACGGGAACGCGCTTGCCGCCGGGTTGAGGCCGCTGCTGGAGAGCTGGCGCGACTGCATCGGCACAAAGGGCTGCGGCATCTGCTGGTGATGCGGCGAGCCCGTGGGCATGGGCATCATGTTGAAGCCCGGCCCAGGGTGGCCTGGAGCGGCGCTCTGGTGGATCTGCGTCTGGATCTGCTGCAGCTGGCGAGCGACAGAGATGAGCGTGGCTCGCTACAGGTTGTACGGCCATGCTGCCACTCACCACGTGCGGCGGCACGAAGGCAGCGCCAGGGCCGCTGCGGCGTCCGCCCGGTGCTGCAGCGCCAGTGCTGAGGCGGCCCGGCTGGAAGGCGGGCGCGCCAGGGCTGAGCATGCCGCCGTCGTAGCCGCCGGGCTGCGGCTGGAAGCCCATCTGGAAGCCGCCTGCGCCGCGCGGCATGGGCGAGGCGTGCTGCGAGCCGGGCGTGCCGGGTATCTGGACGGCCGCCGCTCGCTCATCAGCGACGAGGCGCACGCCGCGAGCACGGCGGCCACTCACCTGCAGGTGCGAGGGCACGGGCGAGCGCTGCGGCTGCGCCATGCTGGCACGCAGCTAGGCGCACAGAGCGCCGGGTGTGGCGGCGCGGCGGACACGGACACGAGGAGCAGGCTGCGAGAGGCGGCCGCGGCGTGGCTGCTACCTGCGCATGTGCTGGGACACGGCGAGCACGGCAGGCACGACGCCGACGCGTCAAGCGGGCAGCCGGGTGCGGAGAGGCGGCGGAGACGGCGCGACGCTCGGACGACGGAGCAGAGCGCGTGTGCGATGGGCAAGAGGGAGATGGCGGTCGTGCCCGAAGGATGCTGTGCTGCGCCGTCGCCGTCGGCATCTGGTCTCGGCTGAGAGTGCGCCAGCAGCTTCGGGCGGCGCCGCTCCTCGGCGGAAAGTGACTGGCGGCGCGCGTGTGCGTGCCCCTTGCGCCGCGGCGGCGCGTGCAGGTGCGCCGGCAGCATCAAGGCACACGCCGCCCTCTGCGCCGATCACGCTCGTCTGCTCACACACGGCTGAGAAGAGCCCTGCTCTGCGCGAGCAAGGGCACAAGAGAGCGCTGGCCACTAAGACAGCGGCGCTCGAGGAGATGGTCCTGGCGCAGGATTCGCGAACAAGAGCCGAGAGCGCACAGGCCGCCTTGCGCGTGTGCTGGCCGTGCACCGCCGCGGCAGCAGATGCACACCGCGCGCTCTGCCGCTCTGCAGCACGGCGTGCGCCAGGGCGCTCTTCGGCTGCGCCTGCCAGCGCCTCCTTGGCGAGGACCCGAGGCCCGTGCATGACGCAGACTGCTTCATACTCTCTACCTCATCTCGGGGGCATAGGCGAAGAGGAGGAGAGGGAGGGCGCGGCACAGACGCTGCGAGGCGTGAGAGCAGCTGCTCCGGCTTTGGCGCGTCGCGACAGCGGCAGGCGAGCAGTGTCTGTGCCGCTGCGCCAGACCAACACTTTGCGCGCGACACGCCCACCGCGCTCGAGGGCCTCTCAGCGTCGCTGCGGCATGCCAGCGGCACCAAGGTGTAGTCGAGGCCTGATGTATAGCTCAATATCCAGCACGACTCTGCGTGAAGCCGATCATGTCGACTTCTGGGTCGTCACAGCCGCCAGGCTTAGGCTGTCGCGCGAAGCCCGATGTGCAGGTGACGTCCAATGCATCGCTGTGCGCTCACACTCTCGCCTTCTGGGTCGCCAGCGTCCAGGACAGGTGTTCTCCGAGGACCGCCAGTCCATGGAGAGGCATTCAACTCGACGCTAGCGTACGGCCGCTTGTGCTGCGCATCCCGCCACGCCGGGCCGGTATGGCTGCGAAGGTGCCAGGGGGGGGCCGAGGCGGGCGAGCGCAATGCTGACGTAAGCAGAAAAGTTCGCGGCGCGCGCCCACGGGTGCAGCGCCACACGAGCGTCTGCGGCCACGGGCCTGCCTCTCCTCCACCCACTCCCTGCCCTCACCATGTCCACACCCGCACTGTACAAGAAGACCAAGCGCGCCGCGCCTGCCGAGCTCGACGCGCCTGCGTCGCCGTCGCAGGTCGAGGTCGAGGAGAAGAAGCGCCGCAAGCAGGCCAAGAAGGAGGCCAAGCGGCTCGCGGCGTCCGCCAGTGACGCCGGCACCTCGGCTGCTGCTGCCTCTGCGCCGGCTAGCGCCTCCACGAAGCGCCCGGCAGAGGAGGAGCAACCGGCCGCGTCCACGAGCGATGCCGCCGAGGACAAGAAGGCGGCCAAGCGGCGCCGCAAGGAGGAGAAGAAGGCTGCAAAGGCCGCCTCTGTGCCCTCCTCCTCGTCTGCCGTCGACCAGTCTGCCGCCATCATGAGTGCGCTGGGCAAGACCAAGCCGGCCGCGCCGGCTGCCGCCGAGCCGCAGTCGACCAACTCGGCCGCGGCGCGTGCCTACATGGAGGCCAACAACATCACCCTCGAGCTCGTCGGCGACTCGCACGTCGGCAAGCCGCCGCTGCCGATGCTCAGCTTCGACGAGCTGGTCGGCAAGGTTGACCAGCGCCTCAAGGACGAGCTGGACCGCAACGGCTTTGCCAAGCCCACGCCGATCCAGGCCTGCTGCTGGAGCGTGCTGCTGGGCGGCAAGGATGTGGTGGGCATTGCAGAGACTGGGTGAGTCTAATGCGGCGGGAGACGTATGGAGGCGGCACAGTGCCGCGCCTTCTCCTCTCGCGTACTGACAGCGCGGCACAGCTCGGGCAAGACGTTTGCGTTCGGCCTGCCGGCACTGCAGCGGATTATTGAGGCCGGAGGAGCCAACGGCGCCAGCTCCGGCAAGAAGGGCAAGAAGGACTCTGCCGTGCCGGAGGTGTCGGTGCTTGTCATCGCGCCGACGCGCGAGCTTGCCATCCAGACGCACGAGCACATGGCGAAGCTCGCACGCGCCGTCGGCCTCGGCAGCGTGTGCCTCTACGGCGGCGTGTCGAAGCCGGAGCAGCTGAAGCTGCTGCGCTCCTCGCCGAGCGTGCGCGTCGTTGTTGGCACGCCCGGCCGCGTGCTCGACCTTGCGCGCGAGGGCAACCTCGACCTGAGCAAGGTGTCGTACGTCGTGCTGGACGAGGCCGACCGCATGCTGGACGTCGGCTTCGAGCCGGACATCCGCGCCATCGTCGGTATGACGCAGTCGCGCGAGCAGGGCCGGCACACGAGCATGTTCTCGGCCACGTGGCCGCCGGCCGTGCGCGGCCTGGCCGAGAGCTTCATGAACGACCCGGTGCGCGTGACGGTGGGCAGCGACGAGCTGAGCGCGAACCACCGCGTGGAGCAGAGCGTCGAGGTGCTGGAGGACGGCCGGGCCAAGGAGCGGCGTCTCGAGGCCTTCCTGCGCAAGATCGGCGCCGGCCCGCGCGGCAAGCGGCCGAACGACAAGGTGCTTGTGTTTGCGCTGTACAAGAAGGAGGCCCAGCGCGTCGAGGACACGCTGCGCCGCAACGGCTACAGCGTCGCCGGCATCCACGGCGACCTCAACCAACATCAGCGCATGGCCAGCCTGGACGCGTTCAAGAAGGGCGAGACGCCGATCCTCGTCGCTACCGGTAAGCGACACCGCCTTGGCCGTGCGGCGCGGCCCATGACGCTCACACGCTCTTGGCTCCAGACGTCGCGGCGCGTGGCATCGACGTTCCGTCGGTCGAGTATGTGGTCAACTACACCTTCCCGCTGAGTGAGTTCCGCGCGCCGACGGAAGCGTCCCACGGCCCCGACTGACGCCGCGACGCTAGCGATCGAGGACTACGTGCACCGCATCGGCCGCACGGGACGAGGCGGCAAGACGGGCAAATCGATCACGTTAGTCTTTTGCGAAGACGCTCGGCGTCCGTGCGCCTTTCTTGGGTCTTCCCGTCTGACCGTTCCCGCACAGCTTCTTCACGCAGGAGGACAAGTCGCACGCCGGCGAGCTGATCCGCATTCTCAAGGACTCGAACCAGCCCGTGCCCGAGGAGATGAACCAGTTCCCCACCAGTGCGTGGCCTCTCTCTGCTCCCCTGCGTGCTCGAGCTGACCCGATCGCGCCCGCCTGCAGCGATCAAGCGCAAGGAGCACTCGTCGTACGGTGCGCACTTCAAGGAGCTTGTGCCGGGCAAGGCCAAGTGAGTCGTGCCGTGCAGAGCCAGAGTGCATCTCCTGTCTCTTACTGACACGTCATTCCGCCGTGCCCAGGAAGATCGTCTTTGACTGAGAGAGGGATTGCCGGCTCCCACCCCCTTGCCTGTTCCGCCTAGAGCTCGATCTGCCATGTATCACGGCTGTACTTTCTCGCAACGCCGCTCCGTCACCGCGTCCCGAGGTGGCTGCATCGTGCGATGCGTTCCGTTCTGCCTGATTCTTGCGCGAGGGCTGGAACAAACAAAGCGGAGTTGGGGGCGGGTGATGAATGCAGCGCCTCATTCCGTCGGGCATGGCATGCGGCGCGGCAGCCGCAGCGTGCCGCACGCCGCGCAGGCAGCTGGCCGCGAGGAGGCCGTGGCGCGCCGCAAGAGATTGCCGAGCGGCAGCTTACCGAGCGCCCGCCGAGCCGCTCCGCCAGATGTCTCGGCTCCGAGGCCAAGGCGCGCATAAGCGATCCTGGATGCGCAGCTGCGGGCAAGGCGCGGTTGCAGCCCGCGCGCCCATCATCTTACCGGGAAGCACGCCGCCGCGCGCCCCTCCTTGCTCCAACGAGGCGCTGCCGAAAGTCGCCTCGGCTACCTTCTACTGCGCGCAGCCGCAGCCGCAGCCAGATCCTGGCACGCTAGCCTTGCCTTGCTCTCCGGCAGCTGCAGCGGCGCAACCGGGCAGCGAGCGCAGACGCGGCTGGAGGGGTGCCCGCGCGTGTGCGGCCCGCTGCAGATCGGACCCCGGCGGCAGCGTCCCAGAGCAACGGAGCAACGGAGCCCAGGAGGCAGATGCGCACCGCCTGCATCGCAGTCGCCCCCTCGACGCGGGCCAGGTGCAGCACGCAGGGTGCAGCAGATGGCCGGCCAAGCGTGCAGCATCGCCGGCTAGCGGATGCTTCTCTCGCGCCCTCCGCCCATGGTGAGGTGCTCAGGGAGCGCTCTGTGAGACTGGCGCGGAGAGATGCTTGCGCTCCAGGCCTGCTCGCTGCTGCTGCCCTGCCGGGTGGAGCCAGGCGACACACTCCGCAGCGGCTGCCTGGGCAGCGACGCCGCACCTTATTTTCTGTCTCGTCGACGCGCGCCGGCTGAGGCGGATTTCACGCAGAGGCGCGGCATGCGGCGGTGCGGTGCGGTGCGCGTGTGAGCGGCATCCGCTGCTGCGCCGACGCTGCCGCGTGGCTGCCCATCGTGCCGCGCCGTGCCAAGAGGCCTCCCTCTGGCACCGGCGCAGCATGCGGCCGCCGCACGGCGCAGAGCAGCACAGCTCTGCCGAATAGACGGGCACTCCGCCGCAGCGGCAATGCAGCAGCAGCGGCAGGTGTTGCTTGCGGCGCACCGGGTATTTGCGGCGCGCACGTTGTGGCTCGCCCGAGGCGGAGGCTCGCGCAGGCGCTGGGCGCCCGAGGCGGAGACGAGCGGCAGGCGCAGACGCTCTGCAGAGGCCTCCGACGAGGGTGGAGCGGGCACACGAGATACGCTTGCGGGCAGCCCAAGCCTCGGCGGGAGCAGCGGACGTCGCAGGGAGTGCGCGCCGCCGTCGCCATCACGGACAAGAAGAAGCGGCACCGACGTCGGCAGCAGCACTCGCGATTGCTCCTGTCGGCGAGCGAGCAGCGGCGCTTGTGCCGTCCCCGCGTGCCGCTCGCCGGTGCCGGGCGCTTGCGATGCATCGCCTAGCGCGGGCGAAGCGAAGGAGCAAGGCGGGGCCATGGGGCTGCAGAGGCCGTCACCCGCGATCAACACCTGCGGCTGCCTGCTGCTGCGGCACTCCCGGCTTGCTTGTGCTGCTGCATTGGCGCCGGCGGCGGATGACGCGGCGGCGACGGGGCCCGTCGTAGATGCACGGAGGGGCAGCCATCGCAGCAGCGAGCGCCAAAGGCCACGCGATGCAGCATGGGCGCCGCCGCCGCTGCGCCTCTGAGACGCGCCGCGCCGACGCTTGCTGCACCCTGCCGCCGGGCGGTGCGGCGTGCAGGTGCAGCCCAGCCCAGCATCAGCCGTCAGCAAGCTGCGCGCTGCGCATGGCGCATGAGGATGGAGCGTGTGCTGACGCTGCCGCTGACGGCACCGCTGCCAAGTCGCGCGCCCTGGCGCTGTGGAGCGTCGGAGGGTGCGGCTCCCAGGGGCAGCCTCGCCGGCGCTGTGCTGCTGCTGCTGCGCTGATGCTGCAGAGGCAAGCCGCAGATGCAGCCTGCCGCCATCGTGACGCGGGCGCCCTCTCCTCTCCTGGGAGCAGTGCCGGTGAGACATGGCTGCCGCTGGCGCCGGCGGAGCCGAGCGCTCCGCTCCCGCAGCGGCGTGCGCGCCGTGGGGCTCGGCGCTGTGCAGTCGAGTGCGACACTCGACTGCCGCTGCTCGCTGCGCAGTTTGCACCATCGTCGCCAGAAATGTCGGGGCATGGGTCAAACTGCCCCGGCGCAGCCTCTCCCAGTCGCACGCAGCGCCCGATCAGATCAGGCTGCTCTCACAGGCCGTGCAGGCGCCGCCGGCTGCTATATAGCTGGCGCACACTCCGCGCACCGAGAGCCCGGCACCCACCTTTCTCTCTCTCTCTCTCTCTTGCGCAACCTCCGCCTCTGCATCTCCCTCTCCCCGCCGCTCGCCCTCCTGACAAGGCCCGCCGCTGCCCGCCTGCGCTCCGCGACTGCTCCACGCTGCATCCAGGCCGTCTCCGCTAATCCTGCTGCTCGCTCAGGTGAGTCGTCCGGGCGAGTGATGAGGCTGCAGACGAGGCTCCGTGGTGCTGCGATCTCCTTCCGCGCCTCCGGTCCATCCCTCTCGCTTCGCTCTCGCCGCCGCTGCTGCGTGCGTCGCTGCGTGTGCGGACGGCGGCCGGCTGTACCATCATCAGCGGCCGCTCTCTGCCACCAGCACGCCGCCAGCATGTCAGGGCCTCGCCTCGTTGCTGTGCCGCGGCTACCATCTGGCGCGCGCTGCATCATGTCCTGCGGCAGCGCCACATGCGGCGGCGGCTGCATTTCGCGCGCTCGGCGCCGCCGCCGCACGTCTCGCACGCGCGCCAACGGCGGCATGCACGGCGAGGCGAGTCTCAGCGCCACGCCTCGACCGCAGCATCAGCACCCAGCCGCAGCCGCAGCTCAGCCGCTGCATCAGCATGCAGCGGCCCAGCAGCGTCAACGGCGGCGCACCGCACCAGCGAGCGGCGCTGCCGGCGGTGCTCGCTTCGCCCGCCGCGCCGCCGCTGCATCGGGCGAGCGCCGAGCGCCACGCATCGGCGCATGCATCGCCGCTGCGCAGCGTCCCAGGCGGCCGCCGTGCCTGCGTCGCGCTCCCTGGCGCTGCGCCTCGGACGCCGGGGCGACCGAGCCTCTCTGCAGTACTCGACTGCCTGTAGAGCTGTGCTGCCGCTGCGGCTGCCGCTTGCTCGACGATGATGCGTTGGTGCGGAGAGCCGCTGCAGCCGCTGCACGCTGGTGGAGCGTGGGGCCGCCTCGCGGCACATCCGCCGCGCTCATGCCGAGGCTGAGACCCGCCGGCGGCATCACTGCATGCCCCCTGGCTTGGCCTGGCCTGCGTCCGGCGGAGGGCACTTGACCGCGAGAAGGCGCTGCTGCTGCTCGTCGATGCGATGGCGCATCAAGAGCAACGACGGCGGGGTCCGGGCGAGGCATGCTGCTGCCGCACTCCGGGTGCGGCGAGCCTCCGCCGCGTGCGCCTCATCTCTGCGCCTCATCTGCGGCACAGAAGCGCGCTTGCCGGGCCCGCGGCCTTGCTCTCAGACGTCGAGAGCGGCGGCAGTTGCTTCGCTCTCGCCGCCATCATTGCCTCCATCCATCTGCTGCTCCATCTCCTCCCGCGCGCCCCTGTGTCGCGCTGCCTCCTGGCCCCGATGCGCCGTACGGCCTGCTCACTCCCACCTGCCGCGCCGCAGATATACAAGCTCGCCTTCGCCGCCGTCCGCTCCTCGCTCCTGCCTTAGCATCGCACTCTCCCGCTCTCTCTCGGCTCCTCTGCTCCGCCCCGCACTGCCTCCACCGCGCCGCTCTTCGCCATGCCCGCCAGCACGTCCGAGGACACGCTCATGCTCCCGCCGCGCGCCGCCCACCCGGCCGCGCTGGCCCTCTCGTCGGCACGCACCACGCGCCGCACCAGCCTCAGCCACCGGCCCTTCTCCAACCGCCAGTACCTCTCGCCGTCGTCGGCCATCGAGATGAACGCCGCCGCCGCCTCGTCGCACGCCCACTGGCCGACGGTCACTGTCAATGCGCCGGCTGCGGCGCCCGGCCGTCCGCTCGAGACGGACCCCTCGGTGGCTCGCGACATGACGGCGCGTCTGGCCGCCAGTGCCGCACGGCGGGCGAGCCGCGTCATGGCCGCAGCGCCGCAGCGGCTCTCACCCGCCGAGGCAGCGGCGGCCGAGGCGCTGCGGCTCTCGCGCATCGAGTACGAGCGGCAGCAGCGCCTCGCCGAGCACGAGGCCCAGGAGCGCGGCCGGCACGAGGTGTACCGCCGGGCGCGCGCCGAGCTGCAGGCCGCCACGGCGCAGCAGCAGCAGCAGCACCTGCCTCGCAGCCGCCAGGAGACGCACCAGGGCACCTCGTCGCGCTCGGCCCGGCCCGCTGCGCCGCAGCACCGTGTGTACCTGCTCAACTGCCGCGGCTGTGGCCTGCTGCTCTCGAACCGGGGCATGAAGGTGAGCGAGGGCGGGCGAGGGCGCGACATCGGGCCAGGCCGCAGCGCTGACGTCTGCTCCAGGCCGTGCTGCTCCTCCGGCCCAACATCACGCTCTACTCGACCGACGCGCTGCCGGCCAACTGTCGGCCTGTGTACCAGCAGCAGGGCATCGGCTCCGCACAGGAGCCGGCCGTGCAGCGCACCTGCGACTGCCTCACACAGAGCCTCGGCTGCAACGGCTGTGGCTCGCAGATCGGCTACATGATCCTCGCGCCGTGCGACCGCTGCAACAACAGCGTCGCAAAGCACCAGCGCAGCTCCAACGGGTGAGCATCTTGCCGCCAGTCCTCGCGTGGCCTTATTCTGACGCACGTCTCTTGCAGCCACCGCACCGTTCTGCACTGCTCCGAGATCACTGTGCGCGAGCGGCGCTACGTGCCCGGCGAGGCCGGCGTGCACGCCATCAAGCCTCCGACGCCCGTGTACGGCTCATTTCCCTACCGCACCTCGTCGAGCGCTGCTCCGCGCCTCACGACACGGGCGTCGCTGCGCAACTCTCCGCACCACACGTTCCTCGACGGGCCGTCCGAGTTCGCCAGCGAGGATGACTCGGACGCCGAGCTCATGGCCGACGCGCCGGCGTACGACAGCGAGGGCAGCGACGAGATGGACATCGACGCCGAGAAGGCCGAGGCGGCGCTCGAGCACGCGCGCGCACAGGCCGACGCCATGCTCGCCGACATGAGCTCCTTCCGCCACGCGCGCCCCACGCCCGTGTCGCTGAACCCGAGCCGCAGCCACGCCGCCGAGCCGGCGGCCAAGGGCCGCGTCATCCGCCGCGGCGAGGTGCTGCTCTGGAGCGACCTGGCGCACTCGGGCGAGTGCGCCGAGCCGTACGACAGCGACCTGGCCCTCGAGATGCTCCTCTCCGGCCGCTAGCTGCCTTCTTCTTCCTGGATTCCCTCCTCATCCCATCCCGTCCCGTTCGTAACATATGACTGGCTAATACTCACCGTGCCCCCTGCCCCTTGACGCTTCTTCTCTGTCCGCCGTTCAGCTCTCCGCGCATACACCTCTGCTGTCTCCTCTAATCTCTTGTCACTCTTCACCTTCTCTCGGCATACCGCTCTTTCTTCTCGATGCCCCCTTCACATGCCCCGCAACGCACGATGTACTTCGCAGCTCGATGAAGGCCTGTCATTGCTGTGAGGCGCGCGTGGCCATGGCCTGGTAGTAGCCGGCATAGTACCACGCATTCGCGAGGTTCTGCAGCGTCTCCACGTCGGGGCCGTCGCTCGGCGGACGCGGCAGCGCGGGCGATGGCGGCGCCAGAGCACCCGACGGGCCTGCCGCTGTTGACGCATCGGCGTTGCTGACGCCGGCAATGATGTTCGGCGTCTTGGAGACGGTGGCACACGCCGCATGCCAGGCGGCAGAGCCAGAGAGCGACGCCGACGGCGGCACGACGCCACGCGGCTCTGTGAAGAGAGAACGGTATGAGAGCTGCGAGACTGCGTGACCGCGATGCAATCCCCGCTGACGGTTGCGCTTCGTCGCACGAGCACTCACTCTTCGTGGCCTTGGCGCCCTTTGCAGGCCCATCCGCAGGCGAAGGTGCCGTGGCCCGAGCCTGCATTGCTGTCGAGAGACGAGTCGCCTCCGCTGCAGCAACTGTAGCTAGACGCAGTGCCTCTGCCGCAGAGTCGCCTGGCACCGCTGCCGCCTCGATGGCAGCGTCGATGGCGGGAGCGTCGGCCTCGGCAGCCTCGGCGGCCTCGGCGGCATCGACGGCCTGCGCCTGCTGCGTGCGCTTCTCCTCGCGCTTTGCCTCGTCGCTCTCCTTGCCCTCGCGCTTGCGGCGCTCGGCATACGCCTTGCCCTCGACGTGCGCGTTGCGGGCGGCACGAGAGTCTGGCGCCGGCGCATCATGCCACAGCGCCGTACCTGGCGCGCCAGAAGCGCCCGCAGTCGCAGCGCCGGCCGACGCTCGCCGCAGCCGGAATGCCTCATACTCGGCCACTGAGGCGTTCCATGCGCCGACGAGCGTGTCCTCGTCCCAGATGTCGGCGTGCGAGAGTGGGCGCGAGCCATCGTCCTCTTCCTCTTCCTCCTCTTCCTCTTCTCCATACCACTCCTCGCCCTCCTCGTACCACTCCTCTTCCTCATCCCACTCGCCGCCCTCTGCATCCGCTGTGTCGTCCAGCAGAGGCTCCATCTCGGTGTCTGCCGCCTCAGAGGCTGCTAGCGTCTGAGTCTCGAGCTGCGGCGGCCGTGGCGGCGCGGCGGCTGGCGCGACGGCCTCGTACGCGTACTCGGGCGGCGCGAGCGGGCGCAGACTGTCGGGCAGCTCGGCGTCGTCGTCGTCGTTCAGCGCGAGGCCTGGCCGGAGCTGTGGCAGAGCCGTGCCTGCCGACGGCGCCCAGACGCCCGGCGGGGCCCGGCGCACGTGCGGCTGCGCCGAGGCGGCGGCGTCGGCGCCGGTGCGCGAGGCGGCGCGCTTGCGCTTGTGCGGCGGCGCGGCCGGTGCGCTGCTGCGGCTCGGCCCGGCGAGGTCGTCGTACGGCACGATGGCGCGCGGCATGGCAGAGCAGGTGATGTGGTGCGGAGAGAGGCGAGCGGCCGGTTGGATCTGCGTCTGTGAGCGGCCTCCACGCAAAGTTCCCACGCGGCCGGCTGCCGTGCGAGACACGAAACGCCGTGCAGCGCTCAGCTGATGTGCTGCCCAGCAGGGGCCCGCTCTCTGTGCTGCACTCCACACTCATCCTGCTACCACAACCACGCTCTGTCAAGCTGCCTGCCAAGCGCCGTCTGCGGCCCGCATCGTCCTGCAGAGCCACCGCGCTCGCCCGCCGCTGCGCGCTCTCCAGTCCCGCAGCGCACGCAGCCGGCGGACGCGGCTGAGGCGAGCCGGAGCACCCGCCGCAGCGCGCCTGCCTCGACGCCATGGGCCAGTTCCGCAACGACGTCACGCACGACTTCCCACTCGCGGCAGAGGAGCTGCTCGACCTGCTGCACGACGTGCGCCGCCTCACGGACGCCAGCTCGCACTTCCGCAGCATCGAGCAGGACGCACAGGGCACGTGGCACGGTGAGTGGAGGCAGCAGGCGAGAGACGGCGTGCGGGCAGTAAGAGGGCGGCACGGCGTCGTGGCCGGGCCTGCGCCAGCACGACTGTTTGGCGCGTCTGTATGGCATCGCCATCTGCTGCAGCCGCATGCCATGGCCACCTGGCCACCGTGTGCCGCAAGCTGACGCCCCTTCTCCGCACAGTCGAGGAGTGGCTGACGCTGGCGCACTGCTGCGTGCGCTTCCTCGTCGACCTCGAGCAGCGCGACAACGGCGCACGCATCGTGTGCCGCGCGCCCATGTGGGTCACCGTGGACACGACGTGGACCGTCGATGCGCTGCCGCCGGCGCCCGACGGCTCGCCGCGCTGCCGCGGCCGCGAGGACTCCACAGTCACCTGCCCGCTCGTCGTGCGCCCCTTTGTCAAGGCGCAGTTCAAGCGCACGCACTCCGAGCTGCCGGCGCGCATCGTGCGCTACCTCGCAGACGAGCGGCGGCAAAAGGAGGATGATGAGAAGCCCGCCTCGCCGACTGCCGCGCCTGCCTAGACCCGCCGCCTGCGCATGACGCGCGCGCGGCGACGCTGCTGCTCTCCCTGGATCACCTCTGCCACACCTCACTAATGCTATACCTGGACAACGGAGACACGCACAGGCTGTGGGGCCGTGGGATAGGAGATACAGATTGGATGCAGGCGGTACAAGTACAGTGCTAGATGGTGCAAGACGGAAAGGGAAGGGGAAGAGAGTGCTCTACGGCGCGGTGCACGCACGATCAGACCAGCGCGATCAGACTGGCGACGGCGGCCTCGACGACGTGCAGCGCATGGAAGCGCGCCAGATGGCGCATCGCCGTCAGGCGGCGCAGCGTGTCCTTGCGCGTCACCGTCAGGCCCCACGAGCCGGAGCAGTTGCAGTGCGGCGCGATGTTGTTGGCACGCACGCCGCCGCACTTGTTGCAGCGCAGGTCCTGCAGCGCAAACGTGGTGACGAGCGCATTGGCCATGCCGCAGAGGCGGTGCTCGAGCGCCGGCCGGTCGTAGAGGGCGTGGCACTGGTTGCACTCCCAGGCGCGCGCCTTGCCCGGCCGCTCCGGCATGAGGTCGCCGTCGCGCGCCAGGTCCATGGTGCGCTCCTCGTTGCAGTAGGCGCAGATGACGTGCGGCAGCTTGAAGGCCTCGCACGGGTTGCGCCACTCGGACTCGGGCGCAAACTCGCGCACCTGCAGCAGCTCGAGCAGGTTGCGGCGCAGCACGCCGACCTCTTCGCTGAGCTCGCGCGCCAGGCCGAGCACGGCCATGATGGTCTTGACGAACTCGAGCGCAGGCGAGGTGCGCGTCGACGGATGCACGACGCGGCCGGGCAAGTCTGGGAACTGCCAGCGCTGCTTGACGGCCTCGGCATCCTCCTCGTCGTATCGCTGCTGCCTCAGCGCGTCCTGCTCTTCGGTGTGCTCCTTCTTAATGTCGTCGACGGCGCGCAGCAGCTGGCGCGTCATGCGCTTGCTCAACAGCTGCTTGGCGAAGTGTGCCTGCGCAGTCTTGATGGGGTCGACGAGCAGGCCGATGGTGCCGTCGGTGGTGCCCGGCGCCGCCTCGGTGCCGCCGGGCGTGACCTGCTGGATGGCACGCATCGGCGTCCGCTCGAGAGCAGCGGCGTTCTCGCACTTGGAGAGGTACAGCTGCTGGATGAAGGTGCTGACGATGAGCTTGAAGCGCGGCTCCACGGCCTGCGGCAGGAACGTCGAGATGTTCCAGTTCGACTCGACGGCGCCCTGGCGGCTGAGCTCGACGGCCTGCGGGTCGCTCGAGATGACACCGCCGAAATTGGCCACGTCCATCCAGAGCAGGTACTCCCAGAAGTGGACGATCTCGAGCTTGATGTGCTTGAAGAGGTCGCGGCTTGTCACCGCAGTCATGAGGTAGCGCCCGTACGCAGCCGCGCTGCCGGCGGTGGGCTTCGACGTGAGGAGGAAAAGGCGGCCGAACGACGCGTACACGATCGAGGCGCCCAGCCGCTTGAACTCGGCGAGAAGCTGCAGCAGCGTCTTGCGCATCAGACTCTGCAGGAAGGACTGCAACGCAGGCTCGTACAGGGCGCTCGTCGGGCTCGAGACCCAGCGCCAGAAGTTCTCCGACAGCAGCGAGCTCTCGGGACTCGTGGCGCGGGCGCGCTCGACGCTCCACGCCTTGAGCATCGCCTTGACGGTGTTGAACACCTGCGACGTGAGCACGGAGTCGCCGAGCGCCGTCGACGAGTGCACCGTGCCCTTGGCGTACTCGTCGAGGTTGTGCGAGGCGGTGTCGAACGCGAGCGATCCGCCGCCGGAGCCCTCCATGTCGTTGATGGAGCCGGACTGCAGCACTGCGTCGATGGCCAGGTCGCCGAGCTGCACCTCGAACACGACGCTCGAGTAGCATCCCGGCTTCGAGATCTCCAGCAGCCCATCCTCCTTGCCGGCGGTCTGGGCCGAGTGGCAGTCCTCCTCGCGGCCTCCAAGATCCGGCTGCGGTGCAGCAGACCACCACAGGACCATGTCGTGCTGCACAAGGCGGCGCGCGAAGTCGATGTCGGCGCCCGCGACGGAGGCGTCGCTGCCGATGTTGCAGAACGGCAGGTCAAACTGCGAGGCAAGGCCGACGACCTGGATGATCTCGCCCGCCGCGTGGAGGTACTGATTGAACATGCGCGTGGCGCTGGAACGCTGCCAGCCAAGGGCCGGCAGCCGGTCATCCTGGTCCGGCGTCGGAATGTGCAGCACCGGAAACTCGGCGATCGCTGTGCCCATGTTGCGCTCGTAGTACGCCAGCGGACGCGCCGACTTGAGCACGAGGACGGCGCCGCCCTGCTTCGCCGTGCGGAGCGTCGTCATGTCCTTGCTCAGCGCCTTGAAGGCGCGCTCGGCCGAGGTGTGGACCTTCAGATCGGCCTCGAGCGCGCTCGGCAGCTCAAAGGCGCCGCCGCTCATGTCGCCGTGCTTCTCCCGCGCATTGGCGAGCACGTCGACGTACAGCGTCTCGAGGTTGGGCATCTGCCGCAGGCCTGCGGTGTCAGCAACGTGGATCCGCGCCTGCCCCTCTGGCGTGATGAGGCCAAAGACGTGGCGCGTGTCCTTGGTGGCGTGGTAGAGGTAGAAGTAGCGCTGGCCGCGACCACCGTCCAGATAGCGCCTCGAGTGCATCGACATCGGCTTCGCCTTGACCAGGTCGGCAAGTTCGAATCCGGCATCGATGCCTCGACTCAGCTTGTGCTGGCTGCGCGGGTGCATGGAGCACGCGCTGCCGAGCTGGAGGTGGGCGCGCACCTCGAGCGGCACTTGCATCTCGTAGACGCCGTCGACGTTCGCGTGGTTGAGCAGGGCGGAGAAGTGCACCTCCTCCTCCAGGTAGACGGACTCGTCGACCGTGATGCGGAAGAGATGCCGGCATGGCGTGCCGCGCGGCAGTGTCCGCGTGAGGCTCTCGACGACGTACGAGTCCGCAAAGGTGCCCGGCGCGGGTACGCGCTTGAAGTTGACGTAGAACTGGCGCGGGACGCGCAGGCGCAGGTTGTGCATTTGCTGGTCGATCGAGACCCACAGGCGAAACTCGCCCGGCCTGGCCGTGGGTGTGATCTGCAGCACGTCCCACGTCGCGGACGCCATGCTCCGCGACGTGCGAGAGACGAGCGCGTCCATGGCTCCGAAGGCTGATCCTCGGGTGCGCGCAGTGCGTCCTTCGATCGCCGCCTGCTTTGCGCGTTCTTTGCGCTCCTTCAGCCAGCGCGGTCGCACCATCGCGAGCCAGGCGGAGTAGTCCTCCTCTGGAAAGACCTCGAAGACGAACTCAGCGACCTTCTTCGGCGCCGGCGGGCCCATAGATTTAGGCTCGGCGGCAGGCTCTGTGGGTGCTGTGGCAGTCGTGCTGCCGTCGGCGGAGGCCTCGGCGATCTTGGCTGCCGTTGCGACGTTGCGCTTGTGCTGCACCTTGAACAAGTCCGTCAGCTTGCGCTGCTTGAACTTGTCATCGCTCGCGGCGACGCGTCGGAACAGCCAGTCGGGATGCCGGATGCGCGGCACCGGGTTCGCGATGTGCTGCATGGCCGCCGGGATGGTGATGAGCTTCTGGATGACGCCGCCGAAGCGCTCGACGTAGTAGTCCCAGTCGAGGAGCGAGCGCAGGTCGAAGTTCGTCAGCGCCGGGTCGCGCAGGAAGCGCCGGAGATAGTACTGCTTGACGCTCGGCTCGGCATTGAAGAGCGCCACCGGCACGGCACGCTCGGTTACGGGCGCGCCGTGCGGCTTGGCCGAGACGATGAACTTGCACGCCAGGCCGCGGTCCTTGACCATCTGCGCGCCGAGGAACTCTGCGAGGCGCTTCGCGGTGGTGATGGCGGTGGACTTCTGCGTGCCGTACTCGGCGAGCGTCTTGGACATGCTCTTGTTCTCTGCGATGAGGTCGATGAGCTCGTCGTCGTGGAGCGCGCCGCCCTTGGAGAAGAGGATGTCGAGCCACTGGTTGGCGACGGCGCCGACGGCGTTGTAGCACGCCTGCAGCGTCTTGCCCTGCAGGAAGTGCTTGAAGATCTGCGTCTGGAAGTCCTTGATCAACTGCAGCTCGCCGCGGCGCTTCACCTCGAAGCCCTTGAGCTCGGCCAGCGTGCCGTCGTGCTCGAAGACGGCGTAGCGCTTCTTCAGCAGCTTGTCCTCCTCCTTGCTCGACGGCAGAATCATGGCGCGGTACGGGCCATCGAGCTCGAAGAAGATCGAGTTCTCGCTGTGCACCTCGTAGTGGCCCGTCGTCGGGTCCGTGAGCGTGTGGTACTGGTGGTTTGTGAAGCGCTGGTGCGTGAGGTGGTTGAGCATCGTGCAGGGATACGAGATGCCGAGGCCCTTGCCCGTCTTGGTCTTGAAGGTGAAGTTCTCGGGGAACGTGCCGGGCAGCATGCACCAGATGCCGTCGGTGTCGAGCTCGAGCGGGCGGCCGATGCGCTCGACGAGCTCGCGCGCGAGCTGGATGATCTTCGAGCCCGTCAGGCAGGTGATGCCGGCCATCTCCATCGAGTACCAGCGCGCGCCCTTGCGCATGACGTAGCCGTAGAAGGAGTTCAGAATGCACTTGTGCGCGAGCTGCATCGAGTCGTACAGCACAATCATCTTGCGCGCCTCGGCCACGGCCACGTCGTCCTCGCTCGTCTCGAGGTTCTTCTTCCACGTCTTGTGCAGGCCCTTGTACTCGTAGCGCCGGTCGCGGAAGGCGCGCACGGTGTCGATGTAGAACGGGTTCTCGCGCTGGCAGATGATCGACTTGCGCTCGACCGTCTTGGTCTCGTGCGTCTTCTTGTACACCTTGCGGCTGTAGTCGCCGAGGCGCTTCTTGAGCAGCGCCGACTGCTCCGTGGCGCTGAGCTCGTGGTAGGTGCGCTTCGGCCCGTTGGGGAAGCGCGCCGGGAAGAGCTCGCTGGAGAGCGCATGCCGGATCATGTTGACCTCGTCGCGCTTCGCCGGGTAGAAGTCGCCGCGCCAGGACCACTCCATCTCCTTGTTGCACGTCATGCCCGGCCGGTTGTAGTCGCACGTCGCGCACATGGCCTCGTCGACGACCGAGTCCGGCTGCAGCCGGTTGCTCAGCATGATGTTGGGGTACATGGCCGCGACGTCGAGATGGTAGATCAGCGGCTCCACCTGCACATTGGGCGTGTCGCGCAGCGCCTCGAGCATGCCCTGGATCTTGTCTCTGACCTCGTCGTAGTTCGTCACGTCCTCGAGACGCATCTTGCCCTCTTCGCGGATGCTGAACTTGAGCGCGTCGTCGAGGTCGTCGATGAGCTGCCGCGCGGCGTCAGGGTGGGCTGTGCGAAGGCAAAATTCGGGCCCACTCACCTGCTGCAGCCTGCTCGCGTCGAGCTTGAAGTCCGTCGCAATGTCGCTTCGGAACACACCGGCCTCGAGCGCCTCGACGTGGCCGCCGACGTACGTCTCGCTCTCCAGCAGATGTCCCTCGTAGGTGTTGCCCAGCGGCTCGACGTGCCGGTTCGGCATGGCGATGTTGCCTTTGTACGCCTCCACCTGCGCACTTCTGTCAGCAGCGCGCCAGAGGCAAGGCAGAGACGCGACGCACCATGAGCAGCGTCTCGCACAGCGTGCCCGAGCCCTTGCGCAGCACCTCGTCCGGGTTGAGGGGAATGATGTTGCACAGACTGAAGACGAAGGGATGCACGTACTTCATGTAGAGGTAGTACGTGGCGACGGCGTCCGAGACGGAGTACTGTGCCAGCGTCTGCGGCTGCTCGATGGCGTACGGCGTCATGAGCTCGGGGTCGAGCTCCATCGGGTCGTAGCCGAGCTTCGCGACGGTGACCGCCTTGAGGCCCTGGCTGCCCTGCGGCAGGTACGAGTCGCGCTTCACCCAGCGGAAGCAGTCCATGTGCGCGCACGACAGGCTCTTGTACTCCTCCTCGGCGTCCTTGGCAAAGCCGATCTCGTGCATCATGTTGAGGCCGTGGAAGTTGGCGCGCGTCTCGAGGAACGGGAAGTCGAACGAGTCGCCGTTGTACGTGGCCACAACGCGGGGACGCGCCTCGCGGAAGTGCGAGAAGAAGCGGTGGAGCAGGGCGGCCTGTCAAAGCCGAGTCAGCAGGAACAGAGGCAGGCGATGCAGCGTGCGGCAACGCACCTCGTCCGGCTCGTTGTAGATCACAAATGGGCCTTCGTACTCCTTCTTCGGCGAGTAGTCGAAGTTGCTGATGTCGCTGCTCACGATCTCGCGGTTCGTGATCAGAAAGCCCTGCACAGAAGGTCAGCAAGGGCTGGCGGCGCCTGGCGCAGGTACAACGCACCTGCCCGTCGATCATGTACGAGATCATCATCACCACGTCCGTCTCGGCGACGGGAAATTTGAGGGGCTGCTTCGTCGTCTCGATGTCGAAGGCAAAGACGCACGGCTCGGCACGCTTCACACGCGACGGCACGGAGCGGATGCTCACGGCGCCCTCGTGGAAGCTGACGTCGTACCACATGCCCACGCGGATGTCTGCCGCATCGCGCATCAGCAGCGCAGCCGCAGCACAGGCGACAGCGAGACTCACCGTTGTCGATGGCCACGCGGAGGTAGTAGGGCACGTCGTACTCGCGCAGATCAATGATGCACTCCTCTGGCTCCAGTGCCGGCTTGCCGCCGAACTTGGCTCGCCCGCCGGTCCACCCGTCTTCCGGGTCGGCGAAGGCCGCCTCGACGTCCTCCACCTCCAGCTCCATCTGCGCTGCGGCGCCCTCGGCCAGCACGTCGGCGTACGTGTCGACGGCGTCTCGCCGCTTCTGCGCCCGCTGCGCCAGCGGCAGCACCTCGCGCCGCACCGTCAGCAGGTCGTGCACGTTGTGGAAGCTGAGCTTGACGTAGGTGCGCTGATGCCCCACGAGATGGTTCGGGAGCTTCAGATCCTCCTTCTTCTGGCGCGCGCACGAGACGAGCAGGCCCTCGAAGCGGCGCAGCAGCCACTCCTCGACGTGTGTCTCGGTGCCGGGCTTGCAGCCGACGAGCATGTACGGCTGGTACTGCACTGTGACCTTGAAGCTGTCGGAGAACTCGTCGATGAAGTAGAAGTCGACGGCCGACTTGCCGCTGGCGTGCGCGGCGCCGCTCGACTCGTCGGCGTCGCGCACGATCGTCGGGTGCATGTTCACGAGCCACGCCTGGCGCGACGGGCCGGCCTCGAGGCGCTCGAAGCCCATGCGCATGTCGACCTCGTCGTTGGCCGCGGCCTCCTGGAAGCGCGCCTCGATGGGCGTCGACTCGTCGAAGGCGCCCTTGGTCAGCGACGCGGCGGCCTTCTCGTGCGCCTCGTCGCGCGGCCCGCCGCGGCCAGTGTGGCCGCCTCGCCGCTTGAACGTGCCACGCCCGCGCCCGGAGCCGCGCCCATTGGACGTCAGGCCAAAGGTGCCGCTCCGCCCGCCGCCAGCGGCATCACGACCCATCGCGTTGGTCTAGACCGTGCGTGCGCGCGGCGTGGCTGCCTGCGAGTTGGAGCGGGAGCGAATGAGGGCAGCGTGGAGCGTGGAGAGAAGAGAGGGTGATGTGTGCCGCGTGGTGGTGTGGAGCAGGCGATGAAGTGCTGTGCAGGGAGAGGGATGATGGAGGAGCTCAAGCCGCACGGCGAACGAGGGCGAGAGGACGAGCTTCCAGCCGCACCGCTCGCTGCAAGGCGCACAGCAGGGCGCAGCACCTGCGCGCAGGCACCTCGCCAGTCTAGTGTTGCCCGCCCACCTGAGAGACGCGTCTCGGCATTTTGGCAGACGCGTCGCTGGGCCGACGCGTTAAGTGCATCACGTGAGTCCCTCCCCCTTTCCCCCGGCCGTCGACTCGCGACCGCTGCGAGTCTTTGTGGCATCTCTGGCGAGCACTGGAAGGCATCGAGCACCGATGAGACTGGCTTGGACACGCCGCGAGACTGCGGTCCCCGCGCCTGGCAGCGAGGCATCCGAGTCGGGCCGCGGCGACGCGCTGCGCTCTCCGACTTTTCCTGCCGGCCTGAGCCCGCATCTGCCTCCCAATTCCTGGCGGGCTGGGGCTTTCAAGCCAGCGCGAGGCGCACAGAAGCCGCAGCGGCGCTTCGGAACAGCAGCAGGTGGGAGAGGCGCTCGTGGCAGTGGTTGCAGATGCAGGAGCAGGCTGCGGGCTGCAAGACGATCCGCGGCCTGGCAGGGCGAGGTGGAGGTGCGGCACGCCGACGGCGCGCGCACGGGGCACGCGCCGAGCCCGAGCCCCGCATCCGACAGCGATAAGGCCTTCGCCAAGGCGCTCTTCTGCCTCGCGCTCACACGACAGCGCACAGAGGCGGAGATCAGGAGGTGCAGCGAGCCGCTGCCTCCTTCTCAACCACCACCACACGACATCAAGCACGCCCAGCCACCATGGACGCCTCCAAGATGACCGGCGGCCCGATCCCCACGCTCATCGAGCTCGACCTCACCAAGCCCGCGGCGGGCCAGAAGAGCCTCATGAACCGCTGGCACAACGAGTGAGCTCTGGCCGTGCTGCGTGCGTGGACAAGCTCAACGTCGCCTCTGCAGCATCCCCTTCGTGGCCTCGGTCAAGCCGGGCAGCATCTTCAAGGTCGACTGCCTCGAGTGGACGGGGTGCGTGGCGAGCGCGCAGGCAGGGTAGCGAGCGAGGCTCACACCGCACTGCAGAGGCCAAGTCAAGAACAACGACAACGCAGACGACCTGCGCGACATCGACCTGACGAGCGTGCATCAGCTGACGGGCCCGTGAGACGCACCGCCCGCTGCGCTTCGGAGGCCCGTCACTCACACCGTCCGCCTCAGCATCGAGGTGCAGGGCGCCGAGCCGGGCGACATGATCGAGGTGATCTTCCACGACGTCGCCTTCCACCCGGACGCGCCGTGGGGCTTCAGCGGTATCTTTGAGCGCGAAAACGGCGGAGGTGCGCAGCTGCAGGACGCGCCACGAGCACATGGCATGGCGGCTGACACTTGCCTCCGACTCAGGCCTCTTTGCCGGCCCCGAGGACTGTGAGTTGGACGAAGCGTGTCTCACCCACCCAGCTCACCGGTATCGTGGGCAGTCAAGGAGTACCACGCAGCGAGTGAGTGCATCTCTCTCCTGCGGAAGCTCGGCTTGCTGACTGTGCCACTCGCCAGAGGCGATCTGGGACCTGACTGGCGGTGAGAAGCGTCGCAGAAGCCCGCCAGCGAAAGCTTACTGATACACGCCTCCAGTCTACGCAACGTCGCGCCACATCGTGAGCGTCAGCTAGTTTGATGCAGGAGAACAAGGCTTACCAGTCTTGCTCAGCCTGGCGTCCGTCTGGCTGGTGTGCCGTAAGTGACGCGTGGACATGGCGATGCGCCGGCTTACCTGGCCTGCATCAGGCACCCGTGAGCTGACTGACATCGGTGCGAAGCCCGCACAGCTGACCGCGTCGTGCCAGCGGCCTGGTGGGCACGCTGCCCTCGGCTGAGCTGCTCGCAAAGTGGAACGAGAGAGAGTGCGGCCTGATCGAGGCGTGCAAGGTCAACGGCGTCGAGAAGGTGCCCGCGGTGGCGCTGCCGCCCAACAAGCAGGGCGCCTACGTAGGCCAGGACCTGCCCGAGGCTGTGCGCGAGAAGATCTACCGCGAAGGAGCCGTGAGTCCGTTCGGCATACTTTGTTGATTAGGTGGCTGAAGCGTATGTCCATCTGCTTGCAGCGCACCATCGTCAGTCTGGCCCGAGCCGCCTGAGCACTCGCCCGACGGACGCTCACGTGCTATCTCCTGTCTCGTAGCCTGGCCGAGAGCATGGCGGCAACTGCGACGTGAGGAGAATACGGCTGCTTGCAGCAAGCCTCCGACTGCTCACGATTTACCGCATGCAGATCAAGAACCTGTCGCGTGGCTCCAAGGCCTACCTGCCTGTGTCAGTCGCACGGAGGCTGACACTCGGTTCGATGTTGCTCACACTGCCGCCACAGCTTCCAGTCCGGCGCCGGCCTGGCAATCGGGTGAGCTGCGCATTCGGAGGCCTCACGCTGCCGCTCTGCTGACCGAGGCCGCTGCGCAGCGACCTGCACTTCTCGCAGGGCGACGGCGAGCTTGCTTTCTGCGGCGGTGAGTAGCAGAAGGAGTAGCTCTGGTCAGCCATTCGCTGACACGCCCTCTCTGCAGCGATCGAGATGGCCGGCACCGTCGTAAGTCCTGCGAGCCTAGCCCACCGCCTCGGATGCTCACCTCGCTTCGCAGACCATGGAGATCAACATCCTGAAGAACGGCGTCGAGCTGCTCGGCAACGGCACGATGCCGATCTATCTGCCCTCGCCCGTCGACCCGATGTACAGCGACAAGATCGTGTTCCAGGGCCTTGGAGTCGACATGCACGGCGACGGACGCCAGGTGAGGCCCCACGCTCCGCGGCGCTCTTGGCACTAGCTAATTGCTGGCGTCAGATGAACATGTGCGCCACGACGGCGTACAAAGAGTGAGTCGGTCGCTTGCCATTGCGAAGCGCACCACTGACGCAGTCTTACTCGCAGAGCGGTACGTTTGGCACCTGCCATGCCTGCATTGGCGCTCATCCGTCCGCAGGCAAAGAACTGCATCAAGTTCCTGCAGGTGCTGGGCTACAGTCAGTGCCGGCATGCCGTACCAGTATGCGCGCGACTGACGGAGGCCTCTGCAGCTCGAGAGCAGGCCATCTTGCTGTGGGTCCGCAAGCGGACTTGTCCGACTGCTCGCGCGACTGACGAGCCTCTTCAGCCTGACTGCTGCGCCCGTCGAGTCGCACGTGCGTTGTCCTGTAGTTGCCACCAAAGCGACGTTGATGCTGACACGGCAGTGTACTGCAGGTCGCCGCAATTGTGGAGTGAGTCAAGAGGATGTGCCGGTGCAGCGCTCTCGCTGACCATCCTCCCTTCTATCAGCTCTCCGAACGCGTTCGTCTCGCGCTGAGCTCATGAGAAGCATACGCTGATACAGTCACTCTGCAGCTGCGTCACGATGGAGCTGCCCAAGGCAATCTTCGACCGCGAGTGAGTGGCCACGGGTGCTCGGACCAGCCTGAGCGCTGACACCTCGCCTTTCGCAGCCTCACCATCACTGTGAGCTGTGTCGCATCTGACCAGACATGCTTGTTTGTTCATGCTGACACACGTCACAGGCCAAGGGCTTCGAGAAGCGCGACGTGAGTTCGCTGGCCTCCGTCCAGCTGCAATGCTGACACCTCTCGCAACAGTACGGCCAGGCAGCCGTGCGCAGCGACGCCAAGGCGGGCATGTACACCAAGTAGGCGCAGCAGACGAGGGCGAATGCATGATCGGGAGATCAAATTGAGGTGTGCGCATGCGACGAGGAACGCTATGAGGAGTAATAGAAACATGAGGTGGCATGCGACGAGGAACGCTATGAGGAGTAATAGAAACATGAGGTGGGAAATGTGACGGAGGAACGACGAGCCTGGGCATGAATGCAGTTGGAGTGACAGAGGAAGATAACGAGGAAGATGGCCGTCCGCGCCGCGACGTACACGGACTCGACACGTTGCCGTCTAGAACGAAGACCCAGGACGAGGGCATCGAGGAGACGCGCCCGTCGCTTTTATTTTGCGAGGACAAGTGAGAGGCATGGAAATCCGGCGTGTAGTGCGGCGGCGAGAGGAGAAGAAGAGGCGTCGTTGCGTGCGAGCGCAGAGGTGTTGAAGTTGAGGTGGGGAAGGGCGCAGCTGTCGGCGGCTACCACGGCCGCGGCTGGTGCTGGCGGTGCTGCTGCGGCTGCTGGTGCGGCGACTGCTGCGCCGCAGACGAGGCTGGCGGGTAGCCGTACATGGCCTGCTGCTGCGGCTGTTGCTGCTGCGCCGGCTGAGCGAGGCCCATCTGGCTGCTGGCGCCCTGCACGGCTCCCTGCATGGCGGACTGCGGGTGCATCGGCTGCATGCTGCCCATGTCCATCGCGCCGGGATAGACGCTGAAGCCATAGTGCACGGGATGCATCACGCCGTACATCTGCTGAGGCATCTGCAGCGGCTGTCAGCTCACACATGCGAAAGGGACTGCGCTGCTCCGCGTAGCGTCTATCCGTCTGCCCAGCTCGCCGTCCGTTCCTCTGCCGCCTTCTCCTTTCACAGCAGAGAAGCTGACGCAAGTGCCAATGCGCCGCTTGTGCCACGCCACTCACCATGTAGTGCTCCTGCTGTTGCTGCTGCGACTGCTGCTGCTGCAGCTGCGGCGGCTGCAGCATTGGCGCGCTCGCCGCCGCTGGCGCTCCCGCCCTGCGCATGGCCGCGTCCTGGCGGTCCTTGCCCCAGCCGGTCTTGATGAGACGGCCATGCAGCGGGTGGCCGCCGAGGCCGACAATGGCATGCGTGGCATTCTCATGCGTGTCGAGCTTCAGAAAGGCGAAGCCTCGGTCCGACTGGATAGGCTGGTCAGCTCGGCAGCAGCACTCGTGACCCGAGCCACGCACCTGCATCCGAATCTCGAGCACCTGTCCGTAAGCGGCAAAAAGAATGCTGAGATCGCTGGCGCTTGTGTTCGGCGCGAGATTGCCCACGTCTGGAGCAAACGTCTCAACGACAGACTTCATCACGGCGCAGAGCATACTCACAGATGGTCGCATTGGTCGGCGGCGCAGCCGCAAAGACCGTCTCGTAGCTCAGCGGAGGTCCAGACGAGGCACCGGCCGTCGGCGGCATGCCCATACCGCCGCTGCTCGACGGCTGCACCGCGCTTGGCGAGTCGCCTGGCGCAGCTTGGACCGGCGCCGCCTTCTCATTCGCCCCTGCGGAATGCCGTCGAGCGTCAGCCGACGCACGCCAGACGCACAGCAATGCACTCACAGTTGACGCGGATGGCGCGCGATCCGAGAAGCTCTCCGTTCATGACCGCAACTAGGCGAGACACGGTCAGATCGACGCCAGTGTGGGTGGACGCCTGTCGCGAGGCACTCACTGGCCTGCTCGGCATCATGACGCTCGCGAAAGGCGAGAAAGCCATATCCACGGGACTTGCCGCTCGCCGCGTCCCACTTTCGCCACGGTGTCAGTGTCGACTGCTGGCCGACGTCCGCCGCTGGACGCACCATCACACGTGCTTCGCTCAAGCTCGCGAAGGACGCAAATGCGTTCGCCAGCGCCGCATCATTCACGTCGCGACTCAGATCACCAACGACTGTGCGTGCATGCGCATGTCAGTGGCGTGCTGGATCCCCGCACGAGATATACTCACAGACTTGATGGCCGACGGATGCAGCCTCGCCCTCGGTGGGAGCGGTGGTGGGAGCGCTCGACGGACTGGCCTCGCCCGAGACGAATGCGCTGGGCCCGGGAGCGAGCAGACCCGACGACTGCGACGAGTTGGTGGTGGTGGCAGTGGTAGTGTTGCTCGCCATGAAGGAGAGCGAGCGATGCTGCTCCACGCGCGGCGACAGGCTCAGGTTCTCATACGGCTCGCTCTGCGGCCGGCCGGGCGCCGGCTCCGTCGGGCCGCCAGCGGGAGAGTGGCCTGCGCCGGCGTGCGGGATCAGGTTGGCCCACTTGAGGCGCAACTGCTGCTCAAAGACTTGGCGCTGGGAGAGGATGCGCATGGCCGCGCCTGCGCTGCGCAAGTCCGCGTAGCGCACGAGCGCCGCACGAGCGCCTTCGCGCCCGGCGAGGAACTGCACATTGACGACGGCGCCGGCCACGGAGAAGATGTCCTCGAGCATCGCCCTGAGCGGAGCAGCGCGTGAGCAAGTCTCCAACGATGTCGCTGGTGCCGCAGCCATACTCACTCGCTCACGCGAGGATGCAGGCCGCTGACATGGATCAAGGGCTGCTGCGGCGTCTCTCCTGGCGGTAGGAAGGAGACGACACCCTGCGGCTGAGTGACCGACATGCCGCTGTCACGGCGCAAGTCGGCACGGCCTTGCGGGCGATGCTGAGGCTGCAGTGACGAGGGGTTGGACGGTAGAGGCGCGGCTTTGAGCACGCGCGAAGGCCGAGAGCGAGCACACGGTTGCGAGGGATGGAGGCCACGCGGTCGAGATGGTCCGTGGGTAGCGCTGCTCGGCGGCTACGCGAGGCAGAAGAGAAAGCGCGAGCGAGGTGTGGTGGTTCGTGGTCCGAGGCGCGAGACTCGGCGAGCTTGCAGACAGAATGGGGATGCTCGCGAGGAAAAGATGGAGAGGACCGCGCAAAGACGATCCGAGAAAGGAGCAAGGGGCGTGAGAGCAGAACAAGGGCAAACGGTCGCGGAGTGTCAGGACGAAGCCTGCCGCGGACTGATGACGGAAAGGTGGTCGGACGGCCTCTCTGGCGGTGCGCCGGAGAAAGTGTGGAGCAGAGGCACGGTGAACCGAGGTTCAGGCCGGCCAGCGAGGAGGGTTCACGGATGTGCAGCTACGATGGCGGCAGTGTGTCGCCGGCGAGGCGGTGTCTGCGCGTGCGCAGGCGAGGCGCGAGCCTGCGAGGGGTCCAGAGACGTGGAGTCCACGTCCGGGTCCGGTGCCGGCGCAGGAAGAAGAGGCGACGCGTGTGGATGTGCGGGAGCAGATGGCGGATAGGCACGCGCGAGGCAAGGCGCAGACGGGCCGGGCACGCGGGCCGCGGCAGAGCAGACGGCGGCGCCGTCCTCGGAGCTGGTCCACCCGCGCGAGACCGGTGCGACGAGGAGCCTGTGTGGGGACAGGCAGGGAGAGATGAGATGTGGTGGTCCGGACGCTGCGGCTGCGGCCGGCCGGAGGCTTGGACAGCGGCGGTGTGCGCGCAGCCAGCGCAGCAGGCGAGGCGAGGCGGCTGGTGCTGGGAGTGCGGCGCCCTCGTCACTGCCCGCCGGCGCGCCGCGGCGGCGTGACAGGCAAATCGAGACGGCCGACGCTGCGGGCCGCAGGCATCGGTGCGCCGCCCACGGCACGCAGCGAGCAGCGGCAGCAGCGGCGGCGGCGGCGCGCTCACTACGCCGCGTGCGCCGCGCCGCGCAGCAGCAGCAGCACAGCACCCAGGCACACGCTCGCACACAGACGGCCGTCTGCGGTACAGCCAGACGCAGGCCGCTCGGCGCCGTGCCTGCCCGAGGCCGGCCTCTCTCGACACTGATGGGAGCGTACCGCCTCGAGCCGCTCATTAGACGCTCTGCTGCTGAGGCAGCAACGGCGGAACCGTGCGCCGCGAATAGGCCGCGAGACGGCGCGCTGTGGTGCGACCCCGAGCCAGCCAGAGGCACCCCCGGCCGTGGAAGATCTGCCGGCTGCCTTCACCTGAAATGCGCGCCACCACGCGAGCGCTGGCACAGCCTAGCTCGCCGTGAGGCCGAGGGCGCCGAGACAGCGGCGCGGCGGCGCAGGGTGGGCTCAAACGAGCACAAGAGCCTGCCTGTCAGCCTCCTCCCTGCTTGTCTCGCTCGCATCGTTTCTCGGAGCGCGGCACTCTGGTGGAGCGAAGCCTGAGCGCACTATGGCCGCCTTGTAGAAGCACTCTGCGCACGGCTGCCACTCTACTCTTTGCCTGGGACGCAGCCATCGGGCCGGCGCGGCGGGTGTGGGTGAGCGGCCTGCCTGCCTCTCTGGTGACGACGCCAATGATCGACGACGCTGGGCCGCAGACGCGCCGGCCGTGCATGCCTTGCCCATCGGCGAGCACCGCAGCAACGAACTTCGTCCATCCATCTCCTCACGCTTGTCCACACTCCTCTTCTCATACACCTCGCTTGCCGCACGGTGCGACGGCCTCTCCGCTCTGTCACTGCAGACACCTCTGCTCCGGCGGCTTGCTGCGCACGGTGCAGAGATTCAGCAGCCCACCCGCATCGCGCTTGCGCACACACACGCAAGCTCCGCTGTCGCTCTCCCGCGGAGCACGTTCAGCTCTCTCTGCTCGGTTGGGCCACCCCAGAAGCTGCTCTCCGTCGGTGCTACTCCGAGCTGCTTCGGGCAGCACAGCTGCAGGCGCTGTGGCAGCGCATGTGCTTGGCCATGCTCGGGCCGCAGCAGCGTGGCTACGGCCATGCCCGCTGCCGGTGCGGACGTCGAGTGCCGAGTGGGACGCTCAGGCGTCTCCCGCGTGGGCATGGCGCGGCGAAGGAGCACTGTGCGACGGCGCGACGGTGAGCATGCAGTGTGTCAGCCAGGCTGCGAGACCGCTTCTGTCGGCGCCGCCGCTCCTTGTATGTGCATGCGCTCGATGGGCAGCCGGCGCGAGGCTGCAGCACGAGAGCATCTACCGCCATCGCGAAACGGAGGGCATGCATGCCGCACGCGAGCACGGGCAGCGAGCATGCATGCTGCAGCGCCACGAGCAAGAGCATCGAGCGCGGGACTGGGTCGCCAGTGGCTGCGCCTCGGTCAGGATGCAGCGGTGCCCGGCGCTGCAGCAGTGACGAGGCAATGCTGATGTGTGTACTCTGCTCTGCCGCCATCGTGTGAATGTGCTGTGTCCTGCGCCCTGTGGGTGCCTCGAAGACCAGCAGGCCCTTTTGGACCAAAGCGCGACGGCGACGTGGAGGCGGCAGCGACGAGCCTACAGCGGCAGTAGCGGGCACGACGTGCGGGTCAGATGCGTCTCAGGTCCAGCACGCGAGGAGTCAGACGAGGCTCCGAGGCTGTGCATGCGCTGCGCTGGCAGGAGAGGACGCTGCTCGTCCGCAGCCGTAGGCGAGTGCGATCTCGGTGCAGCCGCTGGCTATGGTTGCGCCCGAGCTGTCCTGTCCGCTGGCAGCGCTCAAACTTCCTGCGCTTTCCTGCATGATGCGTCTGTCTCTGGGACTCTGTGGGCCGCGAGCGGGAAGATGGAGAGCGGCGCCGCCGGGCGTCTCGGCAGTCGACGGGCGCATAACGCGCCGCGCCGCGGTGGTGCGGACGCGAGGAGGCCAATCCCGCCTCTCCGCGATCGCCGCGGCCGCTCGCCTGCCCCACCTGCCGCGGTAGCCAGGACGGCAGCAGAGCATGCGCCAGCAAGTTCGTCTGATCACACCTCGGCCGGAGCGCCCAACACCCAGCTTGCATGCTCGCCAGCTCCTGCGCGGCGCCCGGCATATCCGCAAGACGGCTCACGTGATGCGACTGCAAGTTTCTCCTCATGAAGGTCAAGCAGGCAGGGCAAGCTGTGTGAGCACAGAATGCAGAGCTCGGTGCTGTCTGCGGCCGCGACCCGAGCTCACGCGCGCCGGACCCCGCCGTGAGGCTTCGTGCCTCGAAGATCTCCCGGATCCTACTTTGTCCCGCACATTGTAACTCTTGCCGCTGTCTTTGACGCTCAGTCGCAGTCATGACTTGTCTAATCCCCGATTCAGCACGTCTACAAGGTCTACAGCTGTGGACTGTCATCGTCTGCGCCAATCCCGCTTTACCCAGAGCTTCTTCCTCCAGGCCACCCGCGACGGCGCAGTGCACGCGATGCTTCCGCATGCCTGCACGTGGCAGCCAGCACGTGGCTCGGCCGTTGATGCATGATGAGCCTCTCATGGCAGCACCCCTTTCCAGCTCCCAGACAAGCACCTCAGGTGCCTGTACCACTGTGCACCTTCGCTGTGCTAAGGACCAGCCTCAAGGCCGCACCTCGAGGCGTGATTTTGCCCACGCCTTGTGATGTGCGCGTTCGCAGCCCGGCGAGAGGCAAGCCTGTGTATTGTACGAGCTCTCCCATCAGCATACAAGCGCGATGGGCAGCACGGAAGCTGGCTTGAGCTCGAGACCGACACCGCCTGCAGCGCGCTGCTCGCCGGGGCGCGAATTCCCGATGATGCAGATCCGTCGCGCGCGCCAGCGTCGGCGCGTCGACGCGCCGTCGCTCCGAATTGCGTCGTGCTCAGTGTCGGCGGTCATGATTTTCGCGAGCGGCCCTGCTGAGAGCGCAGTAGGGAGTACTGTGTCCACCAAGAGTGCATCAGAAATCATGCGACTGGTGAATAGCTGGGTTCTGGATCCGAGGAGAAGCTGTAACGGCGGCTGCAGTCCAGCGCACGCGGGTCGGAGGGGGCGGGCTTCGTGGTGACGCGTCGTGCTACAGCCGAGACGCGCAGCGCGCGCCAGTCGCCGGCAGTGAGGCGACCAGACTTGGACTGCAGCGCTCAAGTAATCTACAGCACCTCATGCGCTTCATCACTGGACACCATCGGTAAGTGCGCCCGCAGCGAGAGGCGGTCTGGGGCGTGTGCGACGTGCTTCCCGGGGTGGACGTGCGCTGCCGCGGCGCGCGCGCGGAGTGCCGCCCGGCGCAGCGGAACAAGGGGCAGCGTCACGGGACCGGCGCTTCCAGGTGCCCGGCCTATCCAGCTGCGGCAGGCCCGGGCCGCAAGAGCAAGCGTCGGCGACCCGCCATCCGCATCGAGCAGCGCTGCATTTGTGGGCGGCACACGACAGCGCAGCGCCAGATGCAGCAGGCGCGGAAGCAGGTGGGCGCTGCGGCTGCGGCAGCCGGCTGCGTCTGGCTGCGGCCGTGCTGATGTGCGCCTGCCTTTCCTCCTCCCGCCGCCATCCTGACGTGCAGATGCTGTCCAGTCTCGCTGTCTGTCGTGCGCTGGCTGCTGTCGTCGCTGCGAGGATGCCGCGCTCTGTGCCTGCTCGAGGCACCGCCGCTGCCCGCGCTGGCCTCACCTCGGCGGGCGAATACGCGTCGCGCTCCGCCGGCTGCGGCATGAGGCAGCGGCGGCGATGCATGCGATGGAGGAGCAGCGCTGCACGAGCGATGCTGCGCAACAGCCGAGCGCCGCATCTCGCTCTCGGCGCCAACGTGCAGCAAGTCACGCCACGCATGACGCGCCCTCGCCCTCGCCCTCGCCCCGAGCTTCCAGCCTGCAGCGGCTGCTTGCCCGAGCTTCGGCGGCGCGGGCCCTGCGACGATCTTGATGCCAGCTTGCCACCTGCACTGCTGCAAATGATGGGCAGCACCGACATCCGCCGCTTGCTTCGTGCTTCGTCCGCGGCGAGGCACCGCGGGCACAGCGCAGCGTGTCCGACCTCGTCCAGCGCGAGCGCCAGCCTGCAACTGCAGTGTCGCCAGATCGTGCGCGTATGCTTTGATGGAAGCTCTTGCCCGTGTGAGGCCGCAGCTGGAGGAGCTGCCTACTGCGCGCTGTGGCATCGCCGGTGCCGAGATGCGCGCGGCAAGCAGGTGCAGAGAAGAGGCCCGAGAAGCGCGCTGTCTCATGCCCGACGCCGAGGCGCCGCCGCCCGCAACTCGACTGTACTGCTCCTGCTCCGCTGCTGCCTGCAGAGCCGCCCAGACTCCTCCTTGCTGCTCGCTGAGCGGCTGTTCGTCCGCTTGAGGCAGCCTTTCGTCTTCCGCCGGCTGCTGCTGTGGGCTGCTGACGAGGATGTGCGAGACGGGGCGGAAGGGTGCCGTCTGTCCTTGCCTTCAAGCAGGCGTCGTGGCTGCTGCGGCTCTGGTGCTCAACTTGCTGCTACCTGCTTCTCGCTCACCATCCGACCCCACCTTCCTCACACTTCACCTCGACCTTCTATCCCATGCTCTCTCCTTGCTGTGCCTCGACGCTCGAGTGCACCACGCTCGCACACCACCGACATCGTGCGGACGTGTACTACTCTGACCGAGTCGTGCATCCGGTCTCGCTACCTGAGCGGCTGTCGACGACTCTGTAGCTTCACCATCGCAGCACGGCTCTTCACGCACGCGGCTTTGGCTCTGCGCACTCGTGTTGCTGTGCCTTAGCGACATCGTCGAGCCCTGCTGAGCTTCAGCTCAGCAATTGACTAGCTCGCTGTTGAGCTGAAGTGCGGAGCCCCATTGTGCGTCTTCGCTGCCCTCGAGAGGGGCCTGCTCGAGTTGAGGCAGGATGCATCCTCTTCGTGCTCTGCAGCGTCGCAACGTCTCCCACGTTCGCTCGCCCGTGATGTCGCCACTCTGTCTCCCTCGGAGCTCAGGCTTGCTCGCGCCTCGAGCATAGCGTCGTCATCGGGCTCGCGACCGCACCACCTTCTCGCGTCTCGTGCTCTGCCTTCGTCTGCTATCGCAGACGTTAGCGCGGGCATGACATTCCGCAGCTTGCCCTCGTCCGCCCCAAGCTTTCGTCTTCTCTCTGACTTTGTGCTTTGCGGTGCTGTGAGTGGGTGCACACGTGGCGTATGCTGCGCTGCGTCTCCGACCTGTTGCACCATGCAAGAAGCTGCAGCCGGCGATGACCCACCGAACGAGGCTGGAAAGGAAGAGATGAATGCTGGCTTTGCATGTGAGTGACTAGACGACCTTGCTCGCCGCATCTTGCGGGACGAGCTGACGGCCGGGCGTCGAAGAGGACGCTCGGCTGGCGGCGCCGCTGCTGCAGCCGTCCATCGCTACAGCCGGCGCGACTGCCTTCTGCATATTACACTGCGGCGCCAGAAGCTACGCCTGATGACGCAGAACTGCTGTCCTCTCGGCAGCGAGGCGCGTCAGCGACCGTCTAAGCCTGAAGCGGCGCGTGCCCGGCCAAGGGATCACGTCCAAGTGACACCAGCCCGCGCATCACGATGGCACGCGCATGTGTAGCAGTAAAGCGATGTATTGGGTCACGCGCCGAGATGCAAGCAGCTGGGAATATGAGTGGAGTGTCGGGGGTCCGAGGAATGATGATGCGGAGACAGGGCACGGGACGATCGGCAGCAGCAGAGCGGGTCTAGAGCGGCGCCTTTGGCGGCGTGCGCGAGATGCGGAGATCGCGGTAGTCGAAGTAGAGCAGCACGACAAGGGTGGCGGCGACGAGCACGCCGCACGCGATGGCAGCATTGTAGAAGTCGCACCAGCCGCCGCTGCTGCCGGCCGGACACTTCTTGCCCATGCCGAGCGCCACGACGACGGCGCCGATCCAGAGCACGAGCAGCACCGCATCCCACGTCGTCTGCAGCTTGACCGTCGCGCGTGCGACGCGCCAGCGTGCCTGCAGCTGCATGTTGCCCAGCATGCCGAGCGGCGAGCGGCGCTTGCGACGCTTGCGCCGAGCACCACCGGGCAGGTGCTCCTCCTCATCCTCGGAGTCCGAGTCGCCGCGGCCGCGTGCGAGCAGCGTCGGATCGATGACGAGGTTGACCGTCGGCCCTGCGCCCATGCCGCCCTTCATACCCTTCATGCCCTTCATGCCTTTGAAGCCCTTTGGCGGCTTGCCCGCCTTGCCGCCTGCGCCACCGGAGAGCACGGGAATGACGAGCCCGCCGAGCCCGGCAGATGCGTCACCCGCGGCCACCTTGCGGCGCGGGTCGCAGCAGCACGGCCGCAGCACATAGACGTAGAGCAGCACCACGACGGTGAGGGCGCTGGCAATGTAGAGCACGTAGGCAGCGATCGTGCCCTTTGCAGCAGGCGGCGGTCCGACGGTCTTGATGAGCAAGGCACCGCCCAGACCGCACGCCAGCGCAGCGACGGCAGCGAGGCCGAGAAAGATGCGCAGCCACAGCACCACGCGCGGCCGCTCGGTGATCAGGCGGCCCTTGGCATCGACGCTGCCGAGCACCAGCTCGTCCTCCTCGCCCTCGTCGAGCTCCTCGTCGTCACCGCGACCGCCGTGGCTGATGCGCGGCGCGCCAAACTCCTTTTCGAGCATGCGCATGCGCTCCTCCTTGACGTACTCGGCCTCACCGGCGCCTGGCGGCCGGCCATAGGGGTGACCGTACGGTGCGTGTGCCCTCGAGGCGCCAGAGCGAGTCATCGTCTCGGACTCCCAGCCCGAGCCTGGCGGCGGCACCGTTGTATAGGCGTGACCGTCGGCAGAGAGGTGTCCAGCATACCTTGCGTGTTCGTGTCAGCACTGCCGTACGCAGCGGCAAGATGCGAGGCGCAGACTCACCAGCTCCTACTCCATGGTGGAAAGGCCGGCAGCTCGTCAGTCGGCCGTGCGTACTCGTCCCGCTGTCCGCCACCACCGCGTCGTCCAGGCAAATGATGAGCCGCTTCGACGCCGAAGAAGCCCGGGCCGCCCTCTTCCGCATCATACTCGCCCATCGGCGGCGGCGAGAGCGGCAGCGCGCGGGCATACGCGCCGCTGGAGCGCGACGCCACGGACGGCGGCGCGCCGGCGTACCAGTAGGCCTGCTCCGGCGACTGCCACGGCGGCGGCGAAGGCGCGGCGTGCATCGGCGCCCCGGCGCCCCACGGCGCATGGCCGGCCGAGGAGCGCGAGTACTGCGACGCGGGCGCCGCGCACGGCTCGGAGCCGTAGACGCTGCCGACCTCGAGCGACGTGGCGCGCTGCGGCGCCGGTGCGGCGTAGTAGCCGGCGTGCTCGGCGTGCAGCGGCGGCAGCGAGTAGCGGCCGTGTGGCGCCGACGCCGGGGCGTAGTACGGCGCGGCGGCGCGGGCGTAGTCGCCGAGGTCGCGCTCCGAGTAGCCGTCGTCGTCGGCGTGGGCGTGCCAGGCCGCCTGCGCCGGCGTGCCGCCGCGCGAGGACATGGCACTGCAGCAGATGTGGCTGGGCGGCGGGTGCAGCGCGCGGCAGTCAAGCGATGGTCGTCGAGGGATGAAGAAGGGAAGGCGTCAGGGTCGTGCGAGTCGTGAGGGTCGTGAGCGGAGCGTGAGGGTCGTGAGGCAGGCGGCCGAGGCGCTGTGGGTCGTGAGGCGAGGCGCAAGGCCGGCGGCGGAGGGCGGGCGGCGGCTGCCGCTGCGGCGGGAGCGGTGCTGCGCGGCGTGGGGAGGATGTGGACGGGAGCCGACGAGGAGCGCAGGCGCGAGAGAGGGGCCCGACGAGGCGATGCACGCCCGGCCCCCGCCAGCCGGCCGCGCGCGCAGCAGCAGCAGCAGCAGCAGCAGCAGCAGCAGCAGCAGCAGCAGCAGCAGCAGCAGCAGCAGCAGCACCCATGCCATTCCCGCCGCCGGCGCTCGGGCCGCGCTGCGCTGATGCTTCGCCATCACCTGCTGCTGATGCTGCATGTCTGCGCCGCTGTGCCATCATTCAGTGTCGTGCTGCCGCTCAACAAGGCGCATGCTCGCCGCAGGTCGCTGCCAGAGACGCTGCCAGAGGGCTAGCAAACACGCGCGCGCATCACCCCACAAGAGCCGCCGCGGCGCGCGCCGCCGCGTGCCTGACGCTTTTGCTTCAGCCGAGCGTCAGGGGCGAGAACGTGCCGCGGCGGCCGCCGACCCTGCGCTGCTTGCCTTGGCAGGCGCGGCCGGCCGGCAGCGGTATATTTCGGGCCTCCACGTACGCCGCTGCCGGCGCTGACGCTGCGGCCGCTCAGCGAGCGTCGCACCTGCTGCGGCTGGCAGAGCAAAGCATCGTCGCGGCCGCTGGCTGCTGCTCTGGATGTACAAGCGTGATGCTGGTGCTGCGTCGACGGTCGGTCCAGCTGCCTACGCGGTGCACGGCGCGGGGCAGCGCGACGTGCTGCTGGCGCAGAGGCGAGGCGGCGTGGCGCGCGGCGGCGGCGGCGGCGGCGGCGGCCGCGCTGCATCTGCGCCGGGCGGCTTGCTTCTCCACACCCACGACTCCACCTCGGCGCCGCTCCTTCTGCTCGCCGCACCTGCCGCGCCTCTCTCTGCTCCATCTTCACCGTCTACACTTCCTCACACGCCGCCGCCGCCATGTCCGACAAGGACGGCAACCTCGATGCCGTGCCCGCCGACCAGCGCCAGGGCTGGGGCCAGGTGCGTGGGCCGTCCGTGCGCGCCGCAGCGAGGCGGGCCGATCGCGATGGCCGCGCCGCAGGCGTCGTCAGGCACGCCCGTGCGATGGCAGCAGCATGCAAATGCGCCGCACTGGCAGCGCAAGCAGCGCTGCGATGCTCGTCAGGAATGGCATCAGGCCTTTCGTTACGGCAGCTCAGGCCGTGTTGCACCCTGCGGCGCATCCCGGACCCATCGCTGCGGCCGCGACGCGACGTGTCCCCGCGCTCAGGTCCGTGCTCACGCTCATCCACCTTGCAGTTCCTCAAGTCCATCGCCTCCGTCTCGGGCGACCTCAGCTCCATGACGGCGCCGTCGTTCATGTGCGTGCGGCAATGTGCAGCAGCGCCATGTGGAGCGCTGCCCTTGTCTGTGCTGTGCAAGGCTGACACTCTGTCTCTGCAGCCTCTCGCCTGTCTCGCTGACTGAGTACCCGTCGTAGTGAGTAGATTGTAGGCGCTTGCGCATGGCGCTGCTGCTGATGCTCTCTCGCCAGCTGGGGCGAGCACCCGGAGCTCTTTGCCGCCTGCACCAAGGGCGCCGACGATGTGGAGCGCATGTGCAACGTGGTGCGTTGCGCACTCACGGCGCTGAGCACAGGACTGTGCGCTGACGCCGCTCCGGCAGCTGCGCTGGTTCATCGCCACGCTCAAGGGCCAGTACACGTCGCGCAACACGTCGATGGGCAGCGAGAAGAAGGTGAGCGGCGCAGCAGCGGGTCGCAGGGCATGGCTGACGTTGCTTGCAGCCGCTCAACCCGGTGCTCGGCGAGCTCTTCCTCGGCACGTGGCCGAGCCAGAACGACGAGGGCGAGACGACGCTGGTGGCCGAGCAGGGTGAGTGGAGCGCGACGTGGTGGAGGGCATGCATGCTGAGCGGCGTGCGCGGCAGTCTCGCACCACCCGCCCATCACTGCCTACCACCTCGCCAACGAGAAGGCCGGCGTGTCGCTCGAGGGCCACTCGGCGCAGAAGACGTCCTTCACGGGCCGCTCTATCATCGTCAAGCAGATTGGCCACGCCATGCTGCGCGTCAAGAACGCAGAGGGCAAGGAGGACCTGTACCTCATCACGCTGCCGACGCTCGGCATCGAGGGCATCCTGTGGGGTGAGTGCTGCGGTGGCAGGCGCGGTGCAGCAAGGCTGACACGCAAGCGGCAGGTGCACCGTACATTGAGCTCTCGTGAGTAAGAGTTGCGCAGCTGCTGCCACGCCTCCACTAGCTGACCCTCGACACAGCGGCACGAGCTACATCAGCAGCAGCACCGGCTACACGGCGACGATCAACTACGCCGGCAAGGGCTACTTCAGCGGCAAGGCGCACTCGTTCAAGGCGGGCATTGCGCCGTCGGCGCAGCCCACGCACCCGCTCTACTCGATCGAGGGCGAGTGGGCGGGCGTGTCGAAGTACAAGGGCAAGGCGCCGGGCAAGGACACGACGTTCTGGGACGCGTCGTCGGAGCGGCGGGAGGTGCAGGTGAAGCCGCTGGCGGAGCAGGGCGACATGGAAAGCCGCAAGGTGTGGGCCAAGACGGCCGAGGGCATCCGCGCCGGCAACTTCGACGCCGCCAGTAAGGACAAGACGCGCATCGAGGTGAGTGCGGCTCGAGGTGGCAGTCGTGTGATGCCGGCGCTGAGGCCATGCGCAGAACGAGCAGCGGCAGAAGCGCAAGGACGAGACGGCGGCCGGCACGCCGCACCAGCTCGAGATGTTCGTGCACATCCCCGAGGATCAGGAGTGTGAGTCGTGCTGCGCGTGCACGCCGCCTGCACCCATGCTGAACTGCCGGCGCAGACACGAAGCTCGCCGCCGCTACGAGCGGCATCAAGCCGACGACGGAGGACGGCTACCGCCGCAAGCCGCGCGTGCACTAGGCGCCGCTCCGGACACACATGCATCGGCCTTCGCTAGAGCAATCCACATCGGTTCCCTGCCCGCTCACACATCGGTTCCCTGCCCGCTCACCAGCCCCACGTGCCCGCGCCCTGCCTCACCAGCCCCACGTGCCCGCGCCGCCCTTGAAGCCCTTGTCGCCGCCGGTAATCTCGGGCGTGATCCAGCTGCCGTAGAAGTCGCCCTCCTGCGGCACGACCTGGTCGTCGTCGACTGGCGTGCACGTCAGCAGAGGGCCTGAAGCGTCTGGAGTGCCTCGCACGCACCGAAGCAGCTCCAGCCCTCGCCCTTGGTGTTGCTCGACGCGTAGAAGCAGAGGTAGTCCTTGATGGGCGCAAAGGCGGGCGTCGGTGCCGGGTAGCTCCAGATGCGGGCGCGGGCAGTGAAGACGTCGTGGTACAGCGCCTGGCCCTTCCACTCGCACAGCGTGCGCCGCGCCGCCGAGGGCTTGAGCAGGTCGAGGCGCACCGCCGAGGGCGGGAAGTAGTACTTTGGACGAGGGGTCAGCGATGCGCCTTGCGACGTCGGCGGCACCTCGATGCGAGGCACGGCCCCCTCTAGGCGACATCACAGCCTGTGCCGTCTGCACAGCCACGCTGCACGGCTCACCGTCGGCGGGTGGCTCGTCTCGAGGACGCGGTAGCCGTCAGTCGTGTCTGCGAGCGTCGTCTCCGTACCCTGGGCGTCGGTCCAGACGACGCGCAGGCGCGCCGCGGTGCGCTCAGCGCGGGCAGGGCGCGGGTACGTCCAGACATTCTCAGGCGCGCGTAGCTTGGGCGGCATGCTTGCGGCAGGCGGGTATGGCTGGCTGGTCTTGCTTGAGGCGCAGGCGAGCCGAGTGACGAGACGAGGCGACACGGCGTCCTGGATCTGGAGTGGAGGCAAGCGTCGCGTCGGCGCACCTGTCACGCGGCGGCGCGTGTGGCGCTCGGGTGAGCTCAGCAACAGCCCCGCCCCGCAACGGCACCTCGCGCTCTTCGGCGCCTGTGTCAGCCCACACTCGGTGCTTCGCCTCCATCATGAGCACAGCTCGCTGCATGGCGCAACATGACGCTTGCTCGCCTCGGCGTGCTGCTCTATGTGTGCCGCAAGTCGGACGACATCGGGCAGTCAGAGGGTGAGCGGCCTCATCTGTGGTGGGCATGCGGCAGCTGGCGAGCACAAGGCGGCGCGCCGGCGGCATCGGGTGCCTGGCGGACATGGCGGCCTTGGCGCGCGTGCGTGCGGAGCGTGGGCACGTCCGGGAGGTGCTTCGCTCCACCCCGCCGGCCGTGCTCCTCGCCTGCCGCAGAACACCAGTCGAGTCGCAGGCTGCGACTCGCAGCGCGGCAGCAGCAGCAACCAGGTGGCAGCATGCAGCAGACCAGCAGCGCCCCTCTCTCGCTCTTGCTGCGCGCCTGCTTGCAGCATCTGCGCAGCGTCTTATCGCAGAGGAGGCGCGCGATCGATGCGCGTGCGAGCCTGATCGCCAGAGCGCAGGTACACAATGGCCTCTTGACCCCTCTCTGGAAAGGTGCGTGCTCCCACAGGAGCGCTCCGAAGCTTCCAACGCTGCGGCAGTGCTGTACCCCACGCCGTGCGCTGCGCCCGGCGGGCTTCAGGAGCTTGCATCTCAGCTCACGGCGCACGCACCCCGCTCGACGCCGGCCGGCACCGGCGGCCTGCAGGAGCAGCGGACTCTGGACTCAGCCGAGTCAGGTGAAAGCATGAACAGCAGCAGCTGCAGGCTTCTCTGCGCTCACTCCCCGCGCGCTGCCATCATGCGAGCTTGCGCAGCGCAGAGAGCTGCACGGCCGCGAGGCGAAGGGCGCCGCCGCCGCAGCTCGCATCGCGCGAGATGATGCAGGTGCAGAAGAGGACGCCGTGCGAGCAGAGGTGATGCGAGCACGACGTGGCTGATGCTGGCGCTGGTGCGTGCGGCGCTCACGCTGCGCGACGTGCGGCTTGGCTCGCCAAGGCTTGGCTCCGTGTGCGGAGCCGGCGGCGGCGCTGCGCTGCATGCTGCAGCGCTGCTGCAGGCGTGAGCGGTGCGGTGCGGAGCGAGGCGGCATATGCATCGCGGGGGCGGGGATGGCCCCTCTCGCCTCTCCTCGCCCGCCTGCGGCGCCGCGCCGTGCCGCGCCGGCGGCGGGCTTCGCCGTTGCGCCGCAAGGCGCGGTGAGTGAGGCGAGGGCGCGCCTCGCCCGACCGTGACCGGCATCGGCCCAGATGTTCATAAGCAGCAGCCGCCTCGGCCCGCTTCCTCGCCAGCTCCTCCTTCCCGCCGTCCACAGCCGCAAGCCCTCGCCGTCGCTCACGCCACGCCGCACGCACACCGCAAGCCGCACACAAGCACACCGCAGTCCCGCCCACCCGCACACGCGCGCGCCTCGCTCGCCATGTCCGCCTCGGCCGTCGCGGCACCGGCCGCCGGCAGCAGCAGCGCCAGCAGCAGCAGTGGCGCCGCCATGTCGCCCGTGCAGCAGACACTTTCGCGCCACAGCGTCGCCACGTCGGGCGGGCCGGGCGCCGGCAAGGTGCGCCTCGACGCGCTCCTCGTCGGCGGCCAGCGCCACCTCTTCGACTTTGAGCCCGAGACGACCGTCGAGCAGGTGCGCCGCACCTTCTGGGAGGAGTGGCCCGCCGGTGAGTGCGCGCGGCAGGTGCAGAGCAGGGCGCGGTAGCTCCGCAGGGGCGCAGATTCAGAGACAGGCGCAGGGATCGCTGCTGCGTGCTGCGCAGTGTTGAGCTGAAGGCTGGGCACGCGAATCGCCGTGGCTGGCCCATCGAGCGGGTCACAGTCCGCCTTGCTCTGCAGCAGCGCCCTTCGCAGCGGCATACAGCTCGGCTCCTCGCCTCATCTGGCGCTGTGCTCACACGCCGTCGACAGACTGGCCGCTGCGTCCGCCACATGCCTCCTCGCTGCGCATCCTCCACATGGGCCACTTCCTCGACGACCGCGCCCCGCTCTCCGGCGATGGGCCAGCGGCGGGCGGCGGGCCGGCAGCAGGGCCCATGCCGCTCGGACGCACGACCGTCGTGCACGTGCTGATCAAGCCTGTCAAGACGGAGAGCATCCGAGGCGATGGTGAGCAGCCTGAGTCAGCGCCCCGGCAGCGCACGCGTCTGACCCTTTGCGCTCGCCAGACGAATCGCTCAAGAAGAAGGACGAGGTGCCGTCCAGCTGCTGCTGCGTCATCTGCTAGGTCTCTTCCGCTCGGTCCGCTGTCCAGATTATCCTCGTCACCGTCTCTTGCGCTCTTCAAGCCACGGCAGCCACAGTCACAAGTGTCTTTCTCCGGTGTAATTGTACCAGCACATCGTCCGTTCACGCTGCGCGGCCCAGGAGTGAGCCCAGGCCCGCCGCTGCGGCGCCCAGAAGAGAGCGCTGGCTGCAGCAGGCGGCGATGGTGCGCACCGTCGGCTCCTGGAAGAGCGTCACGTAGTCCGCGGTGACCTCGAACTCCTTCTTGAGGCGCGTGATCAGGCGCACGGCCTGCAGCGAGTTGCCGCCGGCGGCAAAGAAGTCCGTCTCGACCGAGACTGGAGCGCGCTGAGATCAGCGGTGGACGCGCAGCTGAACGGGATGGGCACTCACTCGTCGTCTCGTCGACCTCGAGCAGCTGCGCAACGATGGTGCGCACACGGCGCTCCACCTCGGTCGCGGGCTCGGCGAACGGTCGCTCGGCGCCCTCTGTCGTCGCATCTGCAAGGGTGTTGCTCGGCATCGGCAGCGCCTTGCGGTCGACCTTGCCGTTCGACGACAGCGGCAGGGAGGAGAGGTAGATGACGCGTGCGGGGACCATGTAGCTCGGCAGCCGCTTGGCAACGTAGTGCTTGACCGGGTCGACGCGCGGCAGACGCAGGCTCGAGCCCGACGGCCATGCGCGCTCGAGAAGCTGCGCCTGCGAGACCGGCCCGCAGAGCAGCACCTGAGCGATGCGGTGCTTGCTGTCCAGCGCGTGTGCCTCGACGAGGCTGCTTGTCGCCGCGTCCAGCCGCGGGATCGGGCAGCTTCCGATGCCGTGCTTGAGGCCGCGCGTCTGCAGCCGCCACGCAGCGCGGCCTACCTCGAGCGCATCGCGAAGATCGGCCAGCAGGCACACGACGAGCCTGCTGCTGGCAAGCGTCGTGCCGTTCTCGCCGAGCGCGCCCGTGGCGTCAATCTCGCGAGCCTCGGCGGGCGTGCCGATGGGCTCGAGGCCTGCGCCCGTGACGCGGAAGAGCGACGGCTCGTCGAGGCCTTCGATCGCGCCTCGTCGCACGAAGAGCAGCATTTCGCCGGACGTAGAGAGCGACGAAGAGGCGGATTTGCTGGCAACGCTGAACGTGCAGAGCACGACGTCCTCTTGCGGGTCGATGACGTCTGCAAGCCGCGAGGTGCCGTCGCACGGCTCCAGACAGGCGCCTTGCCGTGCCGCAGCGTCGGAAGCAAGGCCCAGCATGTAGCCTGCTTCCCACGTGGCGAGCTCACGCCAGGCCTTACCATACGCTGGCTCTATGGCGGGCTCGTGCGCAACGATGGAGAGGCGGAGCGTGCCCTCGGCCAGAGGAGTGGTCGTCGGAGGCTGCTTGACGAGCACGAGGCTTTGACGCTGTAGATGGATGTAGTAGATGCCCGCCTGCACCTCGTGACCGGGCCCGACCTCGAGGAAGGCGCGGCAAGGATAGAGGCCGCCTGCCGACGGATAGGCGTACTTCCACGAGTCGCCCAGCTTGAGCGCGAAGAAGCTCGACGCGAAGAGCTTGACATCTGTTGTGCGGCCAGGCGCGATGCCGTGCGGGAGGTCGGGGCCCAACGCCTGGTCGAGCCAAGCATGCACCGTCTGGGCCGGGAGGGTCTGAGACTCGAAAGAGCGATACGACTTGCGCTGGACCACGAGCGTCTCGTCGATGGGGGCGCCGGGCACCTCGAGCGCGTCTCCCGACGCAGCCAGGATGCCGAGCTGCCGGTCGCGGAAGGCGGCCTTCTCGACAGGATCCATCTCCGGGGCCTCGTCGCCAGCCTGCTCAGTCGTGATGAAGGCGACGAGCGTGCGGTCTGGCTGCAGAGCGACGACCGACTGCTTGACGCCGACGATGCCGTCGATGGTGCTCTCGATCTCCGTCAGCTCGACGCGGTGCCCGCCGTCAGTCTTGACCTGGCTGTCCATGCGCCCGAGGATCTCGATGGTGCCGTCGGGCAGGTAGCGTCCGAGGTCGCCGGTGCGATACAGGCGCTCACCCGAGGCCGGATCAGTCACGAAGCTGGCCGCTGTCTTGGCGGGATCCGTGTAGCCGATGGCGAGGCCCTTCCCAGCAATGACCAGCTCGCCAGTCACCCACGTCGGCGCATGCTGCAGAGGCGAGACGCTGCTGAGCACGTGCCAGCGCTGATTCGCCAGCGGACGGCCGTAGGGCACGCGCCGCCGGGTGTCGACCATCTCGTCGCATGGGTAGGCAATCGACCAGATCGAGCACTCGGTGGCGCCGCCGAGCGACCACAGGCGCAGTCCCGAGTGCTCTGCACGCACACGCTGCACGAGCGGCGCAGGCACGACGTCGCCAGACACCATTGCCAGTCGGAGCGATGCCAGCTGCTGCGGCGTGTCGGCGATCTCCAGGAGCATCTGCAGCGCGACCGGCACGCTATTCCAGATGGTGCAGCGATGCCGCATGACGAGCTCGAGCCAATGAGCTGGATCACTCTCGGTCTCCTGCGACACCGTCACGAGACGGCATCCGAGGCCGAGGAGCGCGAGATCGAAGACGCTGAGGTCGAAGCCGAGGCGCGAGACGGCAAGAAGACAGTCGTCCGACGTGATCGAGAAGCGCGAGAAGAGGTCCCAGCAGGTGTTTGCGGCGGCCTCGTGCGAAACGACGACGCCTTTGGGCTCGCCCGTCGAGCCTGACGTGTGGATGATGTATGCTGGCGAGCTCGGCTGGGCGCCAGAGGTGAAGTCGGGGTGCTCATCGTCGACGTCCGGCACCGTGGCGTCCAGAGCTTGAACGCGCACCGCCGGGTCTGCGAGGTCGCCTCGCAGCTTGGAAACGGCTTCTTCGTCGGCGAGGACAATCGTGCAACGACAGCCGTGCAGAATCTTGGTGATACGAGCAGGCGGCAGGTCGGTGGCGAGCGGCACCCATGCTGCACCTGCATAGTGAGCAGCGAGGGCGGCGGCCGCTTGACGCCAGCCCCGCTTGGCGAAGACTGCCACCTTGCGCTCGCCTCGCGGGACGCCGTCGAAGAGAGGCTCGAGCAATGCGGCCGTGCGCGTGGCCTTGACGAGCAGGGCGCCATAGCTGACGACCAAGCCGTCAGGAGCGCAAATGGCGGCGCGCGTCGGCTGCGTGGAAGCGATCTGTTGGAACGCAAGGTGCAGGAGGTCAGGCGCGCCGACATTCTGCTGCGTCGAGTTGGCCTGCTGCCGCGCTTCGAGATCCGAGCCGAGCCGAACGTCAACGGGCGCATCCCAGGCACGCTCCTTTGGCAGCGAGTCAAGCACCGAGGTGAAGGCCCTGAACATTGTGTCCAGCATGCCAGGCGGAAAGACGCCGTCGCGGCAGTCCCAGCGCACCATGAGGCCTCCGTCGCTCTCCTTGATTGCCTGGAAGTCGACGAGCACGCCCGGCGTGGAGCTCACGCCATACACACGCCGGCCTCCGAGGTTGCGCTCAAAGTGCCCGAGATCGAGCGCGTGGTTGAGGATGCTTGTGAAGACGAAGCCGTTGGACTTGTAGTCGATGCCGACGCTGCGCATGTGCCGCATGAGTTCGATGCCGCTGAACATTGAGTGCGCTATGTCCTGGCCGAGCTGCTTGGTGGCACGCGCGGCCTGCGTCGCCAGGCTCTCGCTCGCGGCGGCCGACAGTTCCAGCAGAAGCGAGGACGTGAAGTCGCCGAGAACGCGGGAGAGGTCGGCGTGCGATGGAAGCGAGAGGCGGTTGAAGATCGTCAAGTTGATGGCCATGAGCGGCGAGCCGGACCAGCGGCTGAGCACGGCTGCGTACACCGAGGCCAGCAGAGCCGTCTCATTGGTGCCCCGCTGCTTGCAGAGAGCTTCCGTGCGGAGCCACACATCAGCACTCAGCCGATGCTGGTAGCGACGGAAGGCCGGCGGCAAAGCAGAGCCGAGCTCGCGCGGCAGCGTCGGAAGCTCAGGTGCCGCTGCGAAGCTCTGTGCGCGCTCCGTCCAGTACGCTCGGTCAAGGGCGTACGCGCGAGACTTGCGGCTGGCTGCTTGCGCAAGGACACAGTCGCGGAACGTGAGCTCGAGCGGCGCGAAGCTCGGACTCTCCTGCTGCAGCTGCGCGCGCAGTTCCTCCAGGATGAGGCCGATGCTGTAGAAGTCGAGCGGCAGCAGGTCGATGGCGATGTGCAGGAAGGCACGTCCCGGCGCAAGGATTGTGAGGCGCTGTTGCAGCAGCGGCGCCTCATCAGCCGGCAGAATTTGCGAGCACATCTCCTCGCGGATGCTCTGCAGAACGACACTCTGCTCCTCTTGGTCGCCCATGCCGTCGAGGTCGAGCACCTCGATCTGCACATCGGGCACTTCGGGCAGGACACGCTGCGTCAGAGTGTCCAGATCGAACACTACGCGCAGGGCATCGTGTCTCTGCACGAGGCTGCGCAGCGCAGTCTGGTAGCGCTCGACGCGCAGCGGGCCTGTAAGCTCGATCTCCTCGTAGATCTGCGATGCGGATCGTCAGGCACGTAGGTCCGGGAGCCAGGAGAGGACAGTAACGCACCTGGCAGCCAATGGGCGCCAGCCCGTCGACCGCGGCGGTGCGCCCGAAGAGATACGCCGACTGCATGTCCATGAGCGGGAAAGGCTCATAGCGCGCAGCCGGGTCCGGAACGATCGTCTTGGGCGCGTCGGCGTCCAGCGCAAGTGCGCCGCCAGCGGCGCAGTGCTTGCGAACATGCACAGCCAGACTCTGGGCGTCTTGCAGACTGCCGACGTCTGTGAGGCCGATGGAGATGCCGAGGCGCTGCTTGATGAGACTGCTTGCACGCATCAGCTGGATCGAGTCCAGCCCGCGCTGTGCCAGCGTCGCGCCTTCGCCTGGCGCTGCTGCCGCCAGCGTGGCACCGAGCACCTCGCTGATGATCTCTTCGATGTGCGCTGCAAGCTCGTCCGAGTGTTCCGTTTCCGCCAGCGCTGCCTGTACTTGAGAGCGCAGAATGTGCTTGCCCACGGGCGTCTCGAGGCTGTCCTCGCGCCAGAGGATCGGCAGATCCTTGCTTTGGCTGGCAAGCAGAGAAGCGCACAGGCGACGCTGCACCTTGCCCGACGTCGTCTTGCAGATGCTGCGAGGCGGAATGAAGACGATCGACGACAGTGGCACCTCGGTGGCGTCCCACACGCCACACGCGAGCTCCTCGGCAAGAGCGCGGCGTGCAGCGGCATCCGTCACGCGAACGTCTTTCGCGTCCCTGACCTCGGTCACGAGGATGATCTCCTGCCCTTCCGGATCCAGCGGCACGGCAAAGGCGGCCGCACAGCCGGGACGCAGAAGCTCGGGCGCCGCGTCCGCGACCTCGGCCTCGATGTCTGTCGGAAACTTGTTGACGCCGCCAAGGATGATCATGTCGCGCTCGCGGCTGGGCCATGTCGTATGGTCAGTATGCGCTTGTGTGAGGCGATGGCCGGACAACGCGGACGACTCACCCGCTGACGACCAGATGCAGGCGCTCGTCGCCGCCTCGAGGCACCAGGCGGCCCAGGTCACCGGTGCGCAGCCAGCGAATGGCGGGATCTGTGCCTTCCAGGCGCGCGTAGAAGGCAGTCTGACTCAGCTCTTGGCGGCCCCAGTAGCCGATCGCCAGACTCTGGCTCGTGACCCAGATCTCGCCCTCGCAGCCCGGCGGCACCTCCCTGCACGTCTGCAGGTCGACGATGCGGATGTCGGTGTCGCGGTGCTTGGCGGGGCCGAGCAGCACATAGCCCTCGGCACTGATGATGTCGCCGTCGATCTCCTTGGGGTAGTCGTTGCCCGTCACGTAGACGCAACTCTCTGCGAGGCCGAAACTTGGGCGGGCAGAGCTCGGCGAGAGGCCCATCGGCGCGTACAGCGCGAGGAACGCTCGCAGGGTGTCGGGCCGCACCGGCTCGGCGCCGTTGATCAGGATGCGCATGTACGACAGATCCAGCGGCCGTCCGTCGTACTTCTTGACTACGAGCGCGGTCGAGATGAGTGTCGGACGTGCGGTGCATGAGCGCAGCACTCACCTGCCAAGGCCCACGCGAAGTTCGGGCCCTGCGAGAAGCTGGCCTGGAACTTGGACATGCCCGTCATCCAGATCATCGGGTTCTTGATGAACTCAATCGGGCTCGCGTAGAAGCCCTGCGACGAGCCCCACAGCGCACAGAGGTACGAGCCCACGAGGCCCATGTCGTGCCCGGCCGGTAGCCTGGCGGTGCCTGCGTCAGCGGCGACGACGAGATGGTCCGAGCTGGCACGGCTCACCAGCTGAACACGCGGTCGCCCGGCACGTGCTTCGAGGCATAGCCGATGGCCTCGAGATTCGCACGCAGTGCCCGGTGGGTGACCATCACGCCTGGTCACACCGTCAGCACGAGCGTGGGAGGTGGCTGCGCTCATGGGCCACTCACCCTTTCCGCCGTCGCTCGTGCTGCCCGAGGTGTACTGGATGAAGGCCAGGTCATCGTCGGCCGGCCTGTGGAAGGCGCCGTAGTCGACGGGAAAGCCGTCGGGCTTGAGGCTGTCCGTCGTCTTCCACGTCAGCGGCGGCCACTCGACGGAGCGGCCGTTGCGTGCCACGAAGTTGCGCATGCGCGACAGGCCGCTCGAGACGAAGGCGGCGCGCCAGTACAGCACCGACGTCAGGCACATCTTGGCGCCGCTCTCCTTGGCGATGCGCGAGAAGGCCGGCAGGCGCGCCTGCAGCTTGGTCGGGTCGGGCGGGTACGCCGGCACGGCCACTGGCGGTACGTCAGCTGCGTAGCCTCTCGCGAGCCGGCTCGCACTGCCGCACTCACCTGCGCCCGCGAGAAAGCATCCGCAGAACGCCGGCCAGTAGTTGAGGCCGAACTCAAAGACGCAGAGCACGCGGTCGCCGGGCTGCACGCCGCACTCGTCGCGGAGCATGCGCGCCACACGCGACGCCTGCTCCCAGAGCTCGGCATACGTGAGCTGGCCGGGGGGCCGTCAGCGCTGAGCCACGGGCGGCTGCGGGCCAGTCTCGACACTCACCGAACGCGTCACCTGGAGGTCGTACTTGCCCTTCGGCTCCGTCCAGTTGAGCACCTTGTAGTCTGGACTAGTCTGTGCGCGCCAGCTAAGCACGGCGCCGAGGTGCGAGAGCTCGGCCGGCGGCATGAGCCGCTCGGCGAGCCAGCGGCGGTTGCGCTCCTCGTCAGACCAGCCCTCGCGCTCGTCGAGCGAGTGCTCGAGGGGCGTGCGAGGGTCATGCAGCGCGATCTCCATGGCGGACGTGCCGCTGTTGGATGGGTGTGTCTGTTGGTGAGCAGTGGAAGGCAAGCGGCGGGAGGCAGAGAGGTGGGTGAGGTGAGAGGGACAGACAGACGGCGCTGCTCTGCTCATGTAAGGCCCTCAGGGCTGCGGCTCTTGCGCCGCTTTCTTGCTCTCTGCGCCGGCATCTGCGAGTGAGCGCACGTCTTGTCCTCGCCGCCGGCTTCAGGAGTCAGTGTGGCTGCCTGCGCCGGCACCCCTGGCGCTGCACCTGGCACAACAGTGCTGCTGCCGCGCTGTGGGGCACCGTGCGCTGCTCTGCAAAACCTCACCGCCGTCGACGTGCCGCCATGACACCATGCGGCGCCCAGCTCGGCTCTCGCTCCCCGGCGGAGCCGCTCGATAGCGCCTTGCTTTGAGTGCGGCTATGGAGGGCGCAGTGAGTCGGTGGGGCTCGGGCGTCGCTTCGCGCAATGCGCTCGAGGCGTGCGCCTCTCGCAGCTTAGGGGCTCCGGTGCCGGCGGCAATCAGGGCCATCGAGTGCACTTGCAGTGCGACAGGGGCGCCCCTGAGCTGAAAGCGAGTGCCTCCTCGCCTCTGCGGCCAAGGCGAAGCGACGGCCGCCGAGGATGCACGCGCACAACAGCGACCCGGCCGGCGCTCTGCTAGCTGACCGGCACAGACGCGATTGGCACGCGTGTGGGTGCGAATGCGAGATTGTGGCTGCGGCTGAGCGCAAGGCCGCCATATTCCGCTTGGCTCGTTGTTGTGGTGTTGCGGTCAGGAGGCAGCGGCGGCGGCGGCAGGCGGCTCAGGGGTCGTGCCCGCTGCTGCTCTCCACGAGCGCGAGATCACGTGGCGCGCCGTCGGCCCGAGCCGGCCGCCGCGCCCGCCACGCCGAGCTTCCAGCCGCTGCGCCGCGCTTCCTCCACAGCGGCGCCGCTGACTGCAGCAGCCGCCGCACAGCTGCTTGCCTCCGCACCGCATCCATCTCACACACACAATGTCGCTGGCCCGGAACCCCGCACGCCAGCTGCTGGCACAGGCCTCGTCGTCGCTGCGTGCGCCGCGCAGCGCCGCGCGTGTCGCCGTCGCCGGCGCCCGCCTGCCGCGCGCCACCCGCCTCGTGGCGCCCATGTCGACCAGCGCGCCGCGCCGCCTCGCCGACGCCAAGGGCACGCCCGCCGAGGAGTCGGCCGAGAGCAAGGAGTCGGCGGTGGGCAAGGGCCTGGGCATCAAGGAGACGCCCGACGCCAAGGGCGCCGCCGCGGCGCCGGCGGAGCACGAGGCGAAGCTGAAGGAGAAGGACGCAAAGATCAAGGAGCTGCAGGTGAGTCGTGCAAGGGGCGAAGAGAGAGGCGCAGCGATGGCATCGTGGCGAAGTTCGAGCGGGCCAGTGCACGCTGCTGTCACTGCCGTGACGCAGAACGACTTTGGCACAGCCAGGCTCGGCAGCAGCGCGCCCTGCTCCCGAGGCACTTCTTCGCGCAGATGCTTGATCACTTGCTCAGCCAAGGTGCTGATTGCGCGACGTCGAGCATGTACATGAGCGCACGGACAGCGGAGCTTCTCCGCTCTGGACTCGCTGTGCGCAAGGCTGCAGCTGTGTAGTGATGCCACCAGGCCTGTGCCGGAGACTCGCGCGGCGTCGCCGTGCCTGCGAGCTTGTGCTGACCCCCAATCGCTGAGCAGGACCAGGTGCTGTACGCCAAGGCGGACCTGCAGAATATCCAGCGGCGCTCGAGCGAAGAGAAGACGCAGGCGTCGGACTTTGCCATCACCAAGTTTGCGCGCGACCTGACGGCGTCGCTGGACGTGCTGCAGCTGGCGCTCAAGAGCGTGCCCGAGGCGCTGCGCCAGGCGCCCAAGGAGCTGCCGTCGGAGGACCCGCGGCGCGCCGTGGCGGAGCTGTACGACGGCGTGGAGCTGACGAGCAAGAGCATCCGCGACATGCTCGCCCGCCACGGCGTCACGACGTACGACCCCACGGGCGAGAAGTTCGACCCGGTGCTGCACGAGGCGCTCTACCAGGCGCCCGTGCCGGGCAAGGAGCCGGGCAGCGTGCTCGAGTGTTCCAAGCTCGGCTTCATGATCAAGGGCCGCGTGCTGCGTGCGGCGCAGGTCGGCGTGGTGCAGGAGGCGTGAGGGGCGCCAGGGCCGGACACGACGGGTAGAGCCGTGGCGAGCGCAGCATGGCTGGCGGCCACGGCAGACGGGGCATCAGCACATGCCGTTGTAGCATTCGAGTCACCGCAGCAGGGCTCAATCCACCACCCCTCTTTTCGATGCATCTGCTGATGCGATCTGAGTGCGCCGGAAGGGCAGGCGCCACTGCCTGAGAGCGGGCTGGAGGGGTTGCGTCTGATGGTGAGCCGAGCGCTCGCAGCAGACGCAGCCGCAAAGCAGCAGCAGCAGCATGTGCTCCTCCGAGCGAGCAGTCTCGGGGTGCACGCTCATCCTCGAAGCAAGTCTGGCGGCCTACGCTGGTGCTGCTGTGCCTGTGCTGACGCTTGAGGGTGGACCTGCTGCACCTGTCGCTGTGTGTTCCCACGGCGACGCCTCCGATGCGCCCGACCTCTGCTTTTTTGAGTTGCCCGCAGGCACGCGCAGATTTCTGCGCGCGGCGGCAAGGAAAGTGCAGGCTGGAAGATGAGGCAGGGGAGCAGCGTGCGCCGCACCCCGGTGCGACTCCCGCAAGCGGCGCGCGCCGTCTTCTTGTGCGCGCGAGTTCTGCTGCGCCGCGCGCGCTCTGCCGGGCGCTGCTGCTGCAGCGTGTTGTCACTGGCGCGCCCCTCCTGCCTGCCGTCTCTCCACCACCACGTCCCCCCCTTTCCCTCAAAACCCCGTCCTCGCAGGCCCTCGCCGCGAGCTCCATAAGCCTCACAAGCACAAAAAACAAGGTGCGTGCCACTGCGGCGCCGTGTGCGCGCGGGCGAGGCGGAGGCGAAGGCGCAGCAGGGTCGTGGTGCCGCGAGGGCAGGGCGACGACGACGGGCGTGCCGCAGCGACGGCGCCGGGCACTCGCTCCATCCATGTGCTGGCCGTGGCGCTGACCCGCCGTGCCCCTGCGCGCAGCCAGAAAAAAGTTCAAAATCGCAAAAAGCCAAAGGGATCGCCGCGATCCATAAAAGCTCTCTCTAGCTCCATCACTTCGTGAGTTGTGCCCTGCCGACTGCTGCGTCGCTGCGGCCATTGCGGCGCGCTACGCTTGGTGCGGTGCTCACACTCCTGCGCATCCAGACGACAAACCTCTCTTCCCTTTTCCTCTATCCCCCTCCCCTCTTCCTCCACCATGTCTGCCACCAACTCTCCCGCCGCTGCGGCCACGGAGCTGCCCAAGCCTGCCGAGCAGCCGGCTGCCGGCGAGGCTGCCGCTCCGGCTGCCGCTGCTGAGGCCGCGCCCGCCGCCGAGGGCGAGAGCAAGGGCGAGGCGACCGGCTCGCCCGCCCCCGCGGCCGCTGCTGCGCCGCGCGAGCAGAGCAGCGCCAACAGCAACAGCAACAACGGCCAGCAGCCCAACACGTCGCTGTACGTCGGCGAGCTCGACCCCTCCGTCACCGAGGCGATGCTCTTCGAGATCTTCAACATGATCGGCCCCGTCGCCTCGATCCGGGTGTGCCGTGACGCCGTGACGCGCCGCTCGCTCGGCTACGCCTACGTCAACTTTGTCAACTCGGCTGACGGTGAGTCGCGCCGAGAAGCAGTGCGCGCCATTGCGGCAGCGGCTGACCCTCATCTGCAGGCGAGCGTGCCCTCGAGGCGCTCAACTACTCGCTCATCCGCAATCGTCCGTGCCGCATCATGTGGTCGCAGCGCGATCCCGCGCTGCGCCGCACCGGCCAGGGCAACATCTTCATCAAGAACCTCGACGAGGCGATTGACAACAAGGCGCTGCACGACACCTTTGCCGCCTTCGGCCACATTCTCTCGTGCAAGGTGGCCATCGGCGAGAGCGGCAGCCTCGGCTACGGCTTTGTGCACTACGAGACCAACGAGGCCGCCGACGCCGCCATCAAGCACGTCAACGGCATGCTGCTCAACGACAAGAAGGTCTTCGTCGGCCACCACGTGCCCAAGAAGGAGCGCCAGCAGAAGATCGAGGAGGCCAAGGCGCGCTTCACCAACGTGTACGCCAAGAACGTCGACCCCGAGGTGACGCAGGAGCAGTTCGAGGAGCTCTTCTCCAAGTTCGGCCCCGTCACGTCGTGCGCGCTCTCGTTCGACGACGAGGGCAAGAGCCGCGGCTTCGGCTTCGTCAATTACGAGAACCACGACGAGGCGGCCAAGGCCGTCGACGAGCTGCACGACAGCGAGTTCCACGGCCAGAAGCTCTTCGTCGCGCGCGCGCAGAAGAAGAGCGAGCGCGAGGAGGAGCTGCGCCGCTCGTACGAGGCGGCCAAGAACGAGAAGCTCTCCAAGTTCCAGGGCGTCAACCTGTACCTCAAGAACATCCCCGAGGACTTCGACGACGAGCGCCTGCGCGAGGAGTTTGCCGCCTTCGGCAACATCACCTCGTGCAAGATCATGCGCGCCCAGTCGGGCGTGTCGCGCGGCTTCGGCTTCGTGTGCTACTCGGCGCCCGACGAGGCAAACAAGGCCGTGACGGAGATGAACGGCAAGATGCTCGACAACAAGCCGCTCTACGTCGCGCTCGCGCAGCGCAAGGACGTGCGCCGCCAGCAGCTCGAGGCGCAGATCATGCAGCGCAACCAGCTGCGCCTGCAGCAGCAGGCCGCCGCCGTCGGTGCCATGCCCGGCTACCCCGGCCAGCCCATGTACGGCTACCCGCAGCCGGGCTTCCCGGGCCAGCCTGGCCCGGCCGGCATGGCGCCGCGCCGCTACGCGCCCGCCGGCATGATGCCGCAGGGCATGCCCATGGCTGCGCCCTACGGCCAGCCGCCGGCGCAGTTCCCGGGCCAGATGATGGGTGCGCCGCAGCCCTACCGCGGCGCACCGCGCCCGCCGCGCGGAGCCCCCGGCGTCGGTGTGCCTGCGGGCGTGCCGCCGCCGGCCGGTGCCCGCCCGCCGGCGCCCATGGGTGCGCCCAACGGTGCGCCGCGTCCCGGCCAGGCGGGCCCGCCCGGCGGAGCCCCCTCGCCCGGCCGTGGCCTGCCCAGCGGCGCGCCCGGTGCGCGTGCGCCGGCCGGCCGTGCGCCCGTCTCGCCGCAGCCGCAGCCGGCCCTCACGGCCGCTGCGCTCGCCAACGCCGGCCCCGAGGAGCAGAAGCAGATGCTCGGCGAGGCCATCTACCCCAAGATTGCCGCGCAGCACGCCGACCTTGCCGGCAAGCTCACGGGCATGATCCTCGAGCTGCCCATCTCCGAGCTGCTGCACCTGCTCGAGGACCAGACGGCCCTCGAGGCCAAGGTCAGCGAGGCGCTCGACGTGCTCCGCGAGTTCGAGGCTGGCGGCGAGCAGCAGTAAGGAGCGGCCGCTCCTCTCTTCCTTTTCCTTTCCTTCCTTTCCTCTTCACTTGTAATTTCTACCCCAAAAGAGAGTTGAAACGATAGCTCGGATGACCTCAGCATCTCTAGTAGCCCTGCTCTACGTCGACCACACCCTCGAACTCGCCGTCGCCGCGCGAGAGGGCCAGGGCGTTGCGCTTGAAGCGCTGCGCCAGCAACGGCGCCACCATCTCGGGCGTGTCGGCGGTGTGGGGCGCTGCAAAGGGCAAATTAGCGGAGCGCAGACATGCGGCGGAGCACAGCACAGCACAGCGGCTCACTGATGATGAGGTTGGCACGTCCAGCGCCGCCGCCCGGACCATGCGAGCTGACGTCCGGGTGGCTGCTCTCCAGCGTCCACAGCTCGTGCCCCTCGGGCAGCGGCTCCGGGTCCGTCACGTCGATGCCTGCGCCGGCGATGCGCCCCTCGCGCAGCGCCTCGACGAGCGCCGGCGTCACGACGTGCTCGCCGCGGGCGACGTTGACGAGGATGGAGCTCGGCTTCATGAGCGCCAGCTCGGGCGCGCCGATGACGTGCTTCGTCAGCGGCGTCAGGGCACACGCAATGATGAGCACGTCCGTCTCGGGCAGGATCGACTTGAGGTCGGCCAGCGCGCCGACGCTCACGTCGAGGCCCGCCGGCACGAGGCTGGCCTCGAGGCCCTCGTCGGCCCGCCGCCGCAGCACGGTGACGCGGTTCTTGAAGGGCGCGAGGAGCGAGAGGAGCGATAGCGTGATGCCGCCGGCGCCGAGCACCGTCACGCGCAGGCCGAAGAGCGAGAGGCCAGTGCTGTGCAGAGCTCGTCTCAGCGGTTTACGCGGCAAGAGCGGCAAGTGTGCCACTCACGCTGGCCCCCAGCTCGTGGCACGGATGCGCGTGGGCAGGTTGCGCAGCAGCGCAAGGGCCAAGGCGAGCGCATGCTCGGCGACGGGCTGAGCGTAGGCTCCCTGAGGCGTGCAGCTGTCAGCGACGCACATCTCCCTGACGTGCGACACAACACGCACCTTTGCGCTCGTCCAGATCTTACCGGGGAAGCGACGCATGACGGGACCATAGTGCCCGCAGCCGGCCATCGGCACGCCGACCCAGCCGATGCCCGGGAAGCGTGTCAGCGCATCCTCGAGGATGTCGAGGTGCTTGACGCCCGTGTCGAGCCAGAGGATGCCGCGCACGTCGTTGTTGAGCTGCGCCTCTCCGACGAGCACGCTGGCGCCCGTGGCGCCCTCGACGTCGGCGGCCAGCTGGCGCGTCGTCTCGCGCCGCGCCTCGGCGTCGCACACGGCCGACGGCATGACGACGAGCGGCGCCTGGCCCGACGCCGCCGGCGTGAGCTCGGGCGGCACGCGCGACGAGGGCGCGAGCACGGCAGTGTGCTGGGACATGGTTGCGGCGCGAAGCAGAGGGTATGTGTACAGGTGATGAGGAGCGGAAGGAAGCGACGAGCCTAGCACAGAAGAAGAAGGGGATGCGCGCACGAGCCAGTGACTCGCGCGGCGGAATTCGCGGAGCTACTCCGCCCTCGACTCGAAGTCCCTTGCGCGTGGATGCTGCGGCATGGCGTCGGGCTTGCGACGGGCGACTCAGCAATGTCTGGAGCGGCAAGGCCGACACATGTGCACTACTCTCGAGGCCCCTCATACCAAGTGGCACCGCCTCGCTCGCAGCGCCGCACGCCCTCGTACTTGAGGCCGGCAACGAGCTGCATGGCCGTGGCCTCGAGCTTCTCGCTGCGCTCGCGCTCGAGCGTCACGACGGTGCGCTTCGAGAGACGCGGCGGCGCATCGCCGGGCGGCGCACGTCCAAAGGCAAACGGCAGCCGCAGCGCGACGCTGTTGAGGCCAAAGCCGACGCTGACGTCCTCGGCGCGGATCTGGTGCGGCATCATGCGGCGCGGCTTCTCGGACGACTGCAGCTGCGCACGCGAGAGGATGAGGTCGGCGCGTGTGCCGTAGGCCAGGACGAGGTCCTCGAGGCGCGCCTGCGGCTGATGCAGCGCAAAGAGGTCGACGACGCCGTACGTGTCGAGCATCAGGTCCGACTCGACCTCGTCGACCTCGGACACGACCTGCCCGGCAATGAAGAGGTCCAGCACGCGCGTCTCGCGCCTCGCCTGCGAGTCGAGCAGCGCAGAGGACGAGGGCAGCGGGTAGTGCGCCGTGTGCGACGAAGACGGCGCGGCGCCCGAGGGGTACGGATCAGAGGTGAAGGGCGAGCGCACCTTGCGCAGGTAGGCGAGCAGATAGCGCGAGCGCAGCATGTGCATCGACACTGCGCCGGCGTGTGTCAGTGCATGCGGCGAGCGAGGCGGTGCAGGCAGCACGCACCGAGGTACAGCTCCTTGCAGACGAAGCGCACGGAGCGGTGCAGCGCCGCCCAGCCGGCGACGCTCTGGCGGCGCCCGGCGCGCGGCTCGACGACGTGAGCGAGGATGGCGAGCCAGAGCTGCGTCGGCAGGCGGCCGGGCGCCGAGGCCAGCAGCAGCGTCGAGGCGCTGCTGCCGGCGCCGCTGTACGCCGGCGGTGCGGCGGCGAGCACCTCTTCGAGGAGCGTCATGAGATGGCGGCGGGCGGTCGTGGCCGGGAGCGAGGCGGGCAGCGAGGGTGCGGCGCCGGATGCCAAGCGCTCCTCGCCGGAGTGCCGTGCCGCGCGGCCTTCGCCTCTGGAGGTGGGTCGGGTGGAGGCAGCGAGGCAGCGCGCCTGCTCCGCGTGGGAACGGCGGCGCTGTGCCGCGGGCGCATTTCCGCGCTGCGCCTTCGATTTGGCGCCAAAGGCAGCGGATTAAGAATTTGTGCCTCTTTCTCGAGCCGCCCGCTGCGGCTGCGTCTCAGCTCTGCACAACCATCATCATCAAAAGCAAGGCCGGCTCGTCGCGATGGCCGCCTCCACGACCAGCGCCGCGGCGCAGACGCCGCACCACCTCGTCGTCGGCGCCGGCGTCTTTGGCGTCTCGACGGCGCTGCACCTGCTCGCGCGCGGACATGCCGTGACGCTCCTCGAGCGCTCGCCCGACGGCCGGGCTGCCGTCGACGCTGCGTCCAACGATGTGAACAAGATCATCAGGGCCGACTACCAGGACAAGCACTACGCCGCGCTGGCGAAGCGGGCCATCTCGGCATGGCGCACCTCGCCGCTCTATGCGCCCTTCTACCACGAGGTCGGCCTGCTGCTGCACTCGGGCCCGCGCCCGCCCAAGGACGGCCGCGCGTACGTGCAGAACGGCATCGCCCGAGCGCACGCCGAGGTGCTCGAGTCCGACGGCGCCGGCGTGCCCTTTGTCGAGACGCCGGCTCCGGGCTGCGAGCTGCCGCCCAAGGCGCGCCAACTCAAGTCGGACGCGGACACCGATGCATGCTTTCCTCCAAGCCTGCGCGACCAGCTGGGTGCGGCACTGCGAGACATGGGCGGCTCTCAGAGCGCCTACGTCAACCCTCGTGCAGGCTGGGCCGAGGCCGGAAACGCGACGCATGCTGCGCTTCGCGAAGCCGTCCGCCTCGGCGCCCGCGTCGAGGGCAGCGCAGTCGTCACGAGCCTGCTGCGCGAGGGCGGCATCGTCGTCGGCGTACGAGCGGAGGATGGACGGGAGTGGCGCACGCAGCAGGGCGGCAAGGTCGTCATCTGTGCAGGTGCCTGGGCACACGATCTGCTGCGCCGCCTGGGCGCACCTGCACCGCACCCCTGCACGCCTTCGGCGCAGAGCGTCATCCTTCTGCAGCTGGACGACGAGCAGCGTGCCGCCTTCCGCAGCGCACCCGTCGTGCTGAACTTCTCGACTGGCTTCTACATCTTCGAGCCAGACGAGCACGGCGTGCTCAAGTGCGCGATCCATGGGGTGGGTGCTGCTCACTAGCGCTGATGACAGAGCCAGCTGAACCGTTCTCATGCAGTCTGGCTGGCCGCTCCCTCGTCCTCCATTGCACGCCGCCTCCTCTTATCCCGGCTTCACATCGAGCGCGGAGCCTGGAAGCATGCCTGCAGATCAGATCGAGCGCATGCTCGAAGCACTGTACGACGTGAGTCTGGAGCTGCGGCGGTTCACGACACGCACTGATTCTGCTCCAGGTCTATCCGAGCTTGCGCAGCGCAGAGCTGATCGGCTCGCGTGTCTGCTGGTACTCCGACACGCTCGATGAGAACTGGCTCATCGACGAGCTCGAGGGCACGCAAGGACGTGTAATCGTGGCTGGCGGCGACAGCGGGCACGGCTTCAAGGTGTGTGGCTTGACGCAAGCTGTCAGCCATGGCGCTGACGAAACGTCAGTTCCTGCCAACCATCGGCGAGCTCATCTGCGCTCGCATGGGCATTGCCGATGTTCCCCCGCTCACGCCGCACCAGGCGCGGGTGTTCAGCGCCAGCCACCATGCTGCGCTGCGCGCCGACGCCAAGGCCGCCGATGCCGAGCGCTTCTCGGACAGCATGCGCGGGCGCCTGTGAGTGATACACTATAAAAATACATTAAGCGGACGCCTCGCGACGGCCAGCCTCGGCGGCGGCCACACTTGCGAACGTGAGCGGTGCGGGCGAGGCGCTGTGCGCTCCGCCTTGCTCGCTGCCCGGTGCCGAGTGGACCTGCAGCGCTGGCGGCGTGCCGCGCGAGAAGCTGCCCATGGCTCGCGGACTCGATGTGCCCGTGCCCACCGCAGGCAGTGCGTTCGGACTCGTGGGACTGACGGGCGCCGAGCCGATGGGGCTCGTGGTGCCGTCGCGCGCCTTGCGCGCCGCTGCGGCCAGGTCCATGCCCAGCGGGATGGACGCTCGCGTACGCAGCGGAGACGAGGTGCCTGCTGCGCTCGGATTTGCGCCGCCCCAGATCTCGGCGCCGCGCTCGAGCGGCAGGCCCACCGTCGCGGCCCAGGGCGAGGAGTTGCCCGAGGGCGGGCCGGTGGCAGTCCAGCCGAATGCCTGCCCCGAGCCCGGCGCGCCCGGACCGAAGGAGTCGAAGTTGTCCAAGTCGATCGGGCCGAAGGAGCCTCGGCGTGACGAGTTCACGTCAAAGTTGACACCGGGCGCAAAGGGAAGCCCTGGCGGAGCAGAGCCCGGCGACGGCCCCTGCTTGATCACTGGAGATCGATTCATCGTGCTCGGCGAGATGCCAGCAGGGGCCGCGGCGCCATGCACCGAGTGTGTCAGGAGCGAGAGCGTCGGGTGCGGTGCGCCGTCACCGATGGCGCCTCGGGGAGCGAAGCGGCTCGCAGTGGTCGGTGACGCCGGAGCAGCGTAGCCAGCGTTGACCTGCGCCGCTCGGAACGCGCTGCTTGATGGACTGCTGGCCGAAAGAGGCGCTGGAGAGACGCGTGCTTTTGAGACGACAGGCGAAGCCGTGCTGCCGCCGAGCGAAGGCACAAACTCTGGCTTGTTGGGGTCCAGCGCCATGTTGCCTGGTGATGGAGCGAAGCTATGAGGCGAGTGCGGAAAGGCGCCGTGTCCTGGTGGCGGGAAGGCATCAGGCGACAGGCCAGGCGATCCGCCCGGCGCTCCTGCGCTCTGAAGAACTGGAGACGGGCCGAAACCTGCGAAGCCGCCCGAGTTGTCGGCGAGCAGAGGCGATGCGCCGCCCGGCCGGCCGCCGCGACGCTGCTGCGCGAACACATTCGGCCCACTCGTCGAGCGGCCAGGCGGGCCGCGGCTCGAGCCTGCGCCGCGTGCGCCGCCAGCTGCGCCGCTTCGAGCGCGCGGTAGCGCCTGCGTAGGCACGAAGCTTGCCGCTGTTGGCACTGGACGCATGTGCGAAGGGTGGTACGATCCGCCTGGCGGCGGCGGCGGCGCATTGAGGACTCGGTCCATCTCGTTGCGCAGCCGAGCGATCTCCGCTTCGAGCTCGACACGCCGCTCGTTGTCCAGCCTGTTGCGCTCCGTCTCCTTCTGCTCGACGGCGCGTGCAGCAAGCGCCAGCTCGCGCTCGCGCTCGCCCACCTCTTCCTCGATCTTGCTGATCTCCTGGCGATCCCGCTCCTCACTGGCCTCGACAGTGGAGCGCACCTCGGCGAGCTCCGCGTCGCGCACTCGCTCCTTCTCCTCCCAGTCCGGCCTCTCGCCCTCGGCCGCGACTGCCTCCTCGTCGAGCTCGCGAGCCTGCACCGTAGCTTGCCGAATGCTCTCCTGCAGAGCCAAGACCTTCTGCTTGCTGCGATGGTCGGGGCCAGCCATTCGCTCCATGCCACGCTTGATCGCCTCGATCTCGGCGCGCATGGCGCCTTCTGCGCGCTGTGCATCTTTGCGTGCCTTGCGCAGCTCCGATGCCAGCGCCTCGCGCTCAGCTGACGACGTCTCAATGTCGGAGAGCAGCGCTGCATGTGCGGCCTCGTGGGCCTGAGGTGCAACGTCTGCTGCGCCATTGGGCACGATGAGCTTCAGCCGCTGCGGCGATGACGTCGAGGCAGACAGAGGAGTGACAGGCACGACGTGTGCCTCGGACACGAGTGCCGAGTCGCTCGAGCCTGTCAGCTCATGCAGCGAGGCGGAGGCAGAGATGTCTGCGATAGCTGCAAGATATGAGCAGCTGGCGGCACTGACTCCGCCCGTGCTATGCTCACCTCGCTCGCCATCGACAACCTGTCCCACAGACACCTTTGCATCGCGGCCGCCGACACTCAGCTCCATCTCGTAGTGCTGATTCGGCATCAGGCCGTAGACGACAATGACCGCCTCGTCGCTGCCGCGGTCGCCCATCACCACCTGCGGCCACGGCAGGCCGTTGACGGTGACACTGACACCGCTCTCGAAGATCTTGCTGAGACGTGCGCCGTGTCCGGGATGTGCGGCGGAGCCCTCCTCGGGGCCGCCGGCCGTGTCGGACGTCTCCGAGTCGCTGTCTCCGCCAGCGTGCGGCGGAGCTGTGCGAGAAGCGTGGCCCTCGAGCGATGCCTCGTCGAATGCTTCGGCCTCAGCTTCGGCACTGTCTGAGCCCTCTTCGACGGCAGTAGCGCCGTCTTCGTCCCAGTCGTCGTGGCGGTTGGGCTGCGTCTGCGGCTGCGACGAGCGTGCAGCGGCACGAGCATGGGCGCGGCGACGCATGCCGGCCGGCAGCGAGGCCGGCGCAGCGAACGACGGGCGCGGCACGGGCGGGTACGCGCCGTGCAGCGCCGAGATGGGCGGCGGGCGTAGCGACCAGAGCAGCGAGATGGACACGGGCGTCACATCCTGCACGTGCAGGCGGAAGGGGTGGTGCGCTGCGAGGCGGTGCGCAGACGACGAGGCCGCGGCGGAGGAGGAGGAGGAGGCGTGCGGCGGCGCCGCGGTGCCGAGTGCAGCCGCGCCCGCCGAAGCCAAGGACGAGGCGGCTGCGGCGACCGAGGGCATGGCGTGCGATGCAGGCGTGCGGGGCGGAAGGTGTGGAGCGAAGGTGGGCTCGCGAAGACGGACCCGGCTGCGGTGCGGACAGCAGCAGCACCAGACAGAGAGTCGGCCGGCTGGCTGCCCGAACTTCGCGGCTGGCGCCTCGCAGCGGAATACAACGGGCGCGCCCGACGCATTTCTGCTGAAGGGCGTGCGCATTAGAACGCGCCGCGGAAGTTGTAATGTTGCGCTGCATGTGATCGGCGCCTGCCTCTGGGCTGCCCTGCTGCTGGCCTGCGCGCGCCGCTCAAGTCAGGCTCGCATGCCGCACGGCCCGCCGTCGTGTGCTTCGCAGTTGCGCGTCGGCCCCGAGACGCTCTTCCTCACCTCTTGCACCCTGACCCCTGCGCACTCGTCGGTCAGCACCTGCGCCAGCTGCACGCCTCTGTCCGCCGCCGCACGCCCTCTGCCGTTCCTGTCGCGCCGCCTGCTGCACCTGCGCTGCGCCTCGCCCCGCCCCGCCCGCCACGATGCCGCGCGAAGGCGCCGAGCAGACCATCAACGTGCCCTCCGATGACCCGGCGCGCAAGCCGGACAAGGAGGGCGAGCAGCACGAGCCGCGCGACGCCGCCGCCGACGACAAGCAGGCCGGCGCCGCCGACAAGAAGCAGGCCAAGAAGGAGGACGAGCTGAGCGAGGAGGATGTGCAGCTCAAGAACGAGCTCGAGATGCTCGTCGAGCGCCTCAAGGTGAGTGCCTGGCCTGCTGGCAAGTGATCTCGGGCGGCAGGAGCATGGCTGTGCGGTATGGGCAGCGCTGGTCGGCACTGCGACGCTGCGCATGTCTCCGCCACGCCTCTGTCGCGCTCAGCTCGCGCCGTGGCCGCAGAGGCAGCCTTCGCTGACGCCTGCCGCTGCCTGCAGGAGGACGACAAGTCATTGCATCGTCCGGCGCTCGAGTCGCTGCGCACGCTCATCCGCACCAGCACGTCGAGCATGACGTCGGTGCCGAAGCCACTCAAGTTCCTGCGCCCGCACTACCCTGCGCTGCGCGACATCTACGCCATCTGGAGCTCGTCGTCGGACAAGGCTCTCTTCGCCGAGATCCTCTCTGTGCTCGCCATGACGTACTCCGACACGGGCAAGCGTGAGACGCTTGCCTTCCGCCTCGCTGCCTCGAAGGTCGGCGAGGCAGAGGAGCCGGGGCTGTGGGGCCACGAGTACATGCGCCACCTCTCGTCCGAGCTCGGAGAGGAGTACACGTCGCGGCAGCTGGAAGATGACGATGCAGCGACGGAGGAGCGGGCAACGACGGAGGAACTGCTCGAGCTTGCCCTCAAGGTGGTGCCGTTCAGCCTCAAGCACAACGCAGAGGCCGATGCGGTCGACCTGCTGCTCGAGCTCGAGGCCATCGACCGGCTGCCGCAGTTCGTGGACAAGGACACGTACCAGCGGACATGTCTGTACATGGTCAGGTGAGTGCGCCAGGCCTGAGCGGCTGGCTGACAGGCACCGCATGCCCGCTGATGCTGACGCGTGCTGCGGCAGCTGCGTCAACCTGCTCGTGCCCCCGGATGACGTGCTCTTCCTGCGGACTGCGCACGAGATCTACCGCAAGCACGACCGGTATTCCGAGGCCATGACGATCGCGCTGCGTCTCGGCGACCGCGCCCTGATCCGTGCCGACTTCGAGGCGCCGACGAACCCGCTGATGCGCAAGCAGCTCGCCTTCATGCTGGCGCGCCAGCAGGTGCCGGTCGAGTGGCTGCAGGACGAGGACGAGCCGATGTCGGACTTCTCCCTCGTCGAGTGCATCTCGAATGCGCACCTCTCTGCGAACTTCATCTCGTTTGGCAAGGAGCTGAGCGTCGACGAGCCCAAGTCGCTGGAGGACATCTACAAGTCGCACCTCGAGAACTCGAGCAGCTCGCTGAGCACTGCCGTCAACTCTGCGCGTGGCAACCTTGCCTCGACGTTCGTGAATGCCTTTGTCAACGCCGGCTTCGGCAACGACAAGCTCATGGTCGGCGCCGAGGAGGGCAACAGCTGGATCTACAAGAACAAGGACCACGGCATGCTGAGCGCTTCGGCGAGTCTCGGCATGAGTCTGCTGTGGGACACCGAGGTGGGCCTGGGCCACATCGACAAGTACACGTACTCTGTCGATGAGAACATCAAGGTGAGTCGAGTGGGCTCGAGGCGTGTGCCCCTCGCTGACAGTCTCTTCAGGCCGGCGCACTGATGGCGTACGGCATTCTGCACTCTAGCGTGCGGACAGAGATGGACGCAGCCCTTGCGCTGCTCACCGAGCACGTCGAGAGCGAGAGCCTGGCGCTGAAGACGTCGGCCATTGTCGGCATCGGCATTGCGTACGCGGGCTCGTGCCGGGAAGACATTGTGCCTCTGCTGCTGCAGCACGTCGCAGACGAGAGCGCGCCGATGCAGGTGGCTGCGCTCTCGGCTCTCGCGCTCGGCCAAATCTTCGTCGGCTCTTCGCACGGCGAGATTGTGCCGACGATTCTGCAGACGATGATGGAGCGCGAGGCCACGCAGCTCGACGACAAGTGGGCGCGCTTCATGAGTCTCGGTCTGGCACTGCTCTTCCTCGGCCAGCAGGACTCGAGCGACGCGACGATCGAGACGCTCAGGGCCATCGAGCACCCCATCTCCAAGCAGAGTCAGGTGCTCGTCGACATGTGCAGCTACGCAGGCACTGGCAACGTGCTGAAGATCCAGCAGATGCTGCACGACTGCACGGAGCACCTCGGCGTCGACGCCAAGGATGCCGACGACGAGGCAGACGAGACGGACGCGGCTGCGGCGGACGCCGCCGCCGGCGCTGGCGAGGGCGCCAAGGAGGCTGCCGCTCCCACCGCAGAGGGCAGCAGTGACGACAAGGAGAAGGAGAAGGAGAAGCCGAACGACCTCTTCCAGGCCTTTGCGGTCATCGGCATTGCGATCGTGGCGATGGGCGAGGACGTCGGAGCCGAGATGGTGCTGCGGCACATGTCGCACCTCATGCACTACGGCGAGCCCGTCATCCGGCGCGCCGTGCCGCTGGCGCTCGGCCTGCTCAACCCGTCGACGCCAGAGATGGCGCTGCTCGACACGCTCTCCAAGTACTCGCACGACAACGACCTCGACGTCGCCATCAACTCCATCCTCGCCATGGGCCTCGTCGGCGCCGGCACGAATAACGCACGTCTCGCGCAGATGCTGCGCCAGCTGGCCGGCTACTACCACAAGGAGCCCGACAGCCTGTTCATGGTGCGCGTCGCGCAGGGCCTCGTGCACATGGGCAAGGGTACCATCGGCCTCAACCCGTACCACACCGACCGCCAGCTCATGAGCCGCACGGCCGTGTGTGGTCTGCTCTCGACACTCGTGTCATTCACCGACGTGCGCGGCTGTGAGTGTGGCGCGTACAGAGCTGCATGCGCGCTTCTGACTTCTCGTGCTCCACAGTTGTGCTGGACAAGTCGCACTGGATGCTGTACTGGCTCGTCTCGGCCATGTACCCGCGCTTCCTCATCACGCTCGACGCCGAGCTCAAGCCGCTGCCCGTCTCGGTCCGCGTCGGCAAGGCCGTCGACGTCGTGGGCCAGGCCGGCAAGCCGCGCGGCATCTCAGGCTTCCAGGTGAGCAGTGCGCATCGGCAAGAGGCGCGTGCCGTGCTGACTCTTGCGCACAGACACACACCACACCCGTGCGCATGGGCGTCGGCGAGCGTGCCGAGCTCGCCACGCAGGAGTACTTCACGCTTGGGCTGCTGGAGGGTGAGTGCGACTGGCGTGCTAGCAGCGAGAGCTTCTATTGACGCCGCATCGCAGGTGTCGCTGTGCTCGCGAAGAACGAAAACTACTCAGCGGACGACTGAGCGCGCGCAGGGAGATAGAAAGCGGCAGACGAAGCGCAATGATCACGTATTACTCGGTGCATCGCAGCTCATTGCGTTTGGAAGACGGTGGCGCTGCGCTCCGCCATGTCGGCCAGATACTCGCGCACCCACGCCTCGCGCTGATCTGGCACGTGCCTGAACGCCTCATAGCGAGCGTCGCCCTAGATCCTGTGTGTCAGCCTGAGTCGCACGGCGACCCTATCGAGCGCCACTCACGCGCAGCACACTGTGCACTTCGCCGAGATCCACGGCGCCAGCCATCTTCAGCAGGCTCGGCACATCCTCCTCGTCCGAGTCCGCAGCGGCCTCCGCACCGCCGTCTTCGTCCTCGCCCGCATCGCCGCGGCGCTTGCGCTCCTTGCGCAGCGAGCCCCAGAACGAGACGAACGACGACTCTGCGGGCAGTGAGCATCAGCCGAGTCGCAGCGCGGGACAGCCGTCGACCTTACCCTTGAGCATCGCAAAGAACGCATCACGCGCAGCGCGCACGCGCTCCTCATTCCACTCGTCGAACAAGCGCTCGAGCGTCGCGCCGCCTCGCTGGTCCTCCTCCTGGAGCCAGGCGCCCAGGCCGCGCTCCATCTCTTCGTCGTCACGCACGAGCGGCAGTGCCGTCTCTGCCGGCACGTCGAGCTGCGGCGCACAGCGCGCAAAGATGGCATGCAGCGCGGCACGGCGACGTGCATCGAGCTTGCGGATGTGCGCCGCAAAGAGCTCGGCTTGCTCGCGCTCGTGCAGTGCAGAGCGACCAAAGCGAGGGTCATTTGAGAATCGAGAGGCGAAAGAGCTAAACGACTGATGCGGGGAAAGAATTTGGTCGATGAGGAGCTGCCCAAACTGCACAACGCTGCCAAGGCGTCAGCGTAGGCGAGTTGCCTGTCGGCGCGAGCCTGGCTCACCTCTCCTCGTGCGTCGCAGCGCCGAGCGCACGCCGATTCTCGCCCTCGACCTTGTCTTTCTGCCTGCGCACTGCCTCCTCTCGCTCGCGCAGCGCCTGCTCGGCATCACGCGTCTTGTCTCGCGAGCCATTGGCCGTCTCCTTCTCCTGCGTCTGCACCGCGCCGCGCGGCTCGCCACGAGCCCACTTTGCAAAGAGCTCTGCGCGCCGACTTGAGCTGCCTACAGCCTCGTAGCGTGGATCGACGTCGAGGCCGGGCTCCCGCTTCGCCTTGCTCCAGGCGTCGTTGGCCTCGCTGCTCGTGGCTGCGCGCGTGAGACGTGCAGTGTGAGGCAGGCGCTCGTCGAGCAGACGAAGAAAGGCCACCTCTGCCTGCTCGGCCGCGGCGCGCTTTTCTGCGGGTCAGAGGCGCGATGTCAGTACGACGATGCGCCGCCTCACGCCACAGCGCTCACGCTCGCCGAGGTCCCGCAGCCACTTCTTGAACTCGCGCTCGCGCTCGCGATCGTCTCTGCCGTGCGCAAAGAAGGCGCGCTCCTTCTTGTGTGCCTTGCGGAAGTCGTCCCACTTCGCACGTGTCGAGGTCACCTCGCGCTGCAGCAGCGCACGGTAGGGCGCCAGCGTGTCCTTGGCCTCGTCAGCGGCTGGCGGCGGGGTGGACGAGGCAGCTGAGGCCTTTGCAGCTGGAGCAGGCGAGACGCCCGAGCCGCTGGCCTTTGCCATGCGCCGCTCACGCAGCCGAAGGCGGCACCATTCGTTGAAGGCATTCTGGCGCTCGCGCAGGTTCGGCACTGCCGCATACTCCGGCCGATTGACGAACTTGGGCAGCTCGCGATCCCACGGTGCCATCGGGTTCACCTCGTCGGGCGTGCCGTTAAGGGTCGTGAGCATACGCGAGAAGAGCGCCTTGCCCTCGTCGACCGAGAGCTGCGGCGGCGGCGCAGCCATCGCAGGCGGCGGATAGTTGGGGTACACAGACGGCGGCGGCCCGCTGTAGCCGCCAGAAGGAGCGATGGGCGGAGGCGGTCCGGAGTAGCCTCCTGCCGGCGGAGGCGCGGCGAGCGGCGGTGGTGGGCCGCTGTAGCCGCCTGGAGGTGGGACTGGCAGTGCAGCAGGCGGCGCACTCGCTGCCTCCTGAGCCGCTTCAGCGGCAGCCTCGGCCGCCATTTCGGCAGCCATCTCGCGCTGCCATGCTGCCTCGTCATCGTCGTCGTCGTCGTCCGCCTCCTCGACAGCTGCTGCCGTCTTTGGCCGCTTGCTGTCCGACGGCTCTGCAGAAGCTGCGCGTGACAGCAGGTCTGCCGCATCTACGCCACCCTCGACGGGCGCGGGCTCCTCATCGACGTCGAGCGCCTCGCCACGCTTGCGCTTGCCCTGCTCGCGCAGCTCACGTGCCCGCTCCTCCTCCTCCTTCTGCAGCCGCTGCCGCTCGGCGTCCCTCTCGAGCTGCTCGCGCCGCTCGCGTGCCTCTTGCTCGCGCCGCTGCTGCTCCTCGGCCGCCTGCGCCTCCTGCGCCAGACGCTGCTCCTCTGCCGCCTGTGCGCGCTGCGCCTGCTGCTCGCTGCGCTCCATCTCGCGCACCTGTGCGGCGATCTCGGGCGGCACGCTCCACTCGCTGCGCCCCTCGGCGGGCTGCGTGTAGAAGACGTTGTCGAGCGTCGTGGTGATGCGCAGCCAGCCGTCGGTGCCGGGCACGGGCTCCTTGCGGCGCGGCTTCTCCTTCTTTGCCTTGCCACCGGCCGGCTTGGCGGGTGCGGCCGCTGCCGCGCTGGAGCCGGCGGCCGGCGCAGCAGACATGGCCGGAGGCGGCGGGCCGGGCGGCGCGGCGCCGGGCACTGCCGAGGGGCGCACGTACGTCGACTGGGCGCTGGCGGCGTGGTGCCAGTAGGGCACGCCGGAGGGCGCCACGTGCTCGCTCCAGCCCGGCGGCAGGGGCGCGGTCATGCTGAGGATGGGATGGGGGTGCGGCAGGCAGCAGCAGCAGCATCAGGCGCGCGAGGAGCTTCGTGCGCGCTGCACGACGCGGCGCCTTCGCCGAGATCCGACGCCGCTTCCGCATCTGCCTCGCCGCCGCCGCGTCCATCGCCTCGTCGCTGCCGGCCCGCCGGCCGCCAGCGCCACTCGGTCTGGCGCGCCTACAACGGCGCCGAGCCGCAGAGCAGCGGATGCTGCATATTATGGCGGCATCCCCCGCCGTCTCGGGGCCGGCGTCGCGGCGCCAGCGGCCCGCGTAGGCGCTGTGCGGCGGCGGCGGCTGCGGCTGCGACCCGGCGGCGGCGCGTGGGAGCAGCGCCGCAGGAGGCGTGCCGCATGCGCTCCTCGTCGCACCGTCGCGGTTCGCGGGCCCGCCGCTGCTGGCTCGGCGCCGGCCCGCCGTGGCAGCGCCCGCCTGCGTGCTGCTGGGCTGACGCTGCCCCCGCTGCTCCCGACGTCATCCACCCGCACCACACCACACCACACCACTCCACACACACCCGCCTCGGCCGTCGTCAGCCACCTGTCCGCTCCGTCTGCCGCGCACTCGGCGTGCCTCCGACGCCCAGCATGGGCTTCCACGGCAAGGTGAGCGCAGCGGCGCCGAGGATGCCATCCGCTCAGCGAGGCCCCACGCTCACGCCGCCGCCGCCCGCAGCTGCTCGTCGCCGGCCTCGCCGTCGGCGTCACGGCGCTCATGCTGTACAAGATGAGCAAGAAGCGCGAGCAGGAGCAGCTCAAGCTGCATGCTGCCGCTGCGCCGCCGTCGCAGCAGCCGCACGGCACCAACTGGGGCGCCGTCGCCGGCGGCGCTGCGGCCCTCGGCGCCGTCGGCTACGGCGCGCACGCCCTCGCCTCGCACTCGACGGCGAAGCCATCCAGCAGCACCGGCGACGTGCCCTGGTCGGCGCTGCGCGACTGGCGGCACATCGCCGCGCTGCTCGCCTCGTGTGTCATCGACCAGCACCTGTACCCCTTCTACGCCTGGCACCAGATCGCCACCATGTCGCAGCAGATTGCCGAGGCGGGCGTGCTCTACTCGTGCGCCGAGGTGCGTTCGCGCTGACACGAAGCTTCTGCGCTGCCGCTCACTCGCCGCCACGCAGGCCTGGGAGCTGCCGCCCGTGCTCGCGCAGGATCTCGTCAAGCTCGCCCTCTTCGACGTGTGCTTTCTGCTCGACGACTCGGCATCCATGAACGCACGCGGCGAGAAGCGGCGCGAGGCCCTCGGCGCCATCGTACGTCGCGCTGCCGACGCTGCTGGTCGTCTCGATCCCGACGGCATGGAGGCTGCCTGGCTGTGTGCCAGCGGCGGCCACCGCATCCACAATGCGCAGGAAGCTCGTGCGCTCGTCGAGGCGTGCGCCTTCAACGGACAGAGCACGCCGATGGGCAGTGCACTGCAGCACAAAATTCTCGAGCCGCTGCTGTACGGCAAGCTGGCGAGCAACTCGCTGCGCAAGCCCATCCTCGCCATCGTCATCACCGACGGCCGCCCGACGGGCTCGAGCGAGCGCGACAATCTCATCGTCAAGGTCATCCAGGAGGCCAAGGCTCGTCTCGCCAGCAGCCCGTACGGCGAGGACGCCATGAGCATCCAGATCGCCGCCGTCGGCAACGACAAGGAGGCGCAGGACTGGCTCGACAGCATCGACTCGGACCCGCAGGTCGGCCAGCTCGTCGACGTCTGCTCCGACATCCGCGTCGAGGCGGCGCAGGTCAGGAAGCGCACGGGCATCGAGCTGACGGAGGACCTGCACTGTCTGAAGGTGCGTCGAGCGTGCTCTTCATCCCGAGCCTCGCTGAGACTCTTGCGCAGATCATGCTCGGCGCCATCGACTCGGCCTACGTGAGTCGGGCTCCATGCCGGCGATGTGTCTCGCTGAGCACCTCCTCTTCTGCAGGACGCTTCGGACGAGCCTGCGTCGCCCAAGTTCAGCCGACGCAAGGACGACAGCCTGCGCAAGGCTCAACGCTGGCAGCAGGCGCGCGCACAGCTCGAGCGCGAGCGCGACGCTGCGCTCGGCGCGCACGCCTCGGCGACGGCGCCCAGCATGGGTGGCGCCTTCCCTGCCCAGCAGCAGCAGCACTACCAGCAGCAGCCGTACCCGCCGCCGCAGGGCTATCCGCAGCAGCCAGGCTACCCTCAGCAGGGCGGCTATCCGCAGCAAGGGATGCAGCCCGGCTACGGCGCGCACGCCGGGCAGCAGCAGGGGTACGGCGCCGGCGCAGGCGGCGCGCCAGGCTACGGCGGCCCGCCTGCAGGCGCTCCGCCCGCGTACGACTTCGCCGCGCCAGCCTTCGCCGACGCTTCGCGCGCTGGGCCGCCGGGCGGCGGCGCCGGCGGCTTTGCGATGCCCACGCCGCAGCAGCACCCGCCGCCAGCGCCTCAGGGAGCGCCGTACCCGCCGGCGGGCGCCGGCTTTCCCTCGCCTGGCCAGTGGTGAGCACGAGCGAGAGCGCGCAGACAGGCAGAGGCGGGCGGGCGGATCGGGCGTGGGCAGCGGCGCGGCGTGCCGGCGAGCGCCGCGTCGCGTGCGCGGCGCCGGGACTCGGCACGCGACGCGTCTGCCTCCACTGCTCGCCGCCTCGCCTCTCCTCCCGCCCTCGCAGCGCCCTCCTCCACACGGGCAGCGCATGCGCCGGGCGCTCGAGTCAGCCGACAGCGGGACAGCGAGCTCGGCGAGAGGACGTCGCACTGGCGACGAGGGAGGCGCACTCGTGGGAAGGTTCGACTGCAGCTCGCATTCCACGCCCAACGGTCGAGCGAGCGCGCGCGCACGCAGCGCGGGCACCAGAGCACGGACTGCAGCGGCGGCGGGCACGAGAGCACGGCGCCGCGCTCGCACAGCTTGCGCTCGCGCTCGCCTCGAGGGCCCGACTCGTGGCTATAAGAAGAGGGCCTCCCCCCGGGCTCCTCTCGCCGCGCCCACTTTCTCTTCCACCACACACACTCGCGCCAGCTGCGAAGCATCCACTCGCTCCTGCCGCAAAACCAACCAATCACTCCAGCAGTCATGCTGCCCATCGTCGCCTTCCTCATTGGCTTCAACCTGCTCCTCGCGAGCATCGTGCAACCTGCCGCGCGCCCGGGCATCTGCCTGCGCGGCACGCTTGCGCTCGGCGTCACTGCGGCCGTCTACCTGGCGCAGACGCCTGACGCCGACGTCTTCGACACGTTCTAGTGAGTGGCATCGATCGCGACGTCGCAGCGCTGCGCCGAGCCGTGGATGCATCCGCTGCGGCGTCGAGAGATGGATGCATCCGCTGCGGCGCTGACTCCCTCTCCCCAGCTCTCGTGTGATGACGCCTGGCGACGTGTACGACACGTTTCACGCCGCATCGCTCCTTCAGCCGGCTTCTGCCGACGAAAAGGACGCCATCCACCACGCCACGGCGCAGTCTGCGTTCGTCGGCGACAACGAAGCGCACCAAGCGCACCAAGCGCACAACGCGCACGCGCACGCTGCAGCGCAGTCGTCTGCCTTCGTCGGCGGCGCCCAGGTGTACATCACGTACGCCACGCCGGCCCCTGCTCAGGCCTCTGCCTACGTCGGCAACGACAGCGGAGCGCACGCCATCCACCACGCCACGGCGCAGTCTGCGCTCGTCGGCGACGACGAAGCGCACCAAGCACATCAAGCGCACCAAGCGCACGCCGCAGCGCAGTCGTCTGCCTTCGTCGGCAGCAACAAAGAAGCGTGCCTTCTTCACGCCACGCATCCCGCCGTGACGCTTCTTCACGTCACGCACCACGCTACGATGCAGTCGTCTGCCTTTGTCGGCGACGACGAAGGAGAAGCGCGGCCTCTTCACGCCACGCACCACGCCGCGGCGTCTGCGTTCGTAGGCAACAAGCGAGCGCACAACGCGCACGCCACGCACCATCCCGCAGCGCTGTCGTCTGCCTTCGTCGGCGACGACGAAGCGCACGCCAAGCCTGCTGCTGCCTTCGTCGGCGACGACGAAGCGCACGCCAAGCCTGCTGCTGCCTTCGTCGGCGACGACGAAGTGCATGCCACACACGCCTCTGCCTTCGTTGGCAACGACGAAGTGCGTGCCTTCGCCTCTGCGTTTGTCCGCAACGACAGAGCGCATGCCACACACGCCATGCACGCTGCAACTGCGCATGCCGCGCACATCGCGCCGGCCTCTGCCTCCAGCGTCGGCAACAACGAGCCGCACGCCACGCACGTCATGCTGGCCCCTACCTTCGTTGCCGTCGCGCCAGCCACGCCGACTCTTGTAGCAGCCACGCTGGCGCCGACGGACCTCGGCACTGTTGCACCGGCTGCGTGAGTGAAGGCGTGCATGCGGCGTCGCGATGCTGACAATCCTTCCCCTCGCTAACCTCTGACCTCGCCCCTCGCCTTGCTCGTCCACCTGCTCTTCTCATCCTGCCCGTGCTGCGCTCTGTCGCCCTCCCTCCCTCCACTTCACCTCAACCTCTTCTCCTTCACCTCAACCTCTTCTCCTTCACCTCAACCTCTTCTGCGGCACGCGTGCTTCATCTACATCATTATACCTCGATCTCGCTGCGACTCTCCTGCCTCGTTCACTCCTCCTCGCCGCCGATAGATCGCCTCGCAGTGCCACACCTGTCACGCAGCCAAGCAATGACCGTGCACAGTCCTTCGCGTCAACGCTGCTGCTGCTGCAGCTGAGCGTCGCTGTCGTCGTCGGCGTGCTCATCGGCGCTGTGCTCACAAACGTGCGGAGCAAGCGAGCGCTCAAAGCTGAACAGCAGAAGCAGCTGAGCGTCGCTGTCGTCGTCGGCGTGCTCATCGGCGCTGTGCTCACAAACGTGCGGAGCGAGCGAGCGCTCAAAGCTGAACAGCAGAAGCGTGAGGGTCTCCTCCAAGCGCAGCTCTTGTCAAGCGAGGAGAAGCAGCGTCACGCTCTCCTTGCGGCGCATGCGGCGCACGCAGAGGAGAAGCAGGACTGGCGTGCAGAGATGAAGGACTTGCTCAAAGACAAGAAGAGATACGAGGCCTATGAGAAGGAGGCAGACCGGGTTGTCCAGCAGACAAGAAAGGATGCAAAGGCAAAGATTGCAAAGAGCGAGGCAGCAAGAAGAGCAGCTGCACAGGCTGATCAAGCCGATCTCGAATCCGAGAGGTTGCTGCATGCAGAGCAGCGCGAGGCCGTCTTCAAGCTGCTCGACGAGGCCAGGAGGGAGCGCAACTCTGCCCTGGAGAAGGCCAAGAAGCTGAAGGATGAGCTAGAGGCGAGAGACCAGGATGACTACAAGTAAGCAAGTGGGAAGCAGGGTGGCTGCAGTGTCGATCAGGCGGCGCGGCATGAGGGCCCTGCCCATAAGCCCTAGCCACGACCGGGAGTGTTTCCACTTCATATGCATCTGCCCTGCGACTCGCTTGCTCGCTTCGTCAAGCGGCTCTCTGCCCTGCACCTCCAGGCTCGGCTATCTCCAGGCTCGGCTATCCATCAGCCGAGGCAGCCCTCTTCGCTCGGCTCTCTGCCCTGCACCTTGCGCTATGTCTTGACCCACAGGGGGCAAGTTGAGTTGGGAGACAGACCCACAGGCTTTGAATCTCATCATTGCTGCGCACCCCACCATCTGACCCGTGTGAAGCGTGCTACTGACATGCGCCGCGTGCTCGAGCGTAGAGGAGCACGCGCAGGCGGCAGCGAGGGGGCCGTGCGAGGCAGCACCGTCAGCGCAGCGGTGCGAGGCCGAGCGATGAGGCCGTGTCGCGAGGGGCCCGTCGACGCGGCGGTGCGAGGCCGGGCGATGCGCTGAGGCGGCGTGATGTGGCCGTGCGAGGCAGCGCCGCGCACGCACGCAGACGCACGCGCGCGCCGTGCCGATGCGAAGAGGTGCGCTGGCAGAGAAGGCGGTGGCGGAAAGAGCGAGAGAGGGATGAAGTAGCGCGTAGCGCAGGCGGGCAGAGAGGCGAGACAGCCGAGGCGAGGGTGCGGCAGAGATGGTGGACGAGAAGGAGGCGCGGTGCAGCCCCACACGGCTCGCCGGCGAGCCGGAGAAGCGGCGCCGCGCACCGTCCCTAAGGCGGGCGCGCGCGCGCGCGCTCTGCTGACAAACGGGCGCGCGCAGCGGCGGCCAGCACGCCTTCGTGCCGTCCGTGCTCGCTGCGTCTTCCTGCCTCCCACCTCCATCCTCGCTCCCCACCCGCAGCACCGCCATGTCGCTGCTCCGTCCCCGTGCCTCTCTTGCGGCCGCCGTCCGCGCCGGCCTGCGCACTGCGCCGCCGGCTGCCGCGCGCCGCACGCTCAGCAGCGCCGCCGCCGCCGCCGCCGCTCCATCCTCCACCCCGGCCGCGCGCGCCTCGGCGCCGCCCGCCGCCCGCCCGCTCGCCACGCTCGCCTCGGCGCCGCGGCCGCCGACGGCCGTGCTGCTGATGAACATGGGCGGGCCGTCGACGCTCGACGAGGTCGGCGACTTCCTCTCGCGCCTCTTCCACGACCGCGAGCTCATCCAGCTGCCGTTCCAATCGCGCCTCGCGCCCCTCATCGCCGCGCGCCGCACGCCCAAGATCCAGAAGCAGTACGCCGCCATCGGCGGCGGCAGCCCCATTCTGCGCTGGACCCGCACGCAGGGCGCCGAGCTCGTGCGCCTGCTCGACGAGCTGCACCCCGCCACGGCGCCGCACAAGGCCTACGTCGCCTTCCGCTACGCGCGGCCGCTCACCGAGGAGGCGCTCGACGAGATGGCCGCCGACGGCGTCACGCAGGCCGTCGCCTTTACGCAGTACCCGCAGTACTCGTGCAGCACGACGGGCAGCAACCTCAACGAGCTCTACCGCCAGATCAAGAAGCGCAAGGAGGAGGGCATGCAGGGCGCCGACATCAAGTGGAGCGTCATTGACCGCTGGCCCACGCACGAGGGCCTCGTCGAGGTGAGTGCGGCGCGACGTGTGCTGCGCATGTGGCGCGGGCACAGCACTGACCGCACGTGGGGCAGGCCTTCACCGAGCGGCTGCGCGACGTGCTCAACACATATCCCGAGGACATCCGGCACACGGTGCCCATTCTCTTCTCGGCACACTCGCTGCCGATGCAGATTGTCTCGGGGCGTGGCGATCCCTACCCTGCCGAAGTGGCAGCGACGGTCGCCGCCGTCATGACGAAGCTGGGGTGGAGCAACCCGTACCGCGTGACGTGGCAGAGCCAGGTCGGCCCGAGCGCCTGGCTGGGCCCGCAGACCAGCGACTCGGTCAAGGGCTGGGCAAAGCAGGGTGAGCAGCACCAAGAGGGTCGCGCTCGTGCCTCGTTGCTGACGTCTCTGGCTATGCACAGGACACAAGCACGCCGTGGCTGTGCCGATTGCCTTCACGCAAGACCGTGCGTGCTTGGCCCGAAGCTGTGTTCCTCTCGCGAGCTGATGTCGAGCGCCACCGCAGACATCGAGACGCTGTACGAGCTTGACCAGGAGCTCGTCGAGGAAGCAGCCGAGGTGCGTTGCCATCTACCTCTTGCCCTGCGTTCGCGACACTGACGACGACGCTCGCAGCACGGCATGGAGCTGCGTCGCGCCGAGTCGCTCAACGACCAGCCGCTTTTCCTGCGCGCTCTCGGTATGTTCTCTTCTGCCTCCTCGTCCTTTCGGTCACTCCGCTGACGCTGCAGACTGTCGTAGCGGACATAGCCCAGCAGCACCTGCAGTCTCTCTCCACCTCCGCCGACGCCAACGGCGCACGCAACGCAGCCTATCCCTTCGCGCAGTGAGTAAGCGGTACGTCCTGCGCTCGGCGATGCAGGGTGCTGACCGCTTCGCGCTCCCTCTCGCGCCTCCGACAGAGGCAACTGCTCCACGCAAATGGGCCTGCGCTGCCCGGGCTGCGTGAACCCGGTCTGCGCACAGCAAAAGGCCTTCTTCAGACGCGGAGGCGGGCTCGCTGCGCTCGAGGCAGAGACGGCCTGAGGCACACGCACATCGGCAGAGGGACATTGTCATATGTGCTCGGCGTGCGCGACTTGTGTGTCTCGAAGACGTGCTCATGCGACGTAGCGGTACACGCCGCGTTCGCCGTCGACGCGCTGTGCGGGCAGGCATGTGCGTCAGCGCTGCGGCGGCGGCATGCAGTGCGGGCGCAGACACACCTCCATGTACTCGCGCTCGATGAGCGACGAGATGCGTGCCTGGCGTAGAAGGTGCGTCAGCAGCTCGCCGCCGCTGGCGTGTCGTGGAGGAATACCCACCTTGATCTCCTTGACATCCGGCGCGAAGCGGCTGAGCGATGCGAGCAGACGTCAGCGATGCCGCGTGTGGAGAGCGGCGCAGCGACTCAGCGCACTCTTTCGTCGCGCCGACGACGTCCTGCACGAGCAGGTTGTGCGGCAGCGTCTGCTTGGCCTTCATGATGCGCACCACCGCCGCGTCGAGGAGCATGTTGCGGTCGAACATGACGCGCTCGCGCGTCGACGTCTGCTCCTCGGCCTGTGCGGCACGAGCACTTCGCATCAGCGCGACTGGGCAACACGTCCGAACGAGACGAGGCGGCACGCACCGTCTCGGCCATCTGGATCTGGTTGATTCTGATGCGGCCGCGCTCGTTCTTGAGCGACGGATTGACGACGAACTCGTCGCTGTCGTTGACGTCTTTGCCCTGCGGCTCCTTGCGCAGAACGCGCGTGGGGATCTGGCCGCATGCCAGCGACTGTCCAGGTCGTGGCGATGTGTGAGCGCTGAATGCAGACGCAGGCCGAGGTGGCGTGGAAGAGCTGCTCACCTGCAGGGTCCGGCGCAACTCCTTCTCTTCCAGCCCGACCCGCTCCCGGATCTGTCCGAACGACAGGCGCTCCTCGTCGTTGAAGAGCAGCAGTACCAGTGCCTGGAAGAGCGAGACGTGCAGCTCCTTCTCGCCAGCACGAGGGAGCACCGCCTTCAGGCTGAGCGTGCCGAGAGAGTGCGCCCACGCCACTCGCCGGCCTGCGTTCCTTCCGGTGTAGAAGGTGCGGAAGCGCTCCAGCGACGCAGACATCTGCAGCTCTTGACGTCAACTTATGGCGTCGAAGGGACGAAGCGCGACAGACTCACGTCGGCGGGGAGACGCAGATCGACGGGCGGATACGTGGGCCACTGAGCGGCGGTGAGGACGTGCACCGAGAGCTCGAACTGCTCGCCTTCTCCCTGTCGCGTGGCCTTGTCTTGCACCAGCGCATAGGACTTCATGATGTCGTCCGAGACGCTCATGTCCTGCGAGCGCATCATCAGCAGGGCTTGCGTCGCCGTCACTGATGGCCAGAGACTGACCTTGAGCATCGTCTCGAGCTTGTCGGTGAACGCGGCGCCGCACTCGCGCTTCAGCTTGAGGAGCATGCTCAGCTCAGCATCGGACGAGGCAGAGCGATTGAGCAGCAGACGCTTGGCGAAGAGTCGCTTGTAGAACTCTTCGAACATGTCCTTGTCTGTCGCTTACAGATTAGCCGGTGCAGATAGCATCAAGGAGATGATGGCGTGCGCACCGTGCGTATAGCGGAACAGTTCCAGTGCCTCATCGAGTGTCCGCTCCATCTCCGCGTCAGACATCGTCTTGTTTCCACTGCGCAGCTTGGCGTCCAAGAATTTGGCTGCGGTGCGTCGTGAGCGGCAGCACACGGCGACAGCCGAGTAGCAGCGTACGTACCGACGTCCTCTGCGACACTGTTGCCCTTGGTGTTGAGCAGCTGCTCAAAGGCTTCCTGCAGCGCATGGCGCATCTTGTCGTCCTTCTCGAATGCATCGCTGAGCACGAGGTCGAGCTTGCGCTTCAGCTCGAGCAGCGCAGGAATCGTGCCTTCGGAGCCTGCACTACCGCTCGTGCCGAGGGCGGAAGTAATCAGCTCGCGCGTGACCTTTGCCCACGCGGTCCGCAGAGGCGACAGTGCGTCAGGCGAGACTCGTTGAAGCAGAGCGTAGAGCGTGCGGAGTGCGGACGTCGCCGGCGAGGAGAGAAGCGACGGCAGGTCTGTCAGGCGAGATCGTCAGCCCTACCCTTCGGAACAGCACAGGATCGCAGACGAAGGGAGATGAGAGCCTCGTCTCGAAAGATTGCAAATGCTTGCCGCCCTTATGCTCGAGAAACAGGAGGCGGGCTCTGCACCGAGATGCCGGGTCCGGCACGCCTCGTCTCTCGCCGGTCCATCTGATCTCCCAGAACCAGCTGCCACTCTCCCAGTCGACCCTTGCAAACTCTTGCCATGCACTCACGCGAGATCAGGCCTTCTCCGTCGCCGCCCAACAGCTCCTTCATCGCTGCGTGCACCACGTCTTCCCTGCCAGTGGCTAGCAGCCGCATGGCACGCGCCTGCTCCTCCTGGACTCTGCGAGCCACGTGCTGCAAGAACACAGTGATCTCCATCGCCTCCGGACGCTCCTGTTCCACGACGTCAGAAGCGCTCGGCGCGAAACGAGCAGCCTCGCGCGCGTAGTCGGCGGCCGTGTGCTGCACGAGCGACTCGGCGAAGATGTCCTGGCTGTCGAGCGTCGTGAATAGCGCCGCGAGCGCCTCGATCTGCTTCTCGTGGTCCGCACTCGTGACAGAGCCGGTGGCTGCGCCGCTCGTGTGCGTGAGCGACCGCACGGCGCTCAGCTGCGCACCCAGTGCGTCGAGCGTGCTCTGCAGCAGCGGAGCGTGCAGCAGCACATGTTCCTTGAAGAGCTCGGCGCAGACGGCCTCGATGCGATCCGAGTGTGGCTGAAGCGCATCGAGCGGGAGGAACATGTCTGCAACGAGACGCTGCGCCTGCCGTCAGCACACGCCAGGCAGGGTGCGCAGGCGCACGACTCACGCTGCGCGCCGTCCAGGCCTGCCATGCCGTCAGCAGCGCCGGCATGCCGCCGAGGGCAGCGGCGTCGCGGGTGCGCAGCACTGCGCGTGACAGCTCTGCCCTGACGCCGTCGCTCAGCGCCGACGCCTGGCCGGCGGCGACGAGGCGCTGCGTCTGCGTGTAGACGCTGTCGGGCGACAGCGGCGCGTCGGAGAGGAGGAAGTGGCGCAGCGCGCGGAGGAGCGAGGGGCACGACGGCTGCGAGCTCGACGCAAGCACGGGCAGCGCAGCGAGCGAGGGCAGGCCCGCCGTCGAGCGCGCACTGCGCGGCGCGAAGAGGGCGGCGAGCGACATGGCAGGGCGTGAGGACGTGCGGCAATGTGGTAGTCGAGTCGGAAGCCGCCGCGCCGCCTTCCCTGTCCGTTCCCGCCTCATCTCGCGCGGCGCGCGCGGCATCCTTATCCAAGCGAGATCGTCCTGCTCAACCCTCGGGCCTCCACGTCCTCTCGTCGCCGCAGCATCTCTCACGCCTGCTGCACACGCTTCCCACTCTACTTATCCGTATGATCTCTCTGTCGCAAGCCAGGATCTTCTCGGACTTGCCTTGCATCGACGGCAGCAACCAGCTCAGGCCGAGCAGGGACAGGGTCCGGCGGCGTTCGCACGCACGGCGCACGGGCCGCGCGGCGGCGCGGCGCACCATGCGCGGCGCGGCGCGCGCTAGCTCTCCTTAAGCCCCTTTCCTCGCGACTGTGAGGAGCGCACAGCACGGCACGGCAGCCCTCCATCACATGCGCCTCGCCCTGTTCCCGCCCACCATCCCGCCGCCCACGCAGACGCCGCCGTCCGCCATGAGCGCCGACACAAAGTGGCACCAGCGCCTCTTCCGCAGCAAGGACGAGGGCGAGGGCGGCACTCAGCAGAGGCACGCTGCCGCGTCTGCGTCCGCCCCGCCGCCCGCGCCGCCGCCGCCGGCCGACGCCGCGCTGCACGTCTTCCACTTGCGCCACGGCGGCACGAGCGTCGTCGTCGACGCCGCCACCGCCTCGCTGCCGAGCGTCGTGTACTGGGGCGCCGACCTCGGCGGCATGAGCGCCGCCGAGCTGCAGGACCTCGCCTCGGCGGCCGTGCCGCAGCGCGTCAGCGGCGGCCTCGACGTGGTCCCGCGCCTGACGCTCGTGCCGCAGGAGTCGGATGCGTGGCAGGGCACGCCCGGCCTCGCCGGCCACCAGGTGGGCAGCGGCCACTGGAGCGCGGCACTGCACACCACGGACCTCTCCGTCACGGGCTCCACTGCTGCCATCACGGCGCAGGACAGCGAGATCGGCCTCAGCCTCCGCATCTCGCTCGAGGTCACGGCCGAGGGCCTCTTCACGCAGCAGCTCAGCGTGACGAACACGGCCAAGGCGAACTACATGCTCCAGTCGCTCGCGGCCACGTTTCCGGTGCCCGAGTCGGCCAACGAGCTGCTGGACACCTACGGGCGGCATCTGCGCGAGCGTGCTCCGCAGCGCCACGCCTTCACCGTCGGCAAGCACGAGCGCGAGAGCCGGCGCGGCCGGCCCGGCGCAGACGCCACGCTGCTCCAGGTCGTCGGCGCCAAGGGCTTTGGCTTCGAGCGCGGCGTTGTGCATGCTGTGCACCTTGCGTGGAGCGGCAACCATCGGCTCATCGCCGAAAAGGGCCCGAGCTATCCGCCCTTCATCCAGGTGTCCGACCTGCTGCTGCCTGGCGAAGGCCTGCTCCAGCCCGGCGAGACGTACACGACGCCCAAGGCCATCGGCTCGTGGGGTGACGGCCTTTCCGCCATGTCGCACCGCTTCCACGCCTACGTCCGGGCGCTGCCTGGCTATCCGAAGTCGACTCGCCCGGTGATGGTCAACACCTGGGAGGCCGTGTACTTCAGCCTCGACTTTGACAAGCTCGTGTCGCTCGCCAAGACGGCCGCGGCGGCCGGCGCCGAGCGCTTCATCCTCGACGACGGCTGGTTCAAGGGCCGCCGTGGCGACACCGCTGGCCTCGGCGACTGGTTCGTCGACAAGGACGTCTTTCCCAACGGCCTGCAGCCGCTGTGGGACGAGGTCGACAAGGCGGGCCTGCAGTGCGGACTGTGGTTCGAGCCTGAGATGGTGAACCTCAACTCGGACCTTGCGCGCGCTCACCCCGACTGGATCCTGCGCCCCACGGCCGACCGACTGCCGGTGCCTGGCCGCCAGCAGTACGTGCTCGACCTGTCGAATCCAGACGTTTTTGCGTACATCTTCAAGTGCATCGACGACCTGCTGACGGAGTACAAGCTCATCAAGTACATCAAGTGGGACCACAACCGCGACCTCGTCGAGCCGAGCTCTGCTCTGGCCAGCTACCGCGCCGCTGTGAGAGCCAACGTGCTCGCCGTGTACCGGCTGATGGACAAGCTGAAGAAGGCGCATCCGGAGCTCGAGATCGAGAGCTGCGCGTCAGGAGGCGCGCGCGTCGACCTGGGCATCTTGGAGCGCACCGACCGCATCTGGACGTCGGACTGCACCGACCCGCTGGAGCGACTGACGATCCAGAAGTACACCAGCCTCGTCGTGCCGCCAGAGCTGATGGGCGCGCACATCGGCCCTCCGGAGAGCCACACGACGGGCCGCACACACAAGCTCGACTTGCGCGCCGGCGTGCCGCTGCTGTGCCACCTCGGCATTGAGTGGGACCTCACGTCCGCCTCGTCGGACGATCAAGCTGCGGTGAAGCAGTGGATCGACCTGCACAAGAAGTGGCGCGACGTCATCCACTCCGGCAACCTCGTCTTCGTCGACGACACGGCCGACGAGCACGCCGACGTGCGCGGCGTCGTGGCGAAGGACCAGTCGCGCGGCATCTTCACCTTCACGCAGGTGCGCACCGCCGCGTCGTATCCGCCGCCAAAGTTCCGCCTCTGCGGCCTGGACCCCAGCAAGAGGTACAAGGTGTCGCTGCTGTACGACCTTTCCTTTGCGCGAGGCGGAGCGGTGGGCCAGAGCGCGCTGCAGTGGGCCGGAGGCGTGACCCTGTCGGGCAAGGCACTGGACTTGGGCGGCCTGGCGACGCTGACGATTGAGCCGGAGCGTCTGTATGTTGTGGAAGTGGAAGCGCAGTGAATTTGGATATGCTTTGTCTTGGCACATGCGCTGCGCTGTGCGCCGAGAAAGGAGCGTGAGGATGGGGAGGTGATCGTGTTCGCGGCGCAAGCAAGAGTGCGGTGCTTGCAGGCCTCGCTGGGCCTCCTGGGCTCCGTGCAATCACCCGCTGCTGCTGTTTGTTGTGCTACAGCTGTGCTTCGAATCGCAGCTTGCCTCAGCTGGCCGCTTGATGTCAGGCAGTGAATTGGGCGGGCGGCGCGCGTGCAGGAATCGGCCTCGGCCTCGGAGGCGACATTTCTCTTGCAGCCCCCGTATTCGACACCTAGAAATCGAGGCGATTCGCACTCTTTCAACGCCTCCCCAAGCACGATTTGCCTCCCCGCTTCACCACTAGGAAGGACGTGATGGGGGCATGGCGGACGACGTCTGCGCCTGCTGGGTGCGAGCATGATGGCATTGTCCTGCAGTGGGCCTCGCCGCGAGCTTTCTGACGAAAGCGCACACGGCGCCGCGCCTCTTCATCCTGCCTCACCTCCACATCTCCTCCTCGCGCACCGCACACGCACACACGCCTGCCCCTCCTGCTCCATTGCGCCTGTGCGGAGGCAGCATGGCGCACGTTGAGGCCGCCGAGTTTCACGGTCAGCGCCGCCGGTGTGCTTGCGCGACCGGCAGCTCGGCTGATGCGACGTCGCAGCGACCGTGTACGACATCTGCCGCCTCATCCCACATGGTCGCGTCACGTCTTACGGGCACATTGCACGGGTGAGCGGCGGCGGACTGTGTCAGCCACGGTGCACGCTGATGCCAGACGCCAGCTCGCCGGCTATCCGGCGCACTCGCGCATGGTCGGCGCTGCCATGCGCCTCCTGGGCCCGTCGAATGCCGTGCCGTGGCAGCGCGTGCTGAGCTCCTCGGGCGCCATCTCGCCGCGCGGCGACGACGGCGGCGGCGCCCGGGCGCAGGCCGAGCGCCTGCGCGGCGAGGGCGTCGAGGTCATCGAGCCGCCGGGCATCAGCGCCTACCGCGTCTCGCTGGCGCCGGCGGCCGGCTATGCCTGGTGTGAGTGTGTCTCGCCGCATAGCTGCACCACGCTCAGCTCAGACGCACCCTCAGTCCCCGCAACGCTTGCCGAGGCGCGCGGCGAAGCCCCAGAGGAGCCGGCGGCGGAGGATGAGGATGAGGATGAGGATGAGGCAGCACCTGCGGTGAAGGAGGAGCACCCAGAGCCAGACGGCGCCGTGCAGGTCAAGGAAGAAGAAAAAGACGGCGGGCAGCGCTCTGGTCAGCAGCGCGCCACTGCCGGCGTCAAGCGGGAACAGGAGGAGCAGGGCGGGAGAAGTGGCTTGCGCAGGTCCGCCAGGCGGCGATAAGGCGCAGCACACACACAGGCGGCGCAATGCTATGCTTTCTCATTGCTGTCGCTCTCCGTCTCTCAGTGCGAGCCTGAGCCACCGCCCATCTGGTCGACCATCTCGCGGAACTGCATGACGGGAACAGCGGTCAGCGGCGTTAAGCATCGGGGCCACAGAGATGCTCACCTGCTCGACGATTGCCTTCTCCTTCTTCGCCTTGGCCTCGGCTTGCAGCTTGAGGATGCCGCGGTGCTCCTCCGCGCTGATCACCTGGTTCTCCTTTCTGACACGCACGGCGTTCATGCGACGGTGGCGCGAGCCGCTCATGACGTATCCGCTCTTCTCGAACTTCTCAATCTGCTCCGAGTCGAGGCCAATCTCACCGCGGCGCGGGATGCGCTTGCCTTCGGCGGCATACGCAGCCATGGCAGAGCCCTCGCCAGGGAGCAGTGCCTTGCCGTACTCGCGCGGGTTGACGGGCGCAGCAGGACCGGCGAGGGGCTCGTCGTCCACCGCCGGCTGGGGCAGCGCTGGCCCGATGCGCGGCTGCATGCGTCGTGTGCGCTCCTCGCCCTCTGACGCCGTGCCGCTTGCAGCGACGGGTGTCTCGCTCTTGGCCACTCGTGCCACCTCCTCGTTGCGCACCTCGTCGGCACGCGAGACGCTGCGCTTGTCCCGCGTGGCACGTGCAGCTCTGCGCTCCTCTTTCTCCCGCTTCTTCTCCTTCTTGCGCCGGCGTCTGCGCTCCTCCTCTTCGGAGTCAGAGCTCGACGAAGATTCGGAGCTCGAGTAGCGTCGCTTGTGCTTGCGCGAGGAGCCGTGCTTGTGCTTTCGCGACGACGACGACTTGTCCTTCTCTCGTCGCGAAGAGGACTTGTGCTTCTTGCGCTCCGAGTCAGACGGCAGCGGCGAGCGTGGCGACTCAGGCCAGATGGACAGTGTCGACTCTGCGCGCTGCTTGTTGCGACTGCGAGACAAGGGTGAGCACAAGACGCAAGACACGTGCGGCCGCTGGGCCGTGCTCACCTTTCAAAAAAACTCGTGCCGCCCTGCTCGCCTCCGTAGCCCTGGCCCTGCGGTGGTCCTCTTCGCCAGCCGCCCGGCGCGCCGCCGCCGAGGTCTTCGCGGTATGCGTCCGGCCCCTGCTGCTGGCCTCTGGCGCCCCAGCCGCTGCCCGGCTGCATGTGCGGTGGCGGCCCATAGCCACCGGCACCGTGCTCGCGCGGCGGCGGCACGCGGGAATCGTAAGCTGCGCCCGCAAAGCCCGGCGGCGGGCCGGCGGCGTAGCCTGGCGGCGGAGCACGAGCCTGCCATCCGGGCGGCGGGCCGTGGCTATGCTGCGGCGGGCCGTCGCGCCGCTCGTCGTGCGTAGGGTAGGCTCGCGCCTCGCGCTCGTCGTGCGGCCGCTCCTCGTCGCGCCGCCCGTGGCCGTGGCGCTCGTCAGCACGGCGGTCGTCGCGGCGCCCCTCGGACGGCGCCTCGCGTGCTGCAGCCAGACGGGCGCGCAGCTCGGCCTCGCGGTGGCTGGCGCCGGCGCTGCCGCTGCTGCTGTGCGCTGGATGCAAGTCGCTCATCGGGAGGGTGGCAGCACAGCGGAGATGGAGGTGCAGTGGGCGGGCGACTGAGACGCAGACGCCAGCGGAAGCGCAGCTCTGACTGTGCGACGAGAGACGGCGCTCGTGTAGGGACAGAAGCAGTGGCAGGGACAGGCAGCGACGTGGGAGTTGGTGGTCGGGAGAAGAGCTCGCCGGCGCGGCGACAGCTCTAAAGAGCAAGGGCGCTGCCGCAACCGCGCCGCGTGGGAACACGTCCGCCTGGCTGGCCGGCGTCAGCCTGCGCCGCACACGACAGCGATGAGCGCCGCTTCGTCTTCCGCACCCCTGCCTCCTTCGCATCTTGCCGCTCGCCGCTTCTCCGTGTCGTGCCCGCACCCTTGTCCTGCTCGTCGTGGACCGCGCTTATCGTTCGGCCCGCCTGTGCCCCACCACGCCGACGCTCGCCCGTGCCCGTGCGCTGCCACCCAGAGCCCGCCTGCCCGCCGCTGCCACTGCCCGCCATGCCGGTGCGTGCAGCTGCTCACCCAGCTGTGCATCCGCTGAGGCCCTGCCCACATGCTCCATCAGAAGCTCGCCCTGCAGATCTCTGCGCAGCTCACCAACGTGCAGAAGCTGCGCCCCGCGACCGACGATGCGGCGCTGATGATGCGCGTCAAGTGCTCGTCGTGCCACGAGGAGCACAAGAAGGAGGTGTCCTTCTCGCCGCTCGACGAGGTCGACGTGCAGGGCGGCAAGGGCAAGGCCAACTTCGTCATGAGCTGCCAGGTGCGTGACTCAGTGGTACCCGCCGTCGAGAAGTGTCTGGGCGGAAGCTAGACTGGAGGCCGGGCCGTGGCAGCAGCAGTTGCCGCAAGAGAGCCGGCGCAGCAGTGGTGCTGCAGGGTGACAGCAGTGCGAGTGCACCGTCCGAGCCTCGACTGACAAACCAGCGTCGCTGCGACGCACTCTTGCGAATCTGCTCACACGTTCTCTCGGACAGTTCTGCAAGCGGCCAGCATCGGCAAGTGAGTCCGCTCATGTCTCTCGTGGGATCTGAAGGCTGACACCAGTTCCCTGCGCCAGACTTCGAGACACCGACCGCGAAGGCACCGCTCTACCAGCCGTACGATGGGCCCGACTTTGCGACGCTCTGCGTGCTCGAGTTCCGCGGCATGGAGCCGGTGGGCTTCGTCTTTGAGCACACGACCTGGCGCGCTGTCAGCGAGGCCGGCGCCGCGTTTGCGGAGCTCGAGTTCGAGGACGGCGAGTGGACGGACTACGACGAGAAGGGCGGCTGTGAAGTCAGCGTCATGGAGGTGGAGGCCCGCTGGGTCCGTGCATGAGGGCAGCTGCAGGCTTGCGCAGCAGCGCAATCGAATGCAACGGCTGCGCTCGGGCTCGTGCGTGTGAGAGGTGTCGCGAGCGTCGGAAGCGACGGCCAGACACGATATAGCAGGCATCGATGACGGAGCCACGGCTTCCACTGTGCGCAGCAGGCGCCGGCGCCAGCTCATGCTGCTGGCTCCGCCGTCGGCGGTCGTGCCGACTCGCCGAGCTGATGGTAGCATAGAAGCGCAATGCCAGAGGCGCCGCAACGCTCAGACTTGAGGGCGAGCGCTTCCGTTGCTGCCTCGCCGGCCTGCTTCCTACGCATGCGTGCAAATCACCCTCCATCTGTACGAGCGCCTGCTCACAGCTCGACTCGGTAGTGCTGGAGAAGTCTATTGTCCGGTGCACCTCACTGCGCCATGCGCTCAGCCTTAAGCGCCATCTCCTCGAGCAAGTCGTACTCGCCGCTGCGCTCGCACAGCTCTCTGAAGGCGCCCTCGGTGCGGATCAGCTCGGCAGGCGAGCCGAACTGCAGCACCTTGCCCTTGTCGAGCACAAGCACACGGTCGTGGTCGACGATGGTCTTGAGGCGATGTGCAATCACCAGGATCGTCAGGCGCCGGCCCGCCGCCTCGGCGCGAATCGTGCGCTGAATCGCCGCGTCGGCGGCAGCGTCCAGGCTCGCCGTGCTCTCGTCGAGCAGCAGGATGGGCGACTGGCGCAGCTTGAGCAGTCCTCGGGCCAGCGCAAGCAGCTGCCGCTGGCCGGCGGACAGATTCTTGCCGCCCTGCATGATCTCCATGTCCAGGCTGGTGATGACCGTCGAGGCAGGCGAGTCGTCGTCGCCGGGCGTGGGCGAGGCAGAGCGACTCGGCGCTCGGCTCACCGCGCGTGACTGCGACGAGGAGACGAGCTGGCAGCGCTCGAGCACGGCCCACAGCTCGCCGTCCTCGCAGCGGTCGAAGGGGTCCAGGTTCGAGCGCACCGTGCCAGAAAAGAGCTGTGCGTCCTGCGGGATCACCGTGAGGCGATCGCGCAGCGTTGCCAGCGGCACTGAGCTGATGTCGATGCCGTCGATGCTGATGCTGCCCTCCTCGGCCTCGAGGAAGCGGAAGAAGGCCAGCGCGAGCGTGCTCTTGCCGCTGCCGGTGCGGCCGACGATGCCGATCTTCTGCCCTGCCTTGACCTCGAAGCTGACGCCGTCGAGCACGCGGCTGAGCTCAGGCGAGTAGCGCACGCAGAGGTTGTTCACCACGATCGAGCCCGAGTCCGTCGGCCACGCAGCTGGCGGCTCGACGCCGCCCTGGCGCTCCGGCGTGATCTTGAGGTATTCGTCGATGCGCTCCACGCTGTTGGCCTGGATCTCGGCGGCCGTGTACATGCGCAGCACCCACAGCACCGCCTCGACGAGCTGGATCGTGAAGCTGAGCGTGAAGCCGGCGAGCGGAGCGTCCACTTGCGGGCTCAGCACGAGGAAGAGAGCCATCGCCATAGTCACCACCGTGGCCAGCGAGTCCACGCGAATCGAGAGCCAGCGGTTGCAGTACCACAGGAAGAAGAAGGGCCGGTTCGTCTTGTCGATGAGGCGCAGGCAGTGCCGCGTGAAGCGGCTCGCGTCGCCGAAGGCGCGGATGACTACGGCACCGTTGAGCACCTCACCCACGGCTGTGAAGATGGGCGAGCGGCTGACCGACTCGAGACGCTTGAGGTCGCGCGAAGAGACAATGTACAGCGAGCCGATGAGGTACGCCGCTGCGATGACAAGCACCGATGCGCCGATGAAGGCCGGCACCGCGTAGCATGCCACAAGCAGGATCACGACGCTCTGCAGCATGACGTCGACGAAGAAGATGAGCGTGGGCGCGACCTCCTGGTCGATCGTCTCGATGTCCTTGCTCAGACGGTTCATGATGCGTCCGACGGGCGTGCGGTCGAACCAGAGCGGCGGCGCGAGCAGGATGGAGCCCATCATGCGACGGTATAGGCGGCGCGAGGCGGCCAGCGCGCCGAACTCGCTGATTCCGTCGCGCAGCATCGAGAAGAAGATGAAGCCGAGGATGAGCACGGCGTAGACGGAGAGGTAGTACGCCGTCAGATCGCCACTCGGAAGCTCGGGAGCCGAATCGACGCCAAAGATGAGCTGCGGAGGCGCAGCGGACGCCTGGGGTGCGCTGCTGAACCACGTCTGCAGCGGCCCAACGAGCAGCGGCGTCGAGAGCGAGGCCCCACCATGCCAGTGCCCGACGCTTGCGTGCGGCGCGGATGCGATGTCGAGATGCGCGCGCTCGCCGCTCTGCTGCGCAAAGAGCATAGCCCAGCGGCGCAGCCATGCGGCGCCACCGACGTCTGCGGCGCGCACTCCGACGAACACGGCGAGCGTGGCAGACCAGAACAGCATCAGGCCCCACCACGAGTCGGCAAAGCTACGCAGGTACAGGCCGTACGGCGCAAAGCCGACTGCGCCCTTGCCGTACGTCTCCTCGTTGAGATGCTGCGCCTTCTTCTCCTGCTTCTTGAGCATCTCGGCCTGCTCAACTGCACGGGCGCCCTCGTCGAGTACCTCGATCGTGGGCTCTTCTTCCGTGCCTTCGTGCCGCTCTTCTGCTGTCTCCTTGCCTGGCGCAATGTCGTCGTCCAGCACGCCCGAGGCGCGCACCTCGGCAGCCGTGCCAGACGCCACCACGCTGCCGTCGTTGAGTGCCACCACGAAGGCGGCGCCGGGCAGGCAGAGTGCGACGGCATGCGTCACGAGGATCACGGTGCGGCCGGCCATCAGAGGACCCTTGAGACAGTTCTTGTAGAGGTGCTTGGCCGTGTGCGCGTCGACGGCGCTGAGCGCATCGTCAATGAGGAGGTAGCGCGCGTGGGAGTAGAGTGCCCGCGCAAGCGCAATGCGGGCCTTCTGTCCGCCCGAGAGTGCCGTGCCGCGCTCGCCGACTTCGGTCTGGTCGCTGTACTCCAGCACCTTGAGATCGGGCTCGAGGGCACACGCGCGAATGACCGCACGATACCGCGCGTCGTCAAAGCTGCTGCCAAACGTGATGTTCTCGCGCACGGTGGCGCCGATCAGCCACGGCGACTGCGGACAGTACGCCACTGTCTCGCTGAGCCCGGTGCGGACGTCGACGTCCACGAGCGCACGCGCCACGGGGCAGGGACAGTACGTGCGCCCGCTGAGCTGGCGCGCCTCACCGAGCAGCGCAAGCAGCGTGGTGGTCTTGCCCGAGCCGACGGGCCCGCAGATAATGCTCAGCTCGCCCGGCGGGAATCGCACGTCGAGCTCAAGCGTGAAGGCCGAGCCAGCCTCGATCTCGTCGTTGTCGTCCGAGTACGTGAAGCGCGCGTCCTTGAAGCCGACGTGCACGCTCTCGACCTGCGTGCCCTCGCTCTCGCTCTCGAGCTCGCTGTCCTCGTCCTCGTCCTCGGGCCGCAGCAGCTGCTCATACTTGTGCGTCTCCTCTTCGCGCAGAAACGCGTCGATGCGGCGCAGCGACACGAGCGAGCTGAGGATGTTGACGACCATATCTGGCAGCGTGTCGAGCGGGTTGCGCAGCGCGTTGAACAGCGCCAGAGCGGTAAAGGCCGTCTCGGCGGGCAGCGGGCGGTTCAGCACCTTGGTGTGCACCGCAAACGTGACGAGCGTGACGATCATCGGTGTGCCGAAGAAGGAGATTGCGTTGATGATCCAGGCAATGGCGCGCCGCCGCAGCACGCGCATCTCGGCGTCGCGCGTCTCGTTGAGGCGCCGCTCGAAGGCGCGCTCCCAGGCGAAGAACTTGACGGTCTTGATGCAGTTCAGCACCTCGGTCGTCAGGTTGAGGCGCTTGTCCGTCGCCTCGAGCAGCGCCTTTTGCACACGCACGAAGAGGCTCGCGGTCAGCGTCTGCAGCGGCACGCTGAAGAGCAGCACGGCAAAGCCGGCTACGGCACTCGAGCCGAGCAGCCGCACGAGCAGGTACATGGCGAAGCCCACCTCGATGGGGCTCTGCGGGAAGAGAAAGTGCAGGTACGCGCCGATCTCCGACACCTTGAAGACGTCGACGGAGACGAGGTTCGTCACCTCGCCGTCGGAGGCGCGAGACTCTGCAGCGCCGGCGCCGTCCACAGCCGGCTTGTCGCTCTTGTCGGCACCGCTCGGCAGCGCGTCATCGTCATCCTGCCCGGCGGCCTTGCGCGAGCTGGAGCCCGTGTCCTTGCGCCGCAGCGACTTGTTGACAATCTCAAAGATGAGGATTGCGCGCAGACGGATGCAGATGCGCCGGCCGACAAAGAGTGCCTGCGACTGCATCACGGACGCCACGAGCTGGCCCACAGCCATTGCCAGCACATAGAGCACTGCAAGAAGACGTCAGCTCAGCGCCAGAGATGGCCAGTCGCTCACAGACTCACCAGCCATGTGGTAGCTCAGGCCGCCCTCCTCGCCCTCGGCACGCTTGCGATCGCGGTCCGCAACGAAGCCAAGAATCAGACGCAGGCCGATAGGCGGAGTCATGACGGCGAATGCGCCAATGGCGGCGAAGATCTGCTGACTGATGATGAGGGGCAGGAAGTGCCGAATGAGACGCCAATGCAGTGCTCCCTCGCCAGGCGCGAGCTCCTCGACGACGCCTTCGGCCTCGTGCACCACACCCTTCGAGCTGCCGGCACGGAAGCCGGCCACGACGGAGGCGGCATGATCGGCAGGCGCCAGGTCCGGCACGGTCGCCAGCGTGAATTGCTCGCGGTAATGCCGCCGAATCGCCGGCGTGACGAAGCCGAAGGCGGCGCGGGAGTAGAGACTGGCGCGCACCTCTGGCGATGGGATGAGCGGCACCTTCGTGCCAATGCTGGCGACGTTTGCCGGCTCCAGCGCGGGCGTGGCGTTGGAGAACTCCGGCCCGCCCGCGCTGTGAGAGATGGAGGGATGAGGAGCAGCGTGCACTGCCTCGCCCAGAGACTCGTCTGGCACGGCGAAGGCCGCGTCGTGCGCTTCGAGACGCGGGCTCGGGATAGCGGTGCCGGCCTCGGCAAAGATGTCGCGCGGCCGCATCGACGCGTGGATCGCACGCAGGCGCAGCGGCAGCCGTGTGTGCATCGGTGCGAAAAGAGTCGGCAGGGCCAAGAAGAGGCTCAGTCCGCACTGTACTGCCGCCAGTCTCCACGCCTGCCGTGCGAGCACAACCGACCGGAGCTCGGACAGCGACACGAGAAAGGCGACGAGGATCAGAAGTCCCTTGTGCAGGAAGAGCGAGCGCTTCGTGGTGAGGGAAGCCATCGAGATGATTGCGATGTATGCCTGGCGTCGCAAGCAGCATCAGCGATGCGCCGCCCGACCGCCCCGCACCGCACTCACCCAGAGCACTGTCCATGCCCAGCCCTTGTCGTGCACGTCAGCCGCGTGCAGGCCGACCATGACGATGCTGCCGGCGCACTCCACCGCGCGCTTGGCGATCTCGGCGCGACGGTCACTGGCAGCCTGCTCAGGCGTGGCAGCGATGAGGGGCGTGCGGTGCACCTCGTTGACGATGACCTGGTTCTCGGTGCGCCAGACGAGCAGCTGCGCCTGCGTCAAAGTCGACGCGGGCGGCGGCGCTGTCGTGCGGGCCGCGCGCCGCGGGAGCAGGCGCTGCGAGTTCCAAGGCAGGAGCGTCTGCAGCGCACGCACTGGCAGCGAGCGTCGCACTGGCGGTGGCACAGAGGCAGCCCGAGAGCGAACGGTGAAGGAAGAGGCCTGAGGATCGAGCCCGGCTACGGCGCCGGCGGAGCGCTGGCTCCGCCGAGACGACCGCAGCTGATGCGTCACGAGCAGCGCGGCGGAGAGGGCAAGGGCGAGGAGGGGCAGGAAGCCATCAAGCACTCTGCAGGCGGCGTGAGCGCTGCTCGCAAGCGCCAGACAGTGGCGATCTACTCACTCGTGCCGGAAGCATGGCGTCCAGTCCTCGGCGCCCCATGGCGGCCAGGAGCAGTGCGCAAGGTGTGGCGACGGAAGCATGATGTGAGATGACACGGGGGCCAGGAGACGATGAATGCTTGCGATGCAGATCTTTCAGGACGGCAGGATGCGGAGCCAGGGCGTCCCGCCGCCGGGTGTCGGTGCAGAGCTGTGCGGTGGAGCAGGCGAGGCGAGAGCGGCAGAGGCGTCACGATGAGTCAGAGTCGCGAAGGGCGTCGAGGCGATGAGCGGACAAGCGAGCGGGAGCGGGAGAGACGACTGCGGGAAAGCGAGGCTGGAGCGGGAGCAGAGAGCAGCGCCTGGGCAGAGCGCGTCTAGGAACGAGAGGGCGGGAACGAGAGAGGGGACGAGGCAGGGTTGCGCAGAGCAACAGCAGCCGCAGTGACCGGGAGGCACGGCCGGCGTGCACGCCGGAAGCCGCGGCGAAAGTGCCGTCTTCGTCACGTGCACGCCTGCCCTGCCGTCCTTCCAGCAGGGCCGGCGCCGGTGATGAGCCCGCAGGCCGAGGGGCGTGAGAACGGCGCGTCGCGCAGCCGCCGCCGCGTCGCGCGCCGCGTGGCGGCCGCCGCATCGCAGAGCGCAGCGCTCCTTGCCTTCGCTCCACCATCTCCGCCTGCCCCGCCAGCAGTGTGCCACCTGCCATCCACGCCGCTGCGCACTGCTCCCTCTTCACGCCGCTCACTCTCGCGCCCGAACTGCTGCACTGATTGCACTGCAGAGCGCGCGCCCTCGCCCCGAGCCGCCGCTCCTGCTGTCCGCTGCGCCGCCATGTCTTCGCTCGACTCGATCATGCCGCCGGCCGCACCGGCCCCGGCCCCTGCGCCGGCTCCTGCGCCGGCCCACGCCAACGGCGACGCGTCGAGCGGCGCGGAAGCTGTGCCTGGAGCACACGAGTCTGCCCATGATGTCAAGGTGGAGGGCAGTGCGGCCGAGGGACTGGCGGCCAACGGCGCATCGGGTGAGTGACTGCTGCGCGGGGCCATGCAGAAGGTCGCTCGTCAGCTGCAGCGCAGCATGCGCGGCCACAGTCTGCGACTCTCGCCTGGCCTCGGCGGCGTGCTCTTCCCCTGCAGGGGCGCTAACGCCGTGCATCATCCTCCAGACACGGCCGCCGCGACGAATGGTGCCGCTCCAACCAAGCTGAGCCCGGTCACAGTCGGCGGCGAAGCAGCGGGAGAGCCAGTGGCGCTCGGCTCCAGCCCTGGTGCAGCGGCGGCGCCAAGTGATGTTGCCATGTCGGACCCCGTGCCGGCCTCCGACGCAGATGCCGCCTCGGGCCCCATGTCGTCCGCCATCGACATGCCGGAGCCCGCAGCGTTCGTCGCCGCTGCTGCTCCCGCTGCCAGCTCTCCGAGCGGCCCCGCCTCCTCGCCGCCCGTCGGCGCCAATGGCGACGCCACGCCTGCGGCGAAGCGCCAGCGCAAGTCTGTGGCGCCCTTTGAGCTCGACACCACTGCGCCTGCGTCTCCCTCCGTCACCTCGCTCGCACCTGCGTCGGCCGTGGGCATGACAGCCGCGCAGCTCAAGTTCGCGCAGTCGGTCATCAAGTCACTCCGCAGCCGTTCTGAAGCACTGAACTTCCTCGAGCCTGTCGATCCCCAGGCGCTCGGCATCCCGCACTATCCCAGCATTGTCAAGGAGCCGATGGACTTCACCACCATCGGCCTGAAGCTTTCGTTTTCGTCTGCTGCGCTGAGTCGCCGCCCGACCGAGGCGATCCGCAAGGCTGCCCTGTACAAGCTCGACGCGACGCGCGACGTCTATGGCAGCGCGAAGGAGTGGGAGCAGGATGTGCGCCGCATCTTCAACAACTGCCGCCTGTTCAACGGGCCCGATCATCCCATCTCCCAGAGTGGCGACACGCTCGAGACGCTCTTTGATGGGCAGCTGCCGAAGCTGCCGCCTTCCGAGACCGCACCCACTGTGAGTTCGGCGCGCAGAGTGGGAGCTGGACAAGAGAGGCGTGCATGATTTATCTGCCGCTGACTGGCCGCTTGTGTGCGCGCGCAGCCCGAGGCGAAGGCCCGGCGCGTGAGTGGGCGACGTCCGCTGTGTTCGCCGGGCCATAGAGCGTAGCGCTGACCTGTCTCTTGCAGTCGTCAGCCTCCGTGCCCACGATTCGTCGCTCCTCGGTCGACACGACTGGACGACCGAAGCGCGAAGTGCACCCGCCTCCGTCGCGCGACCTGCCGTGGAGTGACATGCCGGGCGCCGGTGGTGCTGGCGTCAGCACTGGCGGGCGCAAGGCCTCCGTCTCGAAGCGCAAGGGCAAGACGATGACGCCGCGGCAGCGCGCACACGCCGAGCGCGTCGCCGCAGACGAGCTCAAGTACGCATCCAAGGTCGTCTCGGCGCTGCTGCGCGAGAAGGGCGCGCGCGAGTTCACGTGGGTGTTCGACTCGGTGCCCGACAAGTCCCTGGACTTTGCGCCAGCGTACTACGCGATGATCAAGCGTCCCATCGCGCTCGACACCATCGACGGCAAGCTCAAGCAGGGCGACTACAACGACCTCGCCGAGTTCGAGGCCGACATGAACCTGCTCTTCGACAACTGCTTTACCTTCAACACGCCTGGCTCGGACGTGTTCATCATGGGCGAGCGCACGCGCGCGCTGTTCCGCGAGCGCATGAAGAAGATGCCCAAGGCCAAGGAGATGTCGCCCGAGATGGAAGACGACGAAGACGAGGATGCGCTAGGAGAGGATGATGATGAGGGTGAGAAGCGTCTGTACGGCCTTGCTTGCAGACGGACCGGCTGACGAGAGACGCAGACGAGGGAGACCGTGCCGCTATGCTGAAGCGCCAGATTGCCGCGCTCAAGGCCGAGCTGGAAGCGACGGAGAAGGCGGGCAAGACGGCGAGCAAGGGCAGCACGAAGGCACTGGCCTCTGCCAAGGCCAGTCTGGCCTCAACCGCGGGCAGCAAGGCCGGCAAGAAGCGCGCGGCGAGCGACGCAGCCGGCAGCAGCCCTGCGGCAAAGAAGAAGGCGCCGGCGCCGAAGAAGGCCAAGGCTTCGGGCTCGGGCGCGCAGGCTGCGGCCTCGGCGGCCGAGGAGCCCAAGCAGCCGAAGGCGCACAAGAAGAAGGCCGCGCCGAAGAAGGCTGGCGGAGGCGGCGGCGGCGAGGAGGAGGAGGTGCGCGTCGTGTCCTATCACCAGAAGGAGGAGCTGGCTGCAAAGATCACGCAGCTGCCCGACGAACGCCTCGAGGGCGCGCTGCGCATCATCGCAGAGGACAAGCCGCAGACGTCGGCCGACGACGAGGAGATCGAGCTGGACATCGACGACCTCTCGCCGCGGACGCTGTACCGCCTGTACCGCTACGTCGTCAAGCCAAAGGTCAAGAAGGCGCCGACGGGCAAGGCCGCTGCGGACGGGCGGAAGCGAGGCACGGGCGGCGTCAAGAGAAAGAATCTGGACGAGGGAGAAGAGGCGGCACGCATTCTGAAGCTGCAGGAGCAGCTCATGCAGTTCGACAATGCCGAGGCTGGTGAGTTGTGCGGCAGGCGGCCGCGCGCGCTGCAGCTGCTGATGCCGACTGCGTGTCCTCAGGCGGCTCTGCTCAGCCCGCAGCGGCGACGCAAGCAGGCGCACACGACGACCACGTCGAGAGCAGCTCCGAGGAGGAGTCGGACAGCGAGTCGGACAGCGAGTACGAGTGAGCATGTCTGGCCGCTGCCGCGGGCCTGTCTCCTGCTGGCGCTGCGCCTGGTGCAGCTGCATCGGGGCGCCGAACCGCGGGCCAAGCAACCTCCTCTTTCCTCCTTCACTCCTTCATCCTCAATCCCACGCACCTCCACTCCTTTGCACCTGCTCTCTCCTGTGTCCCCTTGTACTCTACTTGAAAAAGGATCTTGGGCGATCTCCTCGATCTGCCCGCGTCTTTCGCGTGCGCATGACCGCATGTCGCCCTGCGCGCAGGGACGGCTGTCCCTGCGTCTTCTGCGCCACAGCCTTGAACAACGCAGCTGAGCATCAGGCTGTGGCCGCCCGAGCGCATGCAGCGTTCACACATGAGCAAGCGAAGCTGCGGGTTGTCGTCACTCTGACCTGTGACTGCTGGAATGGGGCGAGGCAAGGTAGGTCTGTGCGGTGCCGCTTGAGAACGCGGCCCGAGTGCCGGTGCCGCTATCACGGATGCTGATGCCCCCTGCTGCGCCGCGGCGTGGAGGCGAATCCTAGCTCAGCACCACCAGCACTGCACCGCGCCCCGCCGCACTCTCCGGTCCACCTGCACCTCGCTGCTCTGATCTCCTCGCGAGACTACGGACACGCCCAGCATGGCTGAGATTCCTGTGCCGCTAGGCGCCATCTACCGCGGCGGCAGCGCCGACGCGCTCGCGGCCCTCCGCGCGCGCGAGGAGGCCGCCGGCACCTTTGCGCCCTCCGTCTTCAGTCCCGACACGCTCGCTGAGAAGGGCCTCGTGCGCGTGGCACACAAGCGTGTGCCGGAGGGCAAGAACAAAGAGCCGAGCGCCGATGCGCTGAGCAAGGGCGCGAAGCTGCCGACGGCCGACCCGGGCTTCAATGTGTACTACGAGCGGCACGGCAAGGGCCCGCGCAAGGTGGTGTACATCATGGGCCTGAACAACTCGTGCTTCGGGTGAGCGCTGCTGCAGCGTGTATGCTGGCCGGTGCTTCAGCTGACAGCCGCACAGCTGGCTGAAGCAGGTGGAACACTTCGGCGCCGACGAGCAGTACTCCGTGCTGGTGCTCGACAACCGGGGGTACGGCAACAGCGACACGCCGGCAGGGCCATACTCGTGAGTGGCGCGGCAGAGACGCCGCAGCGCTTCTGCTGACGTCGGTGCAGCACGTCCGAGATGGCGCTCGACGTGCTCGAGCTGTGCGACCACGTTGGCTGGAGCGAGGAGCGGCAGCTCAACGTCGTGGGCGTGAGCATGGGAGGCATGATCGCGCTCGAGATCGCCAAGACTGCACCGCAGCGCGTTGCGAGTCTCTCCCTCATCAGCACGACGAGCGGACAGGGGCGCGGCGAGAAGAACATCCTCACGTCGCTGCCGCCGGTGAGCTGCGCCAAAGAGCGCTCGACGCAGCCTGTTGCTCACTCTTTCTTGCTTGCAGCTGTCCGGCGTCCAGACCATCGCGCGCATCCTCGCCGGACGCATCCTCAATCTCGACTCCGACCAATACCGCGTGGAGCGCGTATGCGACATGCTCTTCCCCGCCTCATGGCTCGCCGAGCGGGATCCGAACGACAGCAGCCGCACAAGGCGAGAGGCCACATGCGAGGTGAGCAGCGGCTCGCGCGTGCAGCGTGAGCGCTTGCTGATGCCCTGTGCAGCTCTTCAAGTGGCGCTTCGCCTTCACTCGGCGCCAGACGCTCGCCGGTGCCTTTGCCCAGCTGCGAGCCGTCGCGACACATCGTGTCTCGTCGGCACAGCTGCGCGAGATCAACGAGCACGTCCCGGCGATGGCCATCCTGACGGGCGACGAGGACAACCTCGTGAACCCGGCGAACTCCGAGTTCCTGCACAAGCACTTGCCCGCGGCCGAGTACCACATCTTCAAGGCCGCAGGGCATGCGCTGCCGATGCAGTGAGTCGAGAGCTTCCTGACAGCCTTGCTGGCGTGCACTGATCTCGCCGCGTCGCTCTTCAGACTCCCGGAGGAGGTCAACGCTGCCCTGGCCAGCAACTTCGAGCGCGCCGCCAAGGCGACGTCCTCCTGACCAGCGCTCGGCAGCGCCAGGCGCCAGTCTATATATCCACCATGTGCATTGCAGTGCGTGCAGCAGCGTCTTCCTCTACAGCTTGGCCGCGCCCGGCGTGCCCTGCTGCTGGAGAAACTCGTCGATCGACTCGCGCCAGTATTTGCCGGGAAGGAAGTCGAACCTGGAGGCGCGGGTCAGCGCTAGGAGGGAGCGAGTCAGGACGACGTGGCTTACCAGAAGTGTCCGATCTGTTGCCGGTGCGACATCGTCAGCAGCGTGCACACATGCACTTGCCGCGCCAGCCACGCACCTGGTCTGTCGGCGTCTGCAGGCGCTTGGCGTGCTTGATGTGCTCCATGAGCACCTCACTCTCGGGATACGCGACCATGCGGTCGCGCAGCCCGTGAATGACGAGCACGGGCAGGCTGCGCGGGATGCGATGCAGCTCCGGCCGCGTGTCGACGTTGGAGATGGCCATGATCTGCAGGCCGATGATCTGCTGCGCGTCAGACTGGCGCCGGCTCGGGCGTAGAGCATGGTGGTGTGCTCACCTCCTGCGGCCGCTTGGTCGCCAGCGAGACGTCCACTCGCCGGCGCACCAGGTCGCGGTCTGCACAGCGCCACGCTCAGCAGTGGTGGCAGACGTAGGCCGCTGCACTCACTGTCTTGCGAAGACTGCAGCCACTCCGGGAAGTACTCTGCGTGGCGCCGCATGAGCCACAGCAGCGCTAGCACGTCCACACCGGAGCTCACGGTACTCCATCAACATCTGCGACATGATGCGCTTGCGCTGGTCCTTTGGCGCCTTGGCAGCTCTGCAGGCGGTGTGCAGTGGGTGAGCATGCCGCTCGCACCCGGTCGAGCGCTACCTCACTCACGCCTCGGCGATCATGTCCGGGTGGAAGTCTCCTCGCGGCAATTTCTAGTAGCCACCTTGTCAGCGCCATGGCCCGAATACCCATGCTGCACATGCGCCTCACGGTCATGGTGCCAGTGAGGATGGCGTGCGCCACATGGATGCCCTCGACGTCAAGCCCGCCCTGCTTGGCCTCCTTGGCCGACGGCAGCGTCAGGAGCACCTGCAGGATGTGGCCGCCCATCGACCAGCCGAGCATGTCGACGGAGCGCCACGCCTTGCCGAGCGAGGCGACGAGGTGGAGCACGTCGAGCGCCATGCCCTCGTGCGAGAGGTCCATGTCCCACTCGGGCGGCGCCAGCGAGGCGCCGATGGCGCGGTGGTCCGAGATGAGCACTGCGGCGCGACATCGTCAGCACGCTTGTGCCGTACATCTGGCACACGTGTCGATTCTCGCCGCCGCCGCTGCCAGCCGACTCACCGGGCCGGCTCACGGCGAGCGCCTCGACGAGCGGCGACCAGTCCTCCATGACGCCGGACATGCCCATGATGAGCACGAGCGGGCGCACCGAGCCCACATGCTCGGGGCCGTGCACGCGGAAGGCGAGCTGGGCGCCGTCGGGCGTCTTGAAGGTCTGCGTGGCGGGCGGCATGCTGCGGCTGAGGTGTGGTGGTGGTCGAGCGAGGAGCTGGGCAGCTCCGGGCCGGCGCGCCAGCCGGCTATATGCGCAGGCCGGCGCCCGCCGCGTGATACCCCGCACTCGCACACAGCTTGGCCGCGGCACGAGCAGGCGGCGGCGGCGGCGGGCACGCAGCATCAGCAACAGCAGCGCTGACAGTGAGGGGCGTTGCGATTCGCAGCAGCACGGCACAGCTGCAGCCAGACAAGGAATGCAGAGGCGCCCCAGGAAGTCGTCCTCTCGCTGCGGCTGTACGGACGACGCCAGACGCAGCATCCAGACACTCAGACTCGCAACGTTGCGGGTCGATTCTGCAGCTGCATGCGCTGACACCCGACTAGACTCGAGCAGCGGCAGCTGCTGCTCTGAGGCACTCAGCACACCCTTCGGCTTCCTCGTGCCGCCGCAGTACGTGCTGTCAGCGTGCCGCTCGAGCCGCCTCGCGAGATATCAGGTGACATTAGAAGGAAACGCAGAAGAACACCGAGGCGAAGGGAGTGGGGATGCGCGTGTGTCGAGAGAGTGGTGGGGGCGCGGACTGTTGCCGTTGCGAGAGAAGAGAAAGAGTGGCGCGCCGCAGCTTCCCATGTCGAGGCGCTCAGGCGAGCAGCCTGGCCAAAAACAGTCCGGCGAGCAGCAAGAGGAGGAGGATGAAGCCCATGCCGCGGCCCGTCGCCATGGCGCCCTGCAGACCGTTGGCGCCGCCCATCTGCGGTGCCGCTGCGCCTCGGGCTGCCGGCGGCGGCAGCACTCGTATTGGTGCTGCGCCAGGCGCAGTCGGCCGAGCGGCGCCGTTCACTGTTCGAGACTGAAGCGTCAGCGTCAGCTTGAACCCCACGTGCGCACACGCCGCTGCTGCCAGTCCACCTCGCTCGCACCACTCACCTTTGCCTCGCTCTTCGTACCCTCGCCCATGTTCGGCAGCTCACGCATCTCCGCCTCTGCGTACTCGGGAAAGACGGAGGCAAACTTCTTGTTCGCAGCGTTGAAGGCGTGCGAGCGAATGGCCAGGGCCTTGCGGTCGGCGGTGGAGGCGTTGATCTGCGAGGAGTGTCAGCGAGAGAAACTAGCAGAGGGCACGGGCGGCACTGACGCTGCCAGTAGTGACTGCCTCGTCGGGCGACTCGGAGACCATGAACGAGAGCAGACCAGTGAGGCTGCAGGGATCCACAAGGCAAAGAGAAATAGAAAGCGCAAGGGCGGTCAGCACGACGTGCGGCGAGCGAGGCAGTAGATGGCGAGGGTACGCACATGGTGGCCACGCTCCAGGCAGGGTTCCACGAGCCGGGGTGGAAGTCAGACATGCTCATGCAGCTGTTGGGTGGGCAGGCGCATCAGCCAGCGTGTTCACTGCACGTCATGCCGCGAGAGATGGCGCACATCTTGGTGTCTGTGAGTGAAGGGGTAATTGGCGTGAGCGGGCAAGGGCTGTAGCAGCAGCGAGCACGACGACGCACCAGGCTTGAAGCGGCCGCTCGGCGTCGACATCTTGATGCCCGGCGGCTTGAAGGGATAGTCGGCCGCTGCGCAGCCGCACGACTTCAGCATCTGCACGAGATGCGCCTCACCGCTCCGCCCAGCTCGTCTTCCACTGAACGCATGCGCCTCGCTCGTGCTCGCCGCCAGCGCACCACTTACGGAAGATAACCTGGCCCCAGTACTCGCCGCCAGCAAAGGGCGTCTCGGGCGGGCCGCGCAGGATGTAGTGCCACTCGAGGATGTTGTCCTCGCGCGGGCGCGCAAAGATGAACGGCGGCGGGTCCTTTGCGATCATCTGCGACTCCTTGGCCAGCTGTGCGGCGAGGAGCAGGCGTGAGCGCAGATGCGGGCAAGGCAAGCGTGCAGCAAGACGCACACGCTTGTTCGACGCCTTGCTCATCGTGGCGGGCGCTGCGACGGCGTGCGAGCGAGAGGAAGCAGCGAGGAGGAGAGCGGCGGCGCAGGAGCGGGGCAGCGCACGTGGGCGATGTGGTGCGGCGAGAGGTGCAGAGGTGTGCAAAGAGAAGTGCTGAGGGCGTGCTGACACGAGTCGTGCAAGAGGGCCGGTGGAGAGAAAGACAGAGAGACACACTCGTTCCGTTGCGGTGGAGGCTCATCTGTGGTGCGCGCTGCACGTGACGCAACGCTCGGACCAGCCCTCCAGAAGCCCCACCGGGTACCTGGAAGTTGCGCCGCTGCTGCAGGGGCCTGTCCTGCCGCCAGCCTCGCCTTGCCAGCGCACCTCTCTTCCCACCACCACCTCCCTCACACCCACGCCCGCCAGCATGCCGACCGACACCTGGACGCCGCCCGTGCCGCTCTGGAGCGCGACGGACAAGCAGTCGTGAGTGGCTCGACCCGGCCTGCGCGCCATGTGCGGCCCGCTGCGACGCTCACCTCCACGCGTCCCTCGCGCGCCGCAGCTTCGCATACGAGAGCACGGCAAAGCGCTGGCCCGAGATCGTGCGTGCCGTGATGCATCCCCGCTGCGCCACGCAAGCTCACCGCCTGTGCACAGCTCGCCGGCGTCATCTCGGCGCTGCACAATGCCGCACACGCCCTCTCCTACTCGCATTCGTCGCAGAGCGACAAGATTGCCGAGGCGTCCGTCATCATCGAGCGCCTCAGCAAGCTCAAGCATGACATGGGCCGCGACCACAAGCTCGAGCCCATTCCCGACGACGGCGGCGCCAGCCCTGCCGGCTACAACGACGTGCTCCAGCAGGAGGGCTGGACCTGGTTCAATGCGCCGTGTGAGTGGCTCCAGAGGCCTCAAGGCGGCGCGCAGCTCACGCAGCGCACCCAGGGCTCTTCGCCGAGTGCTACCTCTACCGCCTGCTGCGCTCCTTCTTTGCGCAGTCGAAGCACTGGCAGACGTGAGTCACGCCGCGCTTCTCCGCTCCTCGTGGCTCAGCTCACGCGCTCCTGGCAGCTACGATCCCTTCTCCTCGCAGAAGCTCTCCGCCTTCCGCTCCTCTGGCTCGGCCATCAACCAGCTCGCCACGACTGTCGAAGAGCTCGTGCACAAGGCAGAGGCTGCCGTCTCGAACGGCGGACGCGCGGCGACGAGCGGCGATGGCTGGCGCGTGAGTGCGCTCCGCTCACCGGCCTAGAGTGACAGTGAGGCTGACGCATTACACCTGTCAGACGATCTTCCACCTTCTCGCACAAGCCTCGCTCTGGGGCAATGCGGTGCGTCTTGTATCATATGTCTTCCTGCCCTGCGCTCACTCATCCTCGGCTCCAGACCGATCTCTCGCTCCTCACCTCGCTCTCGCACGCCGACATCCAGACGCTGCAGTCCGGCGGCCTCTCCGCTGAGGCGCAGGCCGAGCGCGCCCGCTTCATTCTCACAGGCACCGAGTCGCTCGACGAGGCATGGGCCCGCATCGAGAGCGAAGAGAACGGCCGAGTGGACATTGTGCTTGACAATTCGGGCTTCGAGCTGCTCACGGACCTGCTTCTGTGAGTGAAAAGCGCGCATGCTTTGCCTGTGTGGACGCTGAGTCGTGGCACACAGCGCCGACTGGCTGTTGTCGACTGGTCACGTCACGCAGGTCGTCTTCCACCCCAAGGTGAGCAGTGGCAGCAGCAGCCCCCCTCGAGTGCCCTGCTGAAGCTGCGGCCGTGCAGAACATGCCCTGGTTCGTCTCGGACGTGACGCCCGCCGACTTTGCGCACACGCTCGAGGCGCTGCTCTCGCCGACGTTCTTCTCGCCCGCCGCCGCCACGGGCTCGAGCCGTGGCCGCTCCGAGTCGCGGCAGCGCGCCTTCCAGGCATCGCCCGCCGTGCTGTCCGGCGAGGCACGTGCAGCAAAGGGCAGCGGCGCGCTGCAGATGTCCGAGGAGGAGATCGAGGAGCGCAAGAAGCGCGGCGAGAGCCCGCACCCGCGCGGCTCGCGTGGCCTCGTGATGGATGCGCAGGGACGCACGGGCGAGATGGAGAAGCCCAAGGGCTCCATGGGCCTCGCGCTTGACCCCAGCTACTTCCAGAGGTGTGTCTTTCGCCGCTGAATAGCGCGCAGAACGCCGAGCTCACTACTGCTCATGTGCAGCGCACGCTCGAGGACCGTCTCGCCCTCGCGCTCCTACGTCGTCGACGCGTCAGTCACCTCCTTCTCTGCGCTCTACGAGGAGGAGAATGAGGATGCGTCGCGTTCTGGACTGCCCTCGTCGACGTCCGACGGCTCGACGCTGAACACGCTCTCGTCTGCAAGTGCAGGCGGAGCCGACGAGGAGGAGCGCGGCCGCTCGCGCCGGCCCGACATTGGCACGCAGTCGACGCCTATCATGCGTCTGGCGCAGCGGTGGAAGGCGCACGTCGCCGCAGGACGCTTCGTGTGCGCCATCGAGCCGTCGACGCCGCTCGGTGCAGAGGTTGCGGGCGGCGAAGGCTTCTGGTGCAGCCACCACGTGCGTCAAGTGGCTTGGCTGGAAGCAGGAGCATGAAGCTGACACGCACATCCGCGCAGAGCTTCGCCGACCTGCCGACGGCTGCGCCCGAGCTGCTCGCCGAGCTCAAGAAGTCCAAGCTCGTCATCTTCAAGGGCGACCTGAACACGCGCAAGCTGCGTGAGTCTTCTCGGCTTTGCCCTCACTTCAACTTACTGACGCCGGCCTCAGTCTCGGACGCACGCTGGCCGAACAGCACGCCCTTCGCCGTCGCCATGGGTCCGCTCGCGGGCCACTTTGCGACGCTGGTGCTGCGCACGTGCAAGGCCGACGTGTGCGCCGGCCTCACGCAGGAGAAGGAGAAGTGGGTCGAGGCCGAGGACGCCAAGTGGCGCGTCAACGGCAAGTGGGCCATTGTCGTGTACGTCGCGCCGACGAAGTGAGGCGACATCCAGCTGCGGAATGCCAGCCTTCCTGTACTTCGTTGCGCACTCTATCAAGCGATCGATGAAAGGACAGCTGTGTCGGTGGAGGGGCGTGAAAGGAGAGCAGATTGAGTCGAGATGCGAGGCACGCGGAAAGCCGAGCTCAGGCCTGCGAGCGCCTTGTCCGCGGCGCGGCGCCGGCAAGCAGCTGTGAGCTGGGACGCTCCGCTTCGTGGATGGCTATTCGCATTTCGAGCCACACGAGGAGCTAGCTTTACACGAGGCGTGAGATCATATGAGTGAGGTGTGCGTGGTTTTGCGATGGAGAACCGGAAGCGAGAGGGGGGGAATGAGGGCTGGCAGGAAGGAGAGAAGAGCGTCGCGGCGCGGTGCTCATCGCCGGGCACCCGGCGAGTTGGCGCCGTTCTGCCATGCGCTCCGCTCCTGGAAGCGCGAGCGGCGCGCCGGGCTGGCGGCGCCGGTGGGCGCGCCAGGAGCGCCGGGGCTCGTCGGCGAGAAGACTGGGCTGGCGGGACTGTAGGCCTTCGGGCTCGTCGGGTGGTACGCCGGCGACGCCGGGCTGAAGCGCGGGCTCGTGGGGCTGTATGAGGGTGAGGTGGGCGAGTAGGACGGCGACGTCGGGCTGTACGAGGGCGACGTGGGGCTGTAGGAGGGCGACGTGGCCATGGCGCCCATGCGCGGGCTCGACGGCGAGTACGCGGGTGAGGTGGGCGAGAAGGACGGCGACGTCGGGCTCCAGCGCGGCGACGCAGCCATGCCGCCGGCGCCGCGCATCGTCGGCGACGTGGGCGAGAACTGCGGCGACGTCGGGCTGTAGCCGGGCGACGTGAGGCCGGCGCGTCCGCCGGCGCGCGGCGAGAGCGGGCTGTACGACGGACTGGCGGGCGAGAAGCTCGGGCTGCTAGGCGAGAAGTTCGGCGACGTGGCGCCGAAGTGGATGCGCGGAGACGTGGGCGAGTAGCCGGGCGACGTGCCGCCGGCACCGCCGCGCACGTACGGGCTGACGAGGGCGGGCGACGTGGCGTACGCCGGGCTCGCGGGCGAGTAGCCCATCGGGCTCGTCGGCGAATAGCCGAGGCCGGCGCCGGGCGACATGCCGCCCATGGGCGTGCGCATCGGCGTCATGCCCGGCGCGAGGTAGTCGTTGAACTGGTCCTGCGGCAGCGCCATGGGCGAGAAGGCAAAGTTGCCGCCGTCCTGGATCGCATAGCTCTCGCCGTTGGGACTCGACGAGTCGTACGGCGTCATGGAGCCGCCGGGCGTCTTGGAGCCGGTCGGGTCGAGCGCGGCCTGCATCGCCGCCTGCACCGGCATGCGGTAGTCGACGATGACGTCCTTGAGCATCTCGACGTCGAGGCACACCTCGAAGGCACCCGTGCCCATCGGCGCCATCTGGCCGAGCAGCACGTTCTCCGCCACGCCCTTGCAGTCGTCCAGGTTGCCCATCGACGCGGCGTCCATGAGAATCTCGACGGTCTCCTCAAACGTGCAGCGCATCAGCGCGCCCTGGTTCGTACGGTTGATGCCGTGGCGCGTGATGGCCATGAGCTTGCCGCCGGTCGTCATGAGGTCGCAGAGCAGCGCCAGGTGGCGGTAGTTGACGTACGAGCCGTCGAACTCAATCACCGCCTTGGCCTCGCGCAGCACCGAGTTGCGCGCCGCCTCGATGCCGAACGTGCGGTAGATTTCGACGCAGTTATTTGAGATGGTGCGCACCTTGTCGACGCCCTCGACGGCCAGCACCTCGTGCAGGTTGCTGCCGTCGGTGTCGAGCACCCACTCGCGTACCGGCTCCCAGGCGCCCGAGTCGGTGTTGATGCGCTGGTACGTCTTCTCCTGGTGCACGATGAACACCTTGTGGATGCCCTTGACGCCCTTGAGGTTGATGTCGGAGAGCATCTGCGCCGCCAGCTGCCGCAGGAACGCATCCTCCTCGCCAAACGTCTCCTTGTTCGGGTCGTGGTCGACGACACGGATGCGCAGCACGAGGCGCTCGGCGTTGTCCTCCGAGTGCATGACGAAGATGTCGGCGCCGAACATCTGCGACACCTTGGCCGCCACCTCGGCCATGGTGAGCTCGGCGTTGAGCATCTCCTTGCGGCTGAGGATCAGACGCAGCAGCCACGACGACTGGCTCGGCAGCGACGCCTCGACCTCCTCGTCGGGGATGGCAAAGAAGGCCTCGACGAAGTCCTTGTCCTCCTCGATCTGCGTCGCCGACGGGTCGGGGTCGAAGTGGATCTCGACGGCCTCGGTGACGGTGCGCAGCGTCGTGTGCGTCAGGTTGGCCGTGATGGCCTTGGCCGTCTCCTCCGACTGGTTGTACTCGGGCGTGAGGTACACGGTGAGCGAGGGCGTCTTGATGTTCTCGGCGCAGTTGATGATCTCCTTGAGGCGCGGCACGCCGAGCGTGACATTCTTCGACGCGACACCGGCGTAGTGGAACGTGTTGAGCGTCATCTGCGTCGCCGGCTCGCCGATGCTCTGCGCCGCCAGCGTGCCGCACATCTCGCCCGGGTTCACGACGGAGCGCGCAAACTGCTGCTCGATCTCGCCGAGGATCCAGTCGTACGCCTGCGCGTTGATGCGCAGCCGCTCGATGACGTTGCGCGTCGAGAAGTAGGAGCGCACGTGGATCTTGAAGAGCAGCGTGGCGTTGTACTGCGCCTCGACACTGATGCTGTCCGAGCCGCGCACGACGACGAGGCGCTCCAGCACCTCGCGCAGGCCCGTGATGATGGCCGCGGGCGACAGGTCGGACGGCACGCGCGGGTCGATCGCAAAGACCTGCTTGGCATTGACGACGAGGCGGGCGACGTTCATCGGCAGGAAGACGTCGTTGCGGTCCGTCTTGAAGATGCTGGTGCGCAGCAGGCGGCGATCGTCCTCGAGCTGCTCGTACTCCGAGTCGAGCAAGTCCTGCAGCTCCTGCGACCAGTCGGCCAGGCCGGGCGCCAGCGTGCCGTCGCGGAAGCCGCCGTCGGCCTCGGCCAGGTCGACGCGGAACTTGCGCCGGAAGTCGGCGTCGGTGAGCGTGTGCGTGATGAGGTGCTGCCGCTCCACCTGCGCGCCGTCGATGCCGTCCTCGCCGTATGCAAACTGGATGACGGCGTTCGTCGAGTTGCGCACGGTGCCGTCGTAGTGCACCATGACGTCCTCGAGGGCCTTGACGAGGCGGCGCTGGATGTAGCCCGTCTCGGCCGTCTTGACGGCCGTGTCAATGAGACCCTCGCGTCCGGCCATGGCGTGGAAGAAGAACTCCTGCGGCGTCAGGCCACGCAGGTACGAGTTCTCGACGAAGCCGCGCGACTCGGGCGTAAAGTCGTCCTTCGTAAAGTGCGGCAGCGTGCGGTGGCGGAAGCCAAACGGAATGCGCTTGCCCTCGACAGACTGCTGCCCCACGCACGCCGACATCTGCGAGATGTTGATGAACGAGCCCTTGGAGCCGGCGATGACCATCTGCTTGACGTTGTTCCAGTCGGGCAGGTCCGCCTCGGCCTGCGTGCCCACGGTGTCGCGCGCTTTGTTGAGAATCGAGTTGACCTGCGACTCGAACGACTCGCGCAGCGTCATGCCGGGCATCGGCTTGAGCTCGTCGTTCTTGGCGCGCTCGATGAGCTCCGACACGGCCGCCTTGGCGCGGATGATCTCGTCGGTGATCTTCTTGGCCGTCTCGTCGTCGGCGACCGTGTCGCCGATGCCGATGCTGAAGCCGTTGTGCAGCAGCCAGTTGTTGACGAGGCGCTGGATGCCGCCGAAGAAGTCGCGGCAGATCTCCGGGCCGCGCTCGCGGAAGATGATGTGGATCAGCCCGCCGGCGACGGCGCCGACGACCTTCTTGTTGATGACGCCGTAGAGAATCTCGCCGTTTTCGATGTTGACGCCGTCGTCCTTGACGTTGCACGTCGTGGCGTTGGGCGAGGCGCCGGCGACGACGTTGATGCCCTTGGGGATGCACATCGACACGAGCTGCTTGCCGCTCCAGTACGGCTTCGGCTTGAGGATGCACGGCGTCGGCACCACGCCGTCCCAGCCCGTGACCCAGAGGAGCATGTTCTGCACGGCCTCGTAGTCGAGCAGGCAGTCGCGCAGCGTGAACTTGCGCACGCCGCACAGCGTGTCCTGCACGATGCCCATCACCGGCTTGTTGGCCTGCGGCGAGACGATCTGCCGCGGCACCCACGCGATCTGGCTCAGCTCGGCGCGTGTCTCCTCGCTCTGCGGCACGTGCCTGCGGGTGGGAAGTCAGCAAGTGGCCTGGGGTGTCGGCGCATGGGCGACGCACAAGTTCATCTCATCTCCGTCGAAGTCGGCATTGTACGGCGGCGTGACGGAGAGGTTGAGGCGGAAGGTCGAGAAGTCCATCAGCTTGACGCGGTGGCACATCATGCTCATCTTGTGCAGACTCGGCTGGCGGTTGAAGAGGATGAAGTCGCCGTCCTTGAGATGCCGCTCGACGGTCCAGCCGAACTGCAGCGCCATGTCGCCGCGCCGGTTGTACTTCAAGTCGACACGCTCGCCACTGTCGCGGATCACGTAGCGCGCGCCCGGCCACTCGTTGGGGCCGCGCCGCACGAGCTCCTGCAGGTACGAGATGTTGTACGGCGTCACTGCGGGCGCGTGTCAGCCTCGCACATGCAGCGCGGCGCAGCCCGCGCCACTCACCCTTCTCCGGGTAGGTCAAGTTGCGCGCGATGCTCTTCGGCACGCCGACTTGGTCGAGCTCGAGGTTCGGGTCGCCCGTGATGACGGTGCGCGCCGAGAAGTCGACGCGCTTGCCCATCAGGTTGCCACGCAGCCGGCCCTCCTTGCCCTTCAGGCGCGCGCGGATCGCCTTGACGGGCCGGCCCGTCTTCTGCAGCGCCTGCGGCACGCCCGCAATGTCGTTGTCCATGTACGTGGCGCAGTGGAACTGCAGCAGGTCCTCGAACTCGGACACGATGTGCGCCGGCGCGCCCTCGGACTCGAACTTCTTCAGCTGCACCGACGCCTTGATGATGTCGGCCAGCTTGTACGTCAGATCGTCCTCGCCCTTGCCCGCGCCGCCCTCGGCCACGCCGGGCCGCACCGGCGGCGGCGGCACGGGAAAGACGGAGAGGATCATCCACTCGGGGCGCGCGTCGATGGTCGAGAGACCCATGCGCTCAATGTCCTCGTCGCTCATCTTCTTGAGGATCTGCAGCGCCTCGCCGGCCGGCAGCGCCTTCTTCTCGGGCTGCGAGATCTTCGACGACTCGCCACCGCCCTCCTCGTCGTCGCCCTTGCCCTTGCGGTACACCGTGAAGAGCTTCAGGCCCTCCTTGCGGATCAGCGGCTGCGCATGGTTGCAGCCGTGGTGGCCCGCAGGCTCAACGTCGTCCAGCATCGCATTGTCCTCGTCCTTGGGCGCGTCGGGCTCGCACAGCATGATCTTGGAGCAGTGGTCCCACACCAGCTTCTGCCGCCGGCCGCGCAGCTTGGGCCCGCGCGTGCGGTCCATGATCTGCTTGAAGATCGGGTCCGTGTCCTGCCGCCACCCACGCGTCAGGCGCGCTCGCTTCGCACGCATGCCCAGAAGGACTCACCTCGTCGCTCTTCAGCTTGCCGCAGTGAATGCAGATGCACTCGAGGATCTTCTTGACGAGCTTCAGGAAGCCGTTGTGGAAGACGGGCCGCGCGAGCTCGATGTGGCCAAAGTGGCCGGGACAGTCGCTCATGCCCTCGCCGCACGTCTGGCACTTGTAGTTGCGGTCGATGGTGCCCAGGCGCGGGTCCGAGAGGCCGCCGACCTTGTACTTGCCGTTCTCGTCGAGCGTCTCGGGCGAGTCGATCTTGAGCACGGAGATGGCGCGCTGGCGAGACGGAGAGACAATGCGTTTAGCGCTGCCTGCTTGCACCGCTGCGCGTGGCACAGAGGGGCAAGCGAGGGCAGGGGCGCCGCACTCACGATTTCATCAGGACTCATGACGCCAAACTGCACCTCGCGCACGATGCGCTGCTTGGCAGCGCTCTCGGTGAAGCGGCCATGCGCGGCCATGCTGGGCAGTCAAGAGCGCCACGCAGTGCGCAGCAGCAGGCAGGCACGGGGTGAGGCGCTACTGGCAGAGCGCTGCAGCAGCCGAGACGCAGTCAAGCGGACCGGCGTGAGCGCTGGACACGGCCGCAGGACACTCGCAACGGGCGAGGCTCGCGCACTGGACGGTCTGCGACGGCCGCGAGCTCGAGGGCTGGCAGACCTGCGAGACGTGACGCCACGGGAGGCCGAACGCGCAGTCGGACTGCGGGGTCGCCTGAGCCGCGTGCTCCTTGCACAAGGGCGGCTCGCGGCGAGGCGGCGCAGCGCGGACGAGCAGCAGGAGTGTAGGTGGGCGCGACGCAGGGAGGGTGCGCGAGAGGGCGAGGAGCAGAGGGTGCGCCGAGGGATGCTCGAGATGGAGGCCGGGACGACGGCGGACGGGCGCGTGCTGCTGCTGTATGGGCATGTGCGGATGGTGGGGCGCGCGACGAGAAGCCCTGGCGTGCTCCCACGGTCGCGAGAGCGACGGGGCGCAATACCGTCCGTTGACGCGTCTTGCGTGTGACGCGCACCGCCGGCGATGGCGTGCGGCGACTTGATCGATAAGCACGGCGCGCGTCCCTGTGGGGCGGGGCGGGGCGGTGCTGCTGCCATCAGATGGCGGCGGGCAGGGTGCTGATCCGTGAGTCAGCGCTGCGCACCCCACTTCCACCCCACCACCACCATCCTCACACACCCAGCATGGCCACCTCGCTCCTCTCGCGCCGCCTGCGGCTGCCGCGCGCCGGCCTCGTGCGCCACTACGCCGTGCCCATCAACCCCAGCACGTCCGTCGACGCGCTGCTCGGCGTTGCCGCGCCGCCGCCGCCCTCGCTCGCCGCCGCCGCCGGGCTCGACGACGCCGCCGCCTTCCGCTCGCGCGAGCTCATCACCGGCGCATCGCGCCCCTTCAACCCCAACGACCTCTCCTCGCTGCTGCGCCCCAGCGGCAGCGGCAGCAGCGGCCGCTCCTCGTCCGCCGCCGCCGCCTCCACTTCGTCCAGTGGCGCCACGCGCCGGCCGTCGCCGCTGCACGCCATCCCCACGCGCAACCTCGAGCTCGAGGGCGCCTTCATCGCGCCCGAGCCGCCGCTGCCGCCGCCGGCTCTGCCGCGCGAGAAGCCGCATCCGCTCGACCGCAGCGCACCCAACCCGCTCGACGAGCGCATCCTCGCCATTGCGCGCAGCCTGCACGCCGCGCAGGCGCAGCAGCAGCAGCAACAGCAGCAGGGCGACGCACGCGTGCTGCCGCGCCTGCTGGCCGAGATGGAGGAGCACGCGGGGCGTGTGATGGACTTTGAGCTGCGCTACGAGTCGCGCCCCGCCGACGCACGCCGTGTCAAGCCGGCGCAGGCGGCTGCCGACGACGGCGTGCTGCTGGTGGCGTACGTGGCGGGCGTGGACGGCGCACGCGGCCAGGAGCGCATCTCGCTCTGCTCTGGCTTTGGCGTCGAGGGCGGCGAGGCGCTGGCCGACGGGCAGGGTGGAGCGCTGATCGTGACATGCGCGCACACGGTAAGCAGCGCAAGCTGACCTCCACGCTGAGATGGGTGGCTCACGATCCGCTACCCCGCAGCTCCAGAGCGCCCTGCCGCGCACTCCGCTGCACTCCTCCACGAACCACTCGGACGGCGCGTCCGTCGCCTTTGTCCTGACGCGCCGCGGCTCCGTGCTGCCCATCTCGCGCGTGCTCTCTTCGCAAGTCGGCGCCGATCTGCTGCTGCTGCAGCTCGGCGCGCCCGTCGGCGGCGCACCAGACGTCTCTGCCGCGCCGATTCGCACACTGCCCATCTCGCCCTACCCCGCCACGGTCGGCACGCATCTGCACGTCTCGACGTTCACGGCCTTTGAGGCAGACGTCAGCACGGCAGACGACGCGCGCGTGGAGCACGACGAGAAGCGTGCAGAACAGATGCAGCGCCTGCAGGCACGGCGCCGCTGGGGCGAGGCGCGGCTGGTGGAGTACAAGGACCCGATGGGCCAGGAAGCACGGGTGCGTCGCGCGCTGTCCGCCTGCCTCACTCTTTCTCCGCGCTTACAGCTGCACCTGCAGACGGGCACGTATGACGACCTCTCTTCGCTCGACTTCCAGCTGCTGCCCTCGCACGCGCCCACACTGCACACCTCCTTTCCGCCCGCCGGCTCCTCGGGCGGCCCGATCGTCGATGAGGCCGGCGCCGTCGTGGGCGTGACGCGCGGCAGCCGGGCCAGCGTGCTGGACGGCATGCGCGGCTTTGCCACGCCCAGCGAGAGGATATACGAGTGTGAGTGGCGCGCTCTTCCTCTCAATGGCGAGGTGCATCGCTGATCACTATCTCAACGTCAGTCTTCGCGCTGCCGGGCTTGGGCAAGAAGAAGACCTAGACGCACTCTTGCACAGCATCTCACCCACATCGTCGCGCTCCAGCCTCATCCGTTCATCTCCTCCCTGTCTCATCCCGCTTCTCCGCATCTTCCATACCATCGCCCCATCAGCTGAATTCTATCAAGTTACGCCTGCACGCCCGGCACCTTTGCCGCCTCTCCCGCGCCGGCCAGCACCTCTTCCCGCCGCACGGGAAAGCCGGCCTGCTTGAGCGCCGCCTTGACGTCCTCGATGCGCACCTCTTCGCGGTGGAAGACGCCCGCAGCCAGTGCTGCCTCGACAGACGAGGGCGCTGCACCCTCGCGCAGCGGCAGCGGCTCAAAGACATCGAGGAAGTGCTGTGCCTTTCCCGCGCCTGATGTCGCTTCGTCAGCATTGAGAATGAGAAAGGGGGGGGGGGGGGGGCAGAGGAGCGAGGCACTAACCAGAGCTGGCGACGACGGGAATGCCCACGCTTCGCCGCACCAGATCAATGAGCAGGCGGTCGAAGCCGCGGCCCTGGCCGTCCTGGTCGATGGAGTTGAGCAGAATCTCGCCGGCGCCGAGGCGCTGCACGCCGCGCGCCAGCTGCACGACGTCGAGGTCGCGCGTCTCGCGCCCGCCCGAGATCGTCGCCGTGTACCACCACTGCCGGCCCTCGTCGCGCGAGCCCTTGGCACCCTCGACGATGGAGCGCGCGTGCGGGTGCGCGGCAACTTCGGACGCATCGACGTAGACGCGCTTCGGATCGATGGACACGACGACGGCCTGTGCGCCGTACGCTTTGGAGATCTGCTCGATGCCCGTGCTGCCGCTCAGCGCCGAGTCCTTTGCCAGCGCCGGATCGCCTGCCACGCTGGCGCCGGCTGCCTCGAGCAGCTCCAGCACGGCCACGACGGCCTCGGAGCCGATGCTGACCTTGTCTGCGCCGGCGCGGAAGTACGCATCGGCCACCTCCTTTGCGCTGTGCGGCGTGCCGTCGGGATCCACGCTCGCCTTGATGCCGCCGCCGACGGTGAGCGGCACAAAGACGGTCGCCGCCGCGTTTTCCACGACGGCCAGCATCGGCTGGTCGCGCAGCGCCGCGGAGCGGAACGAGGTGATGTTGAGAAAGACGACCTCGTCGGCGCCCTCGGCGTAGTAGCGCTGCGAGAGCGCCACGGGCTTGCCGAGGTTGCGCACGGCGCCCACGCCGCCGCTCGAGGCGCCGGCCGCCTTTTCGCGCACGTCGTAGCTCTCGCCCTTGGTGACGACGAGGTCGCCCTCGTCGTTGCTGCGCACATCCAGACACGCCACGACGCGCTTCGTCAGGCCGTCGGCGGCGGCTGGCGAGGCGGCGTGCTGCGGGTCCACGAGCCAGCGCACCTCCTCCTGTGCCGCCGCCGCGGCGCCGCCCTCCAGCCAGGCACGCAGCACCTCGAGCCCGGCGCGGCCGCTCTTCTCGGGGTGGAACTGCGTGGCAAAGACGTTGTGGCGGCGCACCGAGGAGAGAAAGACCTCGTCGCCGTACTGCGTCGTGGTGAGGGCCCACTCGTGGTGCAGCGCCGGCTCGTACGCGGCGCGGTAGGAGTGCACAAAGTAGAAGTGCGTCTCTTGCTGCTGCTGCTGCGAGCCCGTGGCGGCGGCGGCGGCGGGGATGCCGAAGTGAGCGGCGTCGGAGCGCAGCGGCCGCGCCACGTTCCAGCCCATCTGCGGCACACTCTTGGCGCCTTTGGCGGCGTCGAAGCGCGCCACGCGGCCCGGCACGACGCCGAGGCCGGCGACGCCCGGCGCCTCGTCGCTCGCCTCGAACAGCGCCTGCATGCCGATGCAGATGCCCATGTAGGGGCGCCCCGAGGCAATGTAGGCCGCCAGCGCCTCGGCGTAGCCCGAGGCGCGCAGCGAGGCGAGTGCGGGCCCAAAGGCGCCGACGCCGGGGAAGAGCAGCGCCTGCAGAGAATGCGTGAGCAAGCAGGGCAAGGGCGACAGCGGACGTGCCCACTTGGACACACGCACCGTGGCCTGGTCGAGGTCGCTGGGCGAGGTGACCCAGGCAAAGTCGTGGCCGAGCTTGCGGATTGAGTTTGCGAGGCTGCGCACATCTGGCGGGGGGCGTCAGCGCTGGGCACAGTGGGCAGCGTGGGGGGCAGAGGAGCACGCACTGCCTGCGCCGTAGTCGAGGAGGTAGAGCATGGCTGCGAGGCGAGGGAGAGGAGGTGAGGGCGAGAGGGGCAGAGATGCGAATGGGCGAGTCACTCACCAAGCCCAAGCCTCGCCTCGAGAAGCTCGGCGTTTCCGGCGCGCGCGGGACTCGGGAGTGAGAGGCGTGTGTGCGCCATGCCGCCTCGTCCTTCTCGCCCTCACCGTCGCTCCACTCCCTCTCGCTCTCTCCCCTCGACGCAATGGCCGACGCAGGCTTCACCTACGTGCCGCTGCGCTCCGCACGCCGCAAGCGCAGGCCCGGCGCCGCCGCCGCCGCCGCTGCTGCTGCCGCTGCTGAGCCCGCCGACGCCGCGGCGGCAGCGGCGGCGCAGCTGGCGCGCCGCCGCGCCATCGTGCTCGGCAAGCGCCGCCTGCTGGACGAGGCGCCGCTCGGCGAGGCGCTGCGCGGTGAGTGGTGTGTTGGGCCCTGTGCCTTGGTAGGGCAGGAGTCGGGGGCCGTAACTGACCTGCGCACACACAGCTTGTCTGCGCACGCACCTCGGCTTGGTGGCGCCCAGCGACGAGGCAGGCGACGTCGAGGCGCTGGCGGCGCAGCTGGGCGCGCTGCGCACGCAGCCGGCGGCGAGCACGATGCCGGCTGCGCTGCTGCCCGCCCCCACCACCACCACCACCACGCCTCCTCCAACGCCGCCGCGCCGCATCCTGCATCTCGGCCTCGGCCGCGTCGCGGATGCGCGCGTGCCGCAGGTGCAGCTGGCGCTGCTGCTCGTCGTGCGCGACCTGCTCGTGCGTGTGTGTGTTGCGCGCCCCCCTTTCGCTGCAAACCC